>NC_081409.1:473190799-473501708 GCF_030272615.1 Cryptomeria japonica | reverse complement strand
AGACTCTTTTGTAATGAGCAGTACACTCTAAGCAGTGTGTCTTCCTGCAAGTGCAGGCCCCTCATTGTAACACATACATTCTGTAGAAGTATCATCTAACTGTGGGTAGGCTTCCCACCGTGGTTTTTCCCTTTCTGGGTTTTCCACGTACAAATCATGGAGCATGCTATGTGGTATGGTTACTTTGCATTGATTATCTGGTTAATTGTTAAGTTGTATTGTTTACTGGTATTTGTTCCTACCAGCATTTGTATATGTTTTAGCGGTACTAGATTTGTTTAAGGTTGTATTGTGGATTAAAAGTTATAATTTGTTAACAACTTATTCACCCCCCTCTTAGTTGTTTACCGGTTATCCTAACAATTGGTATCAGAGCCTTAGTCCTCTTTTGTAGAAGCTTAACTGCTTGAGGTAAATCCTATTGCAACTAATACATCTAATCCACCGGCAACTATTTTGAGAAGAGAAATTCCTAAGCTTGATTGAACAAATTAAGGGATATGGAAAATTAGAATGGAGACTCATCTTAGATGTCTTGGCAAGGATATTTAGGAGATCGATGAGAAAGGATACACACCTTATGGTCCAACATCTGGCAATCCTGCTCCTACAGACCTAGATAAGAATATTGAAAATGATTGCAGAGCTAGAGAAGCCCTCTTGTGTGCACTTACTGATCAACAAATTATGGGATTGACTGACAAATCATCAACTAAGGTTATGTGGGACAAATTGAAAACTTTGAATAAAGGTGATCCTACTGTCAAAATTGCTAAACTTGATGGTTGCTGGGTAAGATATGAAAGCTTGAAAATGGAAGATAATGAAAGAATTGTTGTGTTTATAGAAAGATTAAATGAGATTGTTATGGGAATGCAATGTTGTGGAGGATTTCTAAGTGAAGATGAAATAGTTTCCAAAGTCTTGAGAGTCCTTCCACCAACTTACAAGATGAAGGCAACTATAATTAATGAGTTAAGAATAATGGCAAACACCTCAGTTAACAAAGACATTCTGATTGGGAAATTATCTGCTTTTGAGCTTGAAGAATTTGGATCTTCTGGAGCTGTAAAGTCTGAACCTTCTTTTCATGCATCATCATCAACATCTACCAGCAAAAGTTACTGGAAAGCCCTATATGCAAAAGAATTGGAAGACATGAGGAAAGAAGATGAAGAACTTGAGCAACTTGAAGCCTTATTTGCTAGAAGAATACCTAAAGGACCAACTGGAAGTAAGTATGAAGGAAAAGAACCTTTTAAATGTTTTGAATGTAATAAGATTGGTCATTTTTCATCTAGATGTCCTGAAAGGAATGCAAGGTTTGAGGAAAGAGTTGATAAATATTTTAAGCCTAACCCAAACATATATAGATTCAAGAAAAGTAAACAATGCTACATAGAAGATGAGGAAGGAGTAACTTATGACTCTGGAGATGAACCGACAAAAGACTCTGCTAGTGGATCTGGAAATGGAAAGGAATGGGTGTTCTATGCTTGGAAGGAAGATGAACCCGAACCATCTATCAAGAATGAAGAAAAAGCCCTGGCAACAAAATTTGAAGATAAGGATGAATGGGTAATTGATGGTGGATGCTCACATCATATGACTGGAGATAAAGGAAAATTTCTCTCCCTACAAGAATACAATGGCATTCAAGTTAGATTTGGAGATGACAAGGCATGTATGATCAAAGGTAGAGGTATTATTTCTTTGGATGGAAAGAATAACTTCGATAATGTCTATTATGTAGAAGGTTTAAGGCATAATTTTTTGAGTTTTGGTCAATTAGTTGATAAGGGTTTTCAACTTCAATTTAAAGATAGAAAATGCAAAATCATTAATAAGACTGGTTTGGAGATTGCAACCGGTATTCAGACTGGAAGTAATATCTTTCTCTTGAACACTGGTAATAAGACATGTTTGATTGCTCATATTGATGAGAGTTGGCTATGGTAGAGGTTGTGTCATGTTAATTTTGATTGTATTGTTAAGATCAGTTCAACTAAGGCAGTTAGAGATATACCTAAGATTATGAAGCCTCATAATCCGGTATGTAAGGAATGTCAATTGGGTAAGCAAGTCAGAAGTTCTTTTAAAAGCATACATGATAAATCTAATTATGTACTTAATTTGATTCACACTGACTTATGTGGTCCAACAAGGACTAGAAGATTTCAAGGTGATAGGTATTTCATGCTGATTATTGATGACTATTCTAGAATGATGTGGGTGACTTTTCTAAGGGAGAAGTCTGAAGCCTTTGAGAAATTCAAGATCTTTAAAGCGAAGGTCAAAACTGAAACTGGATTGAAAATCAAATGTCTGAGATTAGGTCATGGCGATGAGTTCACTTCTCATAAATTTAACAGTTATTGTGAGATAAATGGAATCAGGAGACAACTATTTGTACCTAGGACTCCTCAACAAAATGGAGTAGTTGAAAGAAAGAACATAACCATTTTAGATGCAGCTAGATCTATGATGATGGAAGCCAAATTGCCTTATAGCTACTGGAAAGAAGCAGTGAGTACAATAATCTACACATTCAACATAGTTCACATCAAAGGTGAAACCGGTAAGACCCCTTATGAACTATCATTTGGACATACACCTACTCTTAATTATTTCAGAATTTTTGGAAGTAAATGATTTATATCAAAAGGGATGATTCAATTGGAAAGTTTGATCCTAGATGTGATGAAGGGATATTTCTTGGTTATTCAATTCAGAGCAAAACATATAGATGTTATAACAAAAGATTGCAGAAAATTGTGGAGAGTGCTAATGTGAAAGTGGATGAACAGTACATAAATCATTTTATATCATATGATAGGGAACCAACAATGCCTCAACCAGTATAGGAAGCTGAGATAGTTACACTGGCACAATCAAAAAAATCAACTGTGATTGATGATCAGAGTAGTGAACCTGAAGTTCAAAAGACACCAAGGTATGTAAGATTAAATCATTCTGAAGATCAAATTATTGGAGATAGAAACAAGGGAGTTATGACAAGAAGAAAACTGGCAAATGAAGAGGTATGTCTTATTTCTCAAGTTGAACTGACAACTCTTATTGAAGCTTGTAAGAATAAACACTAGTTAAAAGCTATGGAAGATGAATTAGATCAAATAGAGAAGAATGAAACTTGGTCTTTAGTTTCTCGACCTAAAAATAAGAATGTTATTGGAACTAAATGGGTTTTTAGAAATAAACTGAATGAGGATGGTCAAGTTATAAGGAACAAGGTTAGATTGGTTTGTAAAGGATATTCTCAAATGGAAGGAATTGATTATAGTGAGACATTTGCACCTGTAGCTAGAATTGAATCTCTTAGACTATTTCTCGCCTATGCTACTTATAAGAACTATAAGGTTTATCAAATGGATGTCAAATGTACATTTTTGAATGGTGAGCTTGAGGAAGAAGTTTACATTGAGAAACCTAATGGATTTTCAATGACAAATGACAAATATATGGTGTGCAGATTGAAGAAAGCTTTATATGGATTGAAACAGGCTCCTAGAGCTTGGTACGAAAGGCTGGATAAATATATTTTGAATCTTGGTTTTACTAAAGGCAGTGTTGATAGTAATCTATATTATAAGATCACTGATAATGATATTATGATTATTGAAGTTTTTGTTGATGATATCATTTTTGGAAGATAAACTGTGCATGGAATTTGCTAACAACATGAAGAATGAATTTGAAATGTCCATGATTGGTGAGATGAAATTTTTCCTAGGTTTGCAGATTACTCAAACTGACAAAGGGATTTTTATTTGTCAAACTAAGTATTTGAGGGAATTGTTGAAAAAGTTTGGTATGGAGAATTCTAAACTGGTAAGTACTCTTATGGCTACAAGTGAGAAATTATCTATCAAGGAAACTTCTACACTGGTAAATTCAACAAGGTATAAGTCTATGATTGGTGGTTTGTTATATCTAACTCATAGTAGAGCTGATATTATGAATGCAGTAAGTATTGTTTCAAGACATAAAAGTAATCCTAAAGAAAATCATGAATGTACAATAAAGAGGATATTCCAGTATTTGCAAGGAACAACATAATATGGTTTATGGTATTCTAGAAATAATGATTTCACTTTATGTGCATATACTGACTTAGATTGGGCAGGTGATACTGATGACAGGAAGAGCACTTCTGGTGGAGCTTTCTTTCTTGGAAAGAAACTGGTTTCATGGATCAGCAAAAAATAGTCATGCATTTATTTATCTACTGCAGAAGTTGAGTATGTTGCACCAACAACTAATTGCACTCAAGTCTTGTGGATGAAGCAAATGTTGAAGATATCAGGGTAAAATATAGTGAACCGGTAGTTATCTACTATGATAACTCTACAGCTATTGACATATCTAAGAATCTAGTATTTCACTCTAAGACTAAGCATATTTCAATAAATTATAACTTTCTAAAGGACAAGGTTGAAGCAAAGGAAATCAAATTGGGTTATGTGAACACTAAAGAACAAATTGCAAACATATTCACTAAACCGCTGTCTAAGGAATCATTTGAGTATTTGAGAGTCAGGTTAGGGGTTTTTGCCCCTCTGACAAAGCCTTGATTGATGAAGTTTGTCATCAGTCTGACATGTATTATCAGAGACTTTATTCATTCCAGCATTGATGAATGGCGCTACTACTCAGGAGGAGTAGTTAGCTTTGAGATTTAGAGGTTTATATCATTGCTTTGATAATTTTGTCAGATTTTTGGCATTGATGTCAAAGGGGGAGTGATAGTAATGTGAAAAATCATTCAGGACCTTATAGAGATATCATTCATAGGGGGCGAGCTATTCATTGTTGGTTGTCTTCCACAGGGGGAGACTTGTTTGGCATTTCTTGGTACTTATATGTTTTTCACATCTAGTGTTGCCATCAATGCCAAAGGGGGAGATTGTTGGCATTATGGATGAATTGATTATGTGTTGCATTGATGTTTTGTCATTGATGTCAATACTAGCTGTTATGGTTGGTTACCGGTAGACAAGTTTTGGTTACCGGTAGAAGATCTAGTGTTACCCGCAGAAGAGACTATCCGTTGGACACTTCCAACATGTTTGGATTAGTAAAGATGCTCTATGAGAATGTTTTGGTCAGTTGGTATCGGCTTGGTAATTGGATGCTATCATACACTTTGGTAAACCCTTACCGACACTAGTTTAAGGCTTTACAGGTAGAGCTTTCATTGAGGAATTGTGACAAAATGCATAATTGGTGTTGGTGTAGCTTCTTCATGGATTTCAGGATGCTAAAGATTTTCTTTGATCATGCTTCAACTGCTTGAAGACATTGCTTTAGCATGGTGGACCTAGAATAGGTTCAATACCTATCTAGGTTATGGACCGATATTATACTAATGTGTACTCTACATGTTATTAAGATGATTTGAGATGATTTATGAATTTGTTATTATTGTTTTGGTCTTAAGACGACATGGAATATCATTGTAAATGGAATTATGTAATGATCTTATTGTAATATCTTTAGGTGGCTGACCTAATCAGTTTAGGCCTTAGGGTTTGTATAAATAAGAGGTAGAAACTCTTTGTAAAATATCATGATTAATGAAAAGGTCATGGTCAAGGAATCTATTGTGCGAATATTGTAATATCATTCAGGTAGAGGAGTTGATCAATCATTGGTGATCAAATTGGATTCAAAAGAGGATTTAGTCCTCCGACACTGAGCTTAACCGGGACTATAATTAGGCATGGTAGATGCTATTTATAGCAGTTCACTCTATTGGATTGTTTTCCATTTATCTTGAGATGGTTGTAGCCTCTCTGTAGTCAGTGAGACTCTTTTGTAATGAGAAATACGCTCTAAGGAGTGTGTCTTCCTGCAAGTGCAGGCCCTCATTGTAACACATACTTTTTGCAGAAGTATAATCTGACTTTGGGTAGGCTTCCCACCATGGTTTTTCCCTTTTTGGGTTTTCCAGGTACAAATCATGGTGTTATGTGGTATGGTTTCTTTGCATTGATTATCTAGTTAATTGTTAAGTTGTATTGTTTACCGGTATTTGTTCCTACCGGCATCTGTATATGTTTTAGCGGTACTTGATTTGTTTAAGGTTGTATTGTGGATTAAAAGTTATAATCTGTTAAAAACTGCTTCACCCCCCCCCCCACCTCTACATTGTTCACTGGTTATCCTAACAGAATATGGATATGGGAAGGATTGGTATCGATCTAAAAGGGTGCATAATAGATAGATAATTATTCTATTTGGAGGGAATGGTTTGAAAGGAATGAAATGTGCTTCTATTAATAATAAACCAACCCTACTTACACTAGGTGAGGAAAGTATTGACACCAAGAAAAGTGTACTGACATCTCGTTAGCATTATCACTGACATCCATCTCCCCTCCACACCCACCTATCAAAACATCATCCTGGAGTTGCTTGACGAATGAATACCAGGTTGTTAGGGGGGCCTCGACCGAGTCTATGGGATTGGTAGAGGTAGGGGTAGGGGTAGAAAATAGTAGGGGGTTTAAATCCATTTTCCATTTCCTAATTCCCTCAAAAAAATGTGGTATGGGTGGATTTGCGATTCCTGTGCCTGAGGTAGATTAGTTGTTGGGAAAGACTGTCCTATATGCATCAATTGCAGAGTTTTCTTAATACATGAACATGAGTACTATATGTGGGGACAAATGTGGCTCCCATGAAGGTTGAGACCCAGCATGTAGTAACAAAAGGAAATGAAATCTATGAATTCATTCCAAAAAGTCAAGGAAGAAATACATTCTTCTCCTCCTTCTATCAAATACTCGGTATTGACAAGACTCATGAAATGATACAACGAAAAAGAATGTTTTAGAGTAGCTAATAACAATGACACAGTAAGTAGGACCTTCTTCAAAACGGATTTCATATTGGCATATAATCATGTCTGATATGCCGAAAATACAAATTTCAGTTTATTGTATCTATTCTACCAAATATAAAAGTGCTTTGCCAAAATCACATCCTACAACGAAGAGAAGATATATCGGGGTAAGTCATGCAGGTTATATTGATGATATAAGGTGTTTTTTCTTCCCACCAAATGTTTTTTGGCAAAGTATTTGAAGTCTCTTAAACCCTAGTTTTCTTTATGCTACCTTAGTAACATCAATGGTTGGTATTTGAAGTTTTAAGCTTGGTGCCCAGAATATGGAATTGAGATCTTAAGTAACCCAAAGTTGATTGTGTGACTTCTTGACTTACATGCTACCACCATTAGTAAGATATACATGGTAAGTGAATGTCTTGTTGAGTATAGATCATATTTGGTGAAGATTGTGATTTGACAAGAAAGGAAAGATAAGATCATGGTATAAATGCTTGATTCAGAATAAGGCTGAGCAGAATGAGTAAATGCCTTTATGAGTCTTCTGAAGTTTACATATGGCAGATAAGGAGGGCTTTGAAAGAAAAAAAGTATGAGTCACAATTTGTGTGATGGAGTAGTTGCAAGACTATTTTTGGAATCCTCTTTTTCTATAAAATCAGCAAAGTTGTTCATTAACAACAAAACACAATGAGTCTTATTTCCCAAAGAAGTCTGCTAGCCTTGCTTGACATGAAGCAACAAAGTTGTACTTTTGTAATGTTCTCATATTAAGACACTGGTTGGAGAGAGTTCAATTAGGTTTATATATAATTGAGGAGATCTTGGAAAGGATGATGCAGAGATTTGCAGCAGTAGGGTGACAAACCCACACACTCACACTCTTAGGTCTGACAATACCTATGCTTCCTCTCAAGGTCTCAATCCACTCCAATGTGAAATAGGGTTCTTAAACTTGTCTATGGGTGGTATAAAACTCCCATGCCCTCCTTAAGACTCAATAACACCTTTCACAACAATTTTTTGGAATACATGTTTGGGTACTGGTCCTAGGGCTTGAATAGGTCTACCGACTAGTAGCCCTATTTTACTGATTTTTTGGATTTTTCTCCAAATTATGCCAAACAACCTACCAAGTAAATTTGGGTTCTAGATACCCTTTTGGGACTACTATCAAAATCCAAAAGCTTCGGTTTACAACCTATTCTTGCACTCTCCAACACCTATTGGGTTCTCAGGCCTAATTGATCAAGTTAGGTCTATTTTACAAAAGAAGTATGTGAGAATGGGATCACAAGAATATTCTAACTCTTCAAGAGGATTATTCTATATCCCAATGTTCCCAATCTAGAAATTAACTCTTTAGCTCATCATTCTTCATTGTGTGTACAATGAATTCCATTCTAGGCTAATTTAAACCCTCAAACAGTTTAGACTAGGGCTTGGTGGTAAAATTACCAAACCAACTCCTCTGACCTCACCCCTTTGGAGTATTAGAATACATGCCTCTAAATTTCATTCTACCAATGGCCATTGGATTCCAATGGGTAGATTGCAAGTTAGGGCTCCATTTGCATTCTAACCCTTGAAAATGGAGGGTTTCAAACTTGCAGAGAGTAAACCGCTTATAACTCCCTCCAAATTTCACTTCAAGAGGTCAGACTAGGTGCATTAGAAAGGTGATTTAGGTTACTTTCAAATTAATTCAGAGTTTCATCACAAGATTTCACACCCTGTATGAACAATATGGAAAACTATCACTGTTATAGCAAAACCAAATTTGTTCTACTTGTGTGTGTGAAAAAGTGAACCTAGTAGTTGCAAGCACAACACTTCAATTAAGTCATTATATACATGGTTAGTAATCAATAATCAATAAGAAATAAACCATAGCAAAGTGACTAATTTCCTTCTAAATGATGCGAGTATAAGATTGCTCTCAGATTTTTATAAGCAATACTAGTGACTAGACTACACCAAGATGAAGGATTTAATCTATATGATATTAAGCTATATGGATGTAAGATGGATGAATAATTCAAGCAATAATAATCAATTCAAGCAACAATGGATGCAAGAAATAATGGATGCAAATAATCTTAAAAGCACAATAATCTTCAATGACTCCAGAGCAAAATTAGTGTGATAATAATCTCCAAGCGTGTTCTCAAAAATCTCTAGGGTGAACTGGAATGAGAGCTGAAGACTGAATTTATAGAGAATCACAAGAGAAAAAGCTCAATTTAGGATTAATTAAAATAATTGAGAAATCATGTTTAGTTAACCTTGAGATAGATTCCAATTATAGTTTAATTGAAATGCATTCAAATTAGAAGTCCAAGTTGCATTGGAAAATAATAATAAATTAATTCCATGCATATAGGATAAAAATAGATAATTCTTTAATTTATTCAAGAAAAGGATCTTTTCAATGCAACTGAACTTCTTTTTCTGAAAAGCTTTGAGTTCTAATTTTAGAGAATAATTCAATAATTCAATTAAATTGCTTTTCTGATTTCAAGTTCTAAATTTAGAAAAAGAAATAATATCTCAGGTTTGATTTCTCTCTCAGTTCAATTCTTTTTTTGTTTTATTTTCAGTTCAACTCTTTGTAATAAATTAATTAATCTTTTGTAATAAATTAATCCTTTTTGCATGATTGAATGACAAATTTATTAATTAATTAAATATGCAAGGATATTTAATAAATTAAAATGGGATAATTGATCAAAATGATATTCTTGGAAATGATTTGATTAATTAAATAAATATTTAATTAATATTGAGTAATTGATTTTCCATGTGATTTTTGATAATTAAAGAATTAATAATGTGCTCAAGATTGATTTAATTGCCTTTGTTTAGGACCTTGGTGATGTTGTCGAGATTAGGGGCCCATGGTTTAGATGACCAATTTTAGGGTATTACATTTTCCCCTCTTTGAATTAATGTGCGAGCAACGCGTTGGTTCAAAGAATGTGTGATGTCTAGGAAATGCTAGTTCTGAACTTGATTGATCACGAAGTAGATAAAAAGCAAGGTGTTTAGCTTGATTCGAAGTGACAAAGCTAAATGAAGTCTGATTAAAGTGATACCAATCCTGAACTTGATTGAACTGAGGAACGATAGAAAACAAAGATACCAAACTTGAACTTGATTGATCTTAGATGCAGTGAGTGATGATTAGAATTGATCTTGAACTTGATTGATCAAGACACGATGAGCGAAGAATGAACCGTCCAGCTTGATCAAGAAATGAATGCTGAGCACCTGCTTAGATTTAGTGTGATCAAAGAAACTCTTTAAACTTTTGATTGAGTTTAAATGAATAATCAATTTGATTTGAAGTGATGAAATTGATTAATGTTAAGAGATTAATTCAGATGAAAGACAAGTATCAGCTTGATATGAAGCGATGAAACTAATATGCCCCTTAGCGATTGATTCGATTCAAATGATCGAGAGATCTCAACTTGATGCGAAGCGATGAAGCTGAGATGCCCCTAGCGATGAGGTCTTCTTTGATTTTCTTTAGTTGAAAAGATGTTTGCTCAACTTTCGATGAAGATTTGAAAAATTTTCTCGACTATGAGGAGATGTGAAGTTACAAGGTCGTGAGTATGCCCCCTCGGGAGCAAAATCAAAAGATAGTGAGGGTACTTGATTATAGGCAATTGTTTGGTGAAAATAAGTTATTTGAGCACAAATTGATTCTCGGGATTTAAAAAAAATAAAAATAAAAATTGGCGTTGATTGATGAGAAATTGAACGTAGAGTTGATTGAAATGTTGATGTGTAGAATGAAATTGAATTAGGATTTAGCGTTGAAATGGAGCTTAATTTGAAGAAAGAATGAGCATTTGATGAAAAAGCGCTAAGTGGTCAAAATTGTGAAATTGACTAGCAAAATGATCTCGAATTTTGATTTCGATCCCAAAAATGGAATCAGAGTAGGCAAATTAGCTAAGGTTCATAACCATCGGAGCAAGTTGAAAAATTAGGTTTTAGGCTATATATAGGATGAAAGTGTCATTTTCAAATCATTTTAACCCTCCAAGTTTGAAAATTCAAAAAGCCTTCTACGAAGAAAAATGGTGGTCCCTACTCGTCAACATCAATTTGAGCACTAGAGACATCACAATCGACCCCGAAACTACGAGCCAATAGTAAGTGATCGATCTTTAACTTCTTTATGTTTCCAATTTTGAATTTTTTTGTTCATTTTTCACGTTTTTCATGGGTTTTGGGTTGGGTGTCACAGTTTATCGTGCGAGACAGGATCCTATCTCGTACAAGAAACTGGCAAATTTTCTTTTGTTGTTTGGAGCCATTAGATTTGTCATACAAGATTCACCTTCGTGTCATACGACAGGTCGGTTAGAAGACCATTTTGTCATACGATGTGTAAAAGTTTGTTGTTCGAGGCCATTTTCTCGTACAAGAGCTATTCTTGACTCGTACAATATGTTTCTTGACTATGTTTTCTCATTTGAAAGATAGTGATCATTTTTGAAAGTGTAAACATGAAATTTTGCTATTGCATTTGACTTATTTGGATTTTTGTGATGTTTAACTTCTCTTGTAGGCTCATTTGGAATGTTTTCTGATGATCGTTGTTGGTTTTTTTTTTTTGCAGGTGTGCTTACCTCCTGTGCTCTTCAGATGTGTATATCCTCCCACTATGGCTTTAGTTCATGATTTGTTTGAGGTTGAGCAAGCTCATGTTGATATGTGTGGCTTGACTCACCTGATGAGGTTACCTGATATCTGTGTGAACCATGGGATGCTCATAGCATTGGTAGAGTGGTTTCATTCAAAGCATAATACCTTTCATTTTCCAGTTGGGGAGTTGACTATCACTCCCGAGGATGTGTACAGGATCCTTCGTATCCCTTTTGCTGGGGATAAGGTGGATTATGATAATGCATTGTTATTTGGACTACAGGCTCTTAGGAACGTATTCAAGGATCTTGATATCTTGACTCATTCCATGAGTTGGGATATATTGATGAGTAGGTACATTGAGGAGTATCCACTGGCATGTGTCCTAGTAGGTTTCATTGGTTGCTTCTCGATGCCAAACAGAGGGCAATAGGGTTTCCAGAACGGATGGGGTCGTATGCTAGAGAGGTTGATAGAGACCCCTCAGAGACTTGGCTGGGGCTCTTGTTTGTTGGCCCACATGTATCGGGAGATGCATGAGATTGTTTACAGAGATGGGTAGAGCATGGCCAATAGGGTGTACATTTTATAGGTGTGGGCTTGGGAGAACCTTCCCATTTGTCGACTGATAGTTGATGATAGCAGAGAGCCAAGGCAGCTGATTATTTTCTAGGTATGCCAGATATATTATGCAGCCCCATCTGGGCAAGATAGACTTCTGGTGACGACAGCTCGATGATCTGATAGCTATCATATGGAGACTATACAGGGGGTTGGAGTCATGGGATGATTGGTGGGCGGTTCAGAGAGACCTTTTTGTTACACGCCCACTGATTGGGAGGTCATAGATTGTTGTGGAGCGATTCGTCATTTCATGAGTGATGAGGTAGTATAGCTGGCCTTAGGGGATCTCTCAGGAGTATACAACATATGCTCAATACGCCTATGAGGAGAGATAGGGATGGTCACCTAGGCTATCCTATGCTTTAGTGATGCAGGAGCTGACATGTTTACACCACCTGAGGTGGGATTACCTAGATGCTATAGCAGATGCAAGGGTATTGCCCCAGTACAGGGATTACTTTCAGCAACATCCATTCCCTCAGTTTATAGATCTTGGAGAGCAGGCTCCTCATATTGAGGATGTGGAGGATGATGCCCCCGCACCAGCACAGGGACAGGGCTAGAGGCAAGGCCACAGGCAAGGACAGACATAGAGATCAGAGGCTCCACGATAGACTAGTGGTGATCTTGGTGCTAGTAGCAGCGGGGTGCGAGCTGATGTTGGACAATAGAGGGGTGAGGGTGGATCCGTTGGGAGAGTAGGCATGAGGCTGGGTGGTGGAGAGGAGGAGCGAGTAGCTCTGAGGCAGGTCTAGCAGTGGCAAGATGAGCATGGTGGAGCCATAGGTGGAGATGGTGGCGGGGAGCCTGCGAGAGAGCAGGCGGCTGACACGGGACGGTCGATGAGAGCACATCTTGCAGAGCTGCAATCACAGTTGACAGTGGCTCAGACTCAGCTGGCGGAGTGAGATCAATAGCTGGTCAAGGTTAGGGCCAAGCGTGATCGCCAGATCACAGCATTGAGAGTAGAGTTGAGAGAAGAGATAGAGTCTCTACGACAGGAGGTGCTTCTCCAGAGCAGTAGGGTAGCATATTATGTGGTAGCATATAGTGTCAGAGTTCCTGTTGCACAACAGGTGCAACCCTATTCATAGTATATGCCTAGATCAGAGGCAGCACAAGCACCTCGATAGGATCCCAGGCATCAGGCTCCTACTCCTCCACCAGACGATGAGGGAGAGGGAGCCAGCTAGATGATTCTTTTTGTAGCGGGGATATTTTTTGTAGACACACCCAGTTTTTGTAGCCGATATGATTCTTGCTCTGATGGGAGTTTGTACATGTCATTGGACATCATTTTGTACTTGTTGGCATTGTGTGAACCGATATAAGGACATAATGATATTGTATGTTGTCATTGATGTCAATATGTGATATGAAGTGAACCAGCATATGTGAAATGTGAGAAGAGAGAACCGACATATGTGTGAACCGGTATATATGCCAAAGTGAAGCGGTATATTTGTTCAAGATGAATCGGCACATGGAAGCACTGTGTGACTACCAGTTGGTAGGTAGTTTCCACTTTAGGATTTCCGGTTGGAGTACCTCAAGCCTGTGTGACTCAATCGGTGATCTTTGTGTGATGAGTTAGCAGTATAATGGAGAATAGGTCGAGTTGCCACATAAGATCTGTGCGGGTGAAGGATTAGCCGCCATGAAATCGGTGGATAATGGACGATGGAGAATGTATTGAGATCGATTCAAGATTGTTTCATTTAATGCAGTATGATTCAATGGTCAGGATTGAACCGCCTGAATTACTTAACCTAATAGGTTTAGGGTTTAGGGTTTTTCCTAACGACCTGTATGTTTTCTATAAGGTCGATGTTGTGTTTCTTTCTAAGGTTGTTGGCAAAAGTTATGAGTGTGTATCCAAGGAAAGTGATATGTGATTCTTGCTAGACCAAAGGAGAGAAGAGATACCTGCAAAGTGAATGTGCAGAAGGTGAAGAGGAGCCAAAATGGATCTGCATTAGCATTGAGTGCTGTTACTAGATCATTGTAATTCCTGTTGATCTCTAACCACTTCAACAGTTGTGAAATCCCTTAATAGGGTAGCCTTAACTAGCTTGATACAAATCCCCTAACAAGGTAGCTTTAACCGGCTTGATTCAAATCCCTTAACCGGGTAACTCGAAGTTAATGAGTTCTGGGTAGCTATAGAGCTTTGGAAATCCTTTAGCTATTGAGTTCTTGAAATCATCTAACAAGGTAACCCCAACTAGGTTTAACCCTTAATCGGGTATTGTAGCCATCCCTTAACTGGGTGATCCCTAACAAGATTGGTTCCTAGCAGAACCTATTGTAATGTCTTTAACCGGACAAGGCTCCTAATAGAGTGGACTTCTAAAGAGTTCAAAAGCAGATTGTGGGTATTCATCCCCACTATGGTTTTTCCCAGTTGGGTTTCCATGTGAAAAATATGTGTGTCATGTGTGATGCTTTTGTCGTGTGATGCTTTGTTATTACCTATTGAACATATGATGGTTCCGTGTTTTATGCCTGTCTATAAAACATACTAAACTAACTGTTGTGAAGATTAGATGATAGTTTACCTATTCATGCATGAGGGTGTAATGGTACTATAGTATTGAGCTAAGAGGAAAGCTCAGTGAGTGACCGGTTTATGGTTGTTTTAGTTATTCTGGGTCTTACCGGTTGCACTCTGTTCCAGCCAGTATCACTGCTTGCCAGTCATTTGGAGTATTTTCTGTCAAACCAGTTTTGGACTGTATTTTTGTTTGTATTGATTCACCCCCCCTCTCAGTACCGATTTGGTACTATTGGTTCATCATTGAGTTATCAATTGGTATCAGACCACTCTAGGTCCTCTATGTTGTAAGCTTAACTGCTTGAGGTAAAGATCCCAGTCAAATGATGAAGAGGGAAGGTCCAAAGTTTAACAGGGAAAATTTCGGTATATGGAAAGATAGGGTGAAGATATTCATCAGAAGCATGGGTGTTCAACACTGGAGTTATGTTGAGAATGTCTATGTTGTCCCTACTGGTACTCTCACCGATGACCAATAGAGAGAGATACAAGAAAATGGGCAAGTCATGGAAGCCCTCATTAGTAGTCTATCCGACATTGAGTTTATTGATGTTTAGGACAAGGTAAATCCCAAAGAGGTATGGGATTCTCTTGAAAATATTTATGGTGGCGATGAACATGTAAAAAAGGCTAAGGAAGAAAGCCCGAGAGGGAAGTTTGAAGATATGCGGATGGTTGAAGGTGAGACCATTCAGCAGTATGGAATAAGAATCAAAATAGTTGTTGGAGAAATCAAGAGTGCAGGTGGTAAAATAGAAGATTCCACTGTGGTAAGCAAGGTCCTGAGATCCCTGTTGCCGGTCTATGCAATAAGGGTTGCTGCTATCTAGGAGCTGAGATCAATAGACAAGTCTAAGGTATCCTTGGACTCCATCATAGCCAAGTTAACAGCCTATGAGCTAAATAGTTCTGATGGCAGTATTCAAAAGACTGAATCAGCATTCAAAGCCTCTGCCATACCATCCAGAAAAGGAAAAGAAGCTAGCACTAGTGGAGAATCTAGTCAGAGTAGAGAAATGAATGATGAGGAGATTCTGATGGCATTTGAAGCTCTCCCTACTAGGAAGCTTCCTAAAGGAACCGGTAAATACAAAGGTAAGCTACTTTTGAAATATTTTTCTTGCAACCGGATAGGACATATTGCTATAAACTGTCCTAATAGTGATAACAAGGACAAACCAGAAAGGTTGAGAAAATTCAAAGGAGGAAACCGGAGAAACTATTCTGTGGCAGTTGATGAAGGTGTCACAGATGAGGAATCAGAAGATGAAGAGAATGAAGACATTGTGTTTGTTGCTGTAAAGGAAGATGTGGTAGACAAGAAGGCTCTTTTCTCCCGGTTTGATAATTCCAATGAGTGGATCATTGATAGTGGCTGTTCTCACCATATGACAGGTGACCGGAGCAAGTTTCTATATTTGGAGGAGTATGATGGTGGTGTGGTTCGCTTTGGCAATGATGCACCATGCATGGTCAAAGGCAGAGGGTCCATCTCTCTGAATGGAAAGAGCAGTGCTGACAATGTGTACTAGGTTGATGGTCTCAGACATAACCTTGTAAGTGTTGCCTAGCTAAATGACAGTGGCCTCACTCTGGAATTCAAGAATGGAGTTTGCAGAATCAAAGGAAAAGATGGTGAATTGGTGGCCACCGGTATGCAGACCAAAGGTAACCTATTTCATCTAAATGCAAATATAAGTACAGACTCTGCCATGTAAACTTTGATAACATTGTGAAGGCTATTAAGATCAAGGCAGTTAGAGGTTTGCCGATGCTAAGAAAACTGGATAATACCTTATGCAGAGAGTGTCAATTGGGGAAAATGTCTTCCTCAACCTTTAAAGGTAAATCTTTCACTACTGACAACTTGCTTGATCTTGTACATATTGATTTATATGGTCCTATAAAAACTAGAAATGTGCAGGGTGATAGGTACTTCATGATTCTCACTGATTACTACTCAAGAATGATGTGGGTCACATTCTTGAAAGAAAAGTCTGAAGCCTTTGTGAAATTCAAAGCTTTTAGAGCATTAGTGGAGAAGGAAAACGGTAAAAAGATCAAGTGTCTCAGAACTGATCAAGGAGGGGAATTCACTTCCGGTGAATTCAACAAGTATTGTGAAGAATTTGGCATCAAGAGGCAACTGTCTGCCCCCCAGACTCCACAGCAGAATGGCCTAGCAGAGAGGAATAACCAGAATATGGTTGAAGCAACTAGAACCATGTTGATTCAAGGAAAGGTAGCTCACACCTTTTGGAGAGAAGTGGTGAGCACTGCAGTCTACACAATGAACCAGGTACTCATCAAGAAAGGTAAGGATAAAACTCCTTATGAGTACTCGACCAGTAAGACACCTATGGTTAGCCACTTTAGAGTGTTTGGTAGCAAATGCTACATCAAGAGGAGTGAACACCAGAGAAAATTTGATGCAAAATGTGATGAGAGAATATTCCTAGGATATTCCACCAAGAGTATCACTTTCAAGTGTTACAACAATAGGACTCAGAGAATTATGGAAAGTATCAATGTAAGAGTTGATGAATCCTCTAAGAAAACTAAGGAAACCGGTAGTGAGCAAGTTGTAAATGAACCGGTTGCAACCTTCTGGGAACTGGTTGTCAGTCAACCGAGTACCAGTAATAGTGTTCTTGAACTGGTGAATGCTGATACTGATGAAGATGAGGATGAAGAGGAAAAGCAAGAAAAACCTGTCAAGACCATTCCTCGGTATGTCAAGCTGAATCATGATCCTAAATAGATCATAGGAGATAAGGATGTACGAATCCTTACAAGAAGAAAGATCAGAGAAAACTCATGTATGATCTTTGAATTTGAGCCTAAATCATTCAAAGAGGCTCATAAAGATGAAGACTGGATCAAGGCAATGTAAGAGGAACTTGACCAGATAGAGAAAAATGGTACATGGTCCTTGGTACCCAGACCAGAGCATAAAAATGTCATTGGCACCAAATGGGTGTTTAGAAACAAGCTGAATGAGGATGGCACAGTGATTAGCAATAAAGCCAGATTGGTGTGCAAAGGATATGCTCAAGAAGAAGGAGAAGACAATGGAGAAACCTTTGCTCCTGTAGCCAGATTGGAAGGAGTTCGTATGCTTCTTGCATATGCAGCTTTTAAAAGGTTCAAAGTATATCAAATGGATGTAAAATCTGCATTCCTAAATGGTGTACTTGAAGAGGAGGTGTATATTGAGCAACCAGATGGGTTTTCCCTATCTGAAGATAGTGACATGGTATGTAGGCTACATAAAGCATTATATGGTCTAAAGCAAGCACCTAGGGCATGGTATGAGCTCCTACATTCCCATCTTGTGAAGATTGGATTTGAGAGAACAAGTGAAGATAGCAATATCTACTTGAAGTCTGAAGGAGATCAGATCTTGATCTATGAGGTTTTTGTTGATGACATTATCTTTGGCAGAGTTGACAAGATGAGTCATGAGTTTGCTGATGAGATGAAGAAAGAGTTTGAGATGTAACTCATAGGGGAGATTAAGTTCTTCATTGGACTGGAGATCCAACAGATGAAAGATGGAATCTTCATCACTCAGTCCAAATATGTCAAAGAGGTGTTGAAGATTTTTGGCATGGAAGATAGCAAACCAGTTGGTACATCGATGGTGACTGGTTGCAAATTGACAAAAGAGGATGATTCCGCACTAGTTGATGAGAAGGAATACCGATCAATGATTGGTAAGTTGCATTATGTAGTGCACAGTAGACTGAATATTGCACATGCAGTTGGCATTTCTGCAAGGTTCCAGAAAAGTCCAAGAGAATCCCACTTGATTACAATCAAGCAGATTCTTAGGTATTTGAAGGGAACAGTTGACTATGGATTGTGGTACCCATACAACAATGATTTCAATCTGAAAGAGTTCACAAATGCTGATTGGGTAGGTAATGTGGATGATCGAAAAAGCACAACTGGTGGTGCTTTCTTTCTCAGTGGTAGACTGGTCTCATGGATGAGTAAAAAACAAAGTTGTATCTCTCAGTCTACAGTGGAAGTGGAGTATGTTGCAGCTTTCATGAACTGCACTCAAACAATCTGGATAAAGTATGTTTTAAATGGTTTCAAAATCGCTGTATCTAAATTGGTAAGGATATTCTGTGATAACACAAGTGCTATCAACATTTCAAAGAATCCAGTTTTACATTCTAGAACCAAGCATTTTGAGCTTAAGTATCATTTCTTGAGGGAAAAGGTTTAGAATAAAGAGATTGCACTGGAACATGTTTCCAGTAAGGAGTGGTTAGCAGACATATTCACCAAGCCTCTTCCAAAGACTACATTTTTGCATTTAAGAGGTGAATTGGGGGTACTGCCCCTTCAGGAGGTGAACTAAAAGTATTTGTTCCACATCAGTCAGGTATTGTAAAGTCAAATTTTTGTTGATTGATGTGTTGAAGGATGCTACTCCTCAGGGGGAGCAACATAATGGAATAGGGATGCTTGTGCCTCCACTTTGGCATTGTTGTTAAAGGGGGAGAAGGAGTGAAGCGGAAAAGATATCTACAACAAATGGGGGAGAAGATGTGAAGCAGAGAGATATCTTTGTATATTGCCATCAATACCAAAGGGGGAGATTGTTGGCATTATGTGAACTGGTATAAGGACATAACGATATTGTATGTTGTCATTGATGTCAATATGTGATATGAAGTGAACCGGCATAGGTGATATGTGAGAAGAGAGAACCAGCATATGTGTGAATCAGTATATATGCCAAAGTGAAGTGGTATATTTGTTCAAGATGAACTGGCACATGGAAGCACTGTGTGACTACAGGTTGGTAGGTAGTTTCCACTTCAGGATTTCTTGTTGGAGTACCTCAAGCCTATGTGAATCAATCGGTGATCTTTGTGTGATGAGTTAGCAGTATAATGGAGAACAGGTCACATTGCCATGTAAGCTCTGTGTGTGTGAAGGATCTTGCATGAAGAAGTCTATTCCTATCTACCTCGGGAATGTGTGAAGTTTGTCAAATGGTGATAACGCATGATGGGTTATCAACCGCCATGAAATCGGTGGATAATGGAATATGGAGAATGTATTGAGATCGATTCAAGATTGTTTCATTTAATGCAGTATGATTCAATGGTCAGGATTGAACCACCTGAATTGCTTAACCTAACAGGTTTAGGGTTTTTGCTACCAACCTATATGTTTCCTATAAGGTCGATGTTGTGTTTCTTTCTAAGGTTGTTGGCAAAAGTTGTGAGTGTGTATCCAAGGAAAGTGATATGTGATTCTTGCTAGACCAAAGGAGAGAAGAGATATCTACAAAGTGAATGTGCACAAGGTGAAGAGGAGCCAAAACGGATCTGCATTAGCATTGAGTGCTATTACTAGATCATTGTAATTCCTGTTGATCTCTAACCACTTCAATAGTTGTGAAATCCCTTAATAGGGTAGCCTTAACTGGCTTGATACAAATCCCCTAATAGGGTATCTTTAACCGGCTTGATTCAAATCCCTTAACCAGGTAACTCAAAGTTAATGAGTTCTAGGTAGCTATAGAGCTCTGGATATCCTTTAGCTATTGAGTTCTTGAAATCCTCTAACAAGGTAACCCCAACCTGGTTTAACCCTTAATCAGGTATTGTAGCCATCCCTTAACTGGGTGATCCCTAACAGGATCGGTTCCTAGCAGAACTTATTGTAATGTCTTTAATCGGACAAGGCTCCTAACAGAGTGGACTTCTAAAGAGTTTAAAAGAAGATTGTGGGTATTCATCCCCACCATGGTTTTTCCCAGTTGGGTTTCCATTTGAAAAATATGTGTGTCATGTGTGATGCCTTTGTCTTGTGATGCTTTGTTATTACTCATTGAACATATGATGGTTCTGTGTTTTATGTCTGTCTATAAAACATACTGAACTAATTTTTGTGAAGATCAGATGATAGTTTACCTATTCATGCATGAGGGTGTAATGGTACTATAGTATTGAGCTAAGAGGAAAGCTCAGTGAGTGACCGGTTTATGATTTTTTTAGTTATTCTGGGTCTTACCGGTTGCACTCTGTTCCAGCCAGTATCACCGCTTGCCAGTCATTTGGAGTATTTGCTGTCAAATTGGTTTTGGACTGTATTTTTGTTTGTACTGATTCACCCCCCCTCTCAGTACCGGCTTGGTACTATTGGTTCATCATTGAGTTATCAGTACCCTTATACTTGATATGATATATATACGAGATCCATTTTGACTTCATTGTACTTGTGTCAATCGACTATGAGATGTTTCTATATGCTTTATTCTATATGTATGCATTTATTTCAGCATGAATGTATTTAATGCAAATGAATATGGATGTCTATGTTTTGGTTTCTTTTTATATGCAAATAAATGAATGAAAATGAGTAATGAGTAAGGAGTAATGCAATTTTTTCATTTTTCTATGCAATAAGATCAATGTAAATTAATAATAATGAAATGAATGAATCTATATGAAATGTTATGTATGCAACTAAACATCTAAAAACACAAGTATTCGATCGGAGAAATAATGATAAAAAGACCACTTAGCGTAAGAAATGATGATGCTTTCAGCTCTCATTCAAAAGATAAAGAGATTATTACTATACCGAAATCACTCTAGAATCACAAAAATGCAGAATGAAATGCAAAATGATATGCGAAATGCAACCTAAACCTAGTCACTAGATTCAAAATACTTAAGATTCATCACCGAGCATAATGAACACAACAGGCAGGTTAGAGTTCCTTTCTTTTTTGATGTGCTATTTTAATTATCTTGTCTGCAATGACCCTTTTTTCTTTCATATCCTTGGACAGATTTTGCAGGGACCCAAATTGCATCATAAAGAAATTTCCTCAAAACAAACAAAGAAATGATATGGACCTCCCTGTAGCATACAAATAAGCAGAGTCGAGGTATGTGAGGCGATTTCACCTTAATGTGAAGGCTCTTATCACAGACACCCAGCTAATTTATATGTTTCCAGATCATCGGGATCATTCCTACAAGCAGAAAACAAAGAAAATATTATGCCCCCAATCCTTTCTTCTCTTAGTCACAATAGACTTCCTCGAGTTACTCAGAGGGACAATAATCAAAAATCAATATAAAAGACAACATACAAAGAAAATTTTCATTCATAGCTCAAACTATTTAGTAATTGTTTTGCATTATGTTGTTTTGCTTGTGAACTTAGTGATAAACTCTTTGGTAGTTAGGAGATAGGTAACTGAATCGGAGTGGATGACCAGGTTTCACTGACGGAAGAATGACTTGGTTGACACTACTTAGGATATGTAATATGCTCTGTCGAGTAACTTAAGACTAGAAAGTTGATCAGTTTTAAGTCATGAGGGTTCCAACGAACCAGGATGTCACAAAAGTGATTGAAAACATGTACAAGCAAAAGCAAAAGATGCTTGAAAGCGGGAAATGCCAACGTTGCGTTGATAGATGGAGTGCTTGAGTACAAGAGGCACCCGTTTGCCAGGTTTTCACCTGCTTGGCAGAGATTCATTTTTTTTTTACCAAGGTGCCTGTTTACCAGGGCAATTTATCTCTTTATATATATATATATATATTTTGATTTCTTCAGGACTTTTTCTAATTTTTAGGATTTTTTTTTCAGGACTTTTTCCAACTGTACAAGTTTGCTGGAGCAGAGAGTGCTAAGCGAAGAGTTTCTTCAAGTGGATTGTGTTAATTGGTTCATAGAGATATTCTCCTTTCGAGTTTGAGAGTTGATAGGCACCAGAGCTGTATGCTGTAGTAACAATGTAGGGACCCAGCTAGTTGGGTTCAAACTTCCCTTTATTGTCCCGAAACTGTTGATTTTTTGGATTTTCTCTCAGAACTAGGTCACCAACTTGAAATTCTCTTTGTCAAACCTTCTTGTTATATCCTCTAGACATTCTCTTCTGATACACTCTGAGATGATCAAACGCCACTTGCCAAAACTCATCCAGCAATTTGAGTTCTTGCAATCTAGATATTCTATGATCTTCATCAGTAACAAGACCTTGCAATGAAACTCTTAGAGATGGTATTTCTACTTCAATAGGTAATACTACTTCAGACCCATACACCAAAGAGAAAGGTGTAGCCCTAGTAGGTGTTCTGATACTGGTTCTATAAGCCCATAGTGCAGGATTGAGTTGTAGATGCCAATCCTTCCTAGACTTGTTCACTGTTTTGTGTAAGATAGTCAGTAGGTTTTTGTTAGATGCCTTAGCTTGTCCATTACCTTGAGGGTAATATACTAATGACCAGTGTTGCTTTATTTTGAATTTCTCACAAAGCTCGTCTAGATCTTTATTCTTGAATTGTCCTCCATTATCAGTCACGATGGACGAAGGTATCCCATACCTACAAATTATAGAGTTTAGGATGAAAAAGGAGACTTGTTTACCAGTTGCTTTGGTGAGCAGAACTACCTCTACCCACTTGGTGAAATACTTAGTGGTAGTTATAATGAATTTATGTCCGTTGGATGAAGCCGGATATATCTGACCAATGAGATCAAAGGCCCATTGCTGAAAAGGCCAGTGTGTTATAAATGGTATGAGGTCCCTTGTCGGGGCATGTATGAGATTTCCATGAAGCTGAGATTTCTCACAAGTCTTAGCAAATTTAATGGTGTCTTTTTCCATATCTGGCCAGTAGTAGCCAGCTCGTATTAGTTCTTGAGCTAAAGTGAAACCATTCAAATGAGATCCACAAATACCTTCATGGACTTCCGATAATGCACGTTTAGATTCTTCAGTTTCTAGACATCTAAGAAATGTACCGTCCAAACCTCATCTAAATAAATCGTTAGCTATGATAACATACCATGAAGCGTTGTGAGTTAGGTTTCTTTTCTCGTTACGAGTAAAATTTTTAGGGATAATTTGATCGCATAGATAGGAATAGATGTGGCTGTATCGAGATGAGTTGTGTCCAATAAGTGAATAGACTATTTGTGTCTCAGGAGAATCATAAGTAGGGTAATATCTCTTCCACCAAGAAATCAAAGCGAAATTTAGACTCCTGTACCTCAGGTATAGATGGCAAGGTGGTCGTAGCATCTACTCCTCTATTCGCTGATCTAGGAATCTGTTGGAATGATACAAAAGCAAAGTACTTCTTGAAATCATCCACCATCCTCTTGTAAGGCATCAATTTCTCATCTCGAGTCTGATATGTATCATTGATCTGATTGATGACCAGCTGAGAATCTCCATAGATATGTAATTCATCCACCTTCCATTCAATAGCTAGTTTTATTCCATTCACCAAAGCTTCATACTATGCAATATTGTTTGTGTAGGGAAATAGAATCTTATAAGACTTTGGAATTGAATACTTTTGAGGAGTAATGAATAATATGCTAGCACCTGAACCATTTTGAGTAAAGGAACCATCGAAGAACATCTTCCAAGGTTGTTGAGTAAGATGCATTATTGATTCATCTAGGAACTCAATTTGTAGTGGCTGAGTATCCTCAAGTGGAGCTTCAGCAAGTTGATCAACAATTACCTGTCTTTTTATGGCTTTGCATTCCACATATTCAATGTCAAACTCTGTAAGGATCATAACCCATTTCACCAATCTTCCGGTGAGTGTTGCTTTATTAAGAAGATATTTGAGTGGATCTATTTTGGCCACCAACTTGACTGAATGTGCTAGCATATAGTGCCTCAGTTTCTATGATGCAAAGACTAATGCCAAGCATGCTTTTTCTATTATACTGTAGCTCATTTCATAAGACACCAATGTCTTGCTAATGTAATAAATAGCTCATTATTTTTTGTTGTCATCCTATTGCACCAGAAGTGCCCCCAGTGATGAATCAGTTTCTGATATATATAAGATTAGTGGCTCACCCTGAATAGGTGGCATCAATATCGGTGGATTAGATAGGTACTCTTTTATCTGCTGAAGATGTTGTTCACACTGCTGATCCAAGTTGTATATTATTCCTTTTCTCAATACTTTTGTAAAAGGTTGAGCCTTGTCTTCTAGTTGAGAAATGAATCTTCTAATGGATTGGAGACGTCCCTATAGACTTTTCATTTGACTGATGTTCTTTGGAGGCGACATTTCCATTATAGCTTGGACCTTCTTAGGATCAGCCTCAATGCCCTTCTTTGAAATGATGTAACAAAGTAGTTTACCAGATGTCACTCTGAATGCACACTTCTTTGGATTTAATCGGAGCTTAAACTTTTCCATTCTGTCAAGTATAGGACCTAACTCTTGAATATGTGTTGATCTTTTCATAGTATTCACTAAGGTATCATCAACATAATCTTCCATATTCTTATGCATCATGTCATGAAAGATAGTTGTAACTGCTCTTTGATAGGTTGCCCCTGCATTATTTAACCCAAATGGCATGACATTCTAGCAAAAGGTTCCCCATGCATAGGTGAAAGCTGTCTTTTCTTGATCTCCAAGAGCAATTTTAATCTGATTGTAGCTGGAAAATCCATCCATTAGTGAGTACATCTCATACCCAGCCATCATGCTGACTATCATATCAATATTTGGCAATGGAAAGTCATCTTTCGGACATGCTTTGTTGAGATCTCTAAAATTTGTACAAACCCTAATATATTTATCTGCCTTCGACATAGGCACTATGTTGGAAATCCATTCAGCATAATCTATTGTTGTGATAAATCCAGCTTTGAGCAGTTTCTCTAGTTCAGCTTTGACCAATAATGCTACATGCAGGTGCATCTTACAGAGTTTTTGTTTAATTGGTTTTACTCCTGGTGTGATTGAGAGATGGTGCATAATGAGATCAGGATCCAAGATTGGCATATCAGAGTACATCCATGCAAAGTTTATTTTCTTCTCTAAGAATAGCTGAGTGAAATCCTTCAATTCCTCTATTGATAGTGATTGAGCTACATGAATAATTTGTGGTGTCTCTTGATTCCGAATATTCACTGGTTGAGTTGGCTCGATCAATATGGAAGACCGCTCCTAAAAATGACTGGGCAGTATACCAAGTATCTCACCTTCAGGTGCCTCAAAGAGGTTTTCACCTTTAGGTACGTCCTTTATTTTCTCTTTTTTATATTCTAACACCGCCACAATATGGTTTTCGCCATCAGATCTTTTATTTTTATTTTTCTTGTTTTTGCGACTAAGATACTTGATATCCGCTTCAGTCATATTTTCACTCCATTCACTGGTGGAAGAATTTATAGGTTCGAATGCATTGAGATAATAGGATAATGTATAGTGATTGGCAAAAGTAGGTATATCCATGGGTTGATTCACTAAAGTACAGTCAATCAATTCGGGATGTACTAAGGACAAATTTTGGATAGGTTCAAGAGCATTCATGGTATTTTTATCACAACTGCAGATAGAAAAGTCACATTCCAGAATAATACCTTGCATAAGTGTCTTGAGACCAGGAAGAGTTAGATCATGATTATTAAAGCTCACATTAATATTTAATCGATCTAATCCAATAGACATACTTGTAATGTCGTTTACTACGCTGGACTGGACGTCATATCGTGGTTTAACATCAATAAGACTAGTAGACAACTTTTCATTGTTTGTATAAGATGATTCAAAATTTGGGGCTGAGTGGGTATCATCATGAACATGACTGTCATCAGAGTCATTTGATGAAGTTTCCAAGTCTCTTTTAGGTGATTTAGTAAGCACATGTATGGTATCAATACTAACATCTTTAATGCTACAAGTTCCTTCATGTTGTGGGTCATTTTTCATTTGTATCTGACACACCTATTGACATGATCTCATTGTTTCTGTGATTTTTTTGTCATCTACTCCATTCAGCTTCTTCTAGATTGATGACTGGTTCTTGTTCTGCAGCTTCTAACTCTTCCTATGTAGTGCTATAACTGATTTGTTTTGTTTTAGGATAAGGGCACATAGATGAGAAGCTTTCTGGTATTGTTCCTTCTTTCAATCCTTGTTCATAATTTGCTTGCCTCTTTTGTCTAATTTCTTGTATTTCATTCTCTAGTTTTATGCGCATCAACTCTTGAGTATCATCTATGACACCACTAGATTCTTCTAGAGTTTCTATAGTGGATGTGTCTGAAAGATAGTCAGGACCCCATTCATACTCATTTGAATCAGTCTCTGAATCATCTACTTGTTGCCTACCAATATATGTGACTGGAACTTTTAATAGTGCAAACAATTCTCTGATTCTTACAACTTCATCTCTTATATCCTCAGGAACCTCAACTTCTTGTATTATCGTAGATGATACTGTCGAAGCTTGAGCATCGACTATTTCTTCTTTCTTGACTATTGATTCCTCTTTCTCTTTTCTACACTCTACTTTTGTTTGTTTAGTGTCTACTTCATGTAATGTTAAAGGCCATATCTTTTTCAAGCACTTAGACTTAGAAACATGTTTTTGTTCTAATGTCTTTTTCAGATTGTATCCTTATCTAGCCTTATCATGTGTGGATTTGGTTTGTAGCTGAATTGGTTCAGTAATACCTTCTTTTTGTTTGCCCAAAGGACCAGTACCTGATTACCCCATGCACTGAATCATTTTGTAACCACAACCATATTGGTTTGAGGAAATCTCATAATGTCGTACCTCCTCATTTGGACTATCTTCCTTAAAGAGCCAGTTAAGCACATCATCCTCTTCTATTTCATCCACCAAGGAGGTAGAAGACTGTATAAAGAGACCATCATATATAGTATTCGGAGCCAAAGTTTGTGTTCTCATAGCCTTTGATGGATTGCCCAACTATTTTGGTGATGGAGGGAGAGAAACTAATGATAGTACTGGTTCTATCTTGTAGCCATCCATGTTGATATCTGTAATCTTCAATCTCTTTTCTAAGTCTTTCATCAATGTTTCTGGATCTTCATTTGGAGAGGCTGCCCTATTATGAGGCACAAAAGTATCTACACCTTTTGTCAAAGCATTATAGATGACATATCAGTAGGAATATTGACTTTAGCTCCATTATAAGGAAACTTTAAGCATTGGTGATATGTCCACGGTACTGCCTTCATTTCATGAATCCACGGCCTACCTAGTAATATATTGTATGACAATGGAATATCAAGAACCTGGAAAAGGACATCTCTCTCTACTGGTCCCACTTTGATTGGTAATGATACCAAACCTTTGGAGGTCCTCTCTTCCTCATCATAGGCTTTAATTGTTATTTTCTTGCCTAGATCAATGACATTTTTTAGAGAATCCTTGTTGTGTAAGCAGATGATAAGTAGAGATATTCAACCCTGCGCCTCTGTCTATCAAAACACGTTTGACTCTATGTTTGTGGATCATGGCTTGAATATGCAATGGCTGGTTATGTGGATGATTTAATGAATTGTCATCTTCTTCAGAGAAGGTCAAATAGTGAGGTGAAGTCAGATGACCCACCATAGACTGAAACTGATTAATGTCTAAATCTTTTGGAACGTTGGTAGTGAGCAATGCTTTGTCTAGGATTTCCTTGTGAGTAGATGAGAGTTGTAGCAATTCAAAAATTGAAATTTGAGCATTTGTCCTTTTTAACTATTCAACCACGTTGTATCTAGAGGATGATGATGAGGTTAATCTTTTAAATTTGTCCAAGGTTGATTCCTTTTGTTTGTTTGGCAAGGCTGTTGGATTTGATGTTTCTTGAGCCAGGTTGGAAGAACTAGCTCCTTGGAGGGTAACTTTCTGAGATCTGGTCAGAGCTCTTGCATATTGTGATTCATTTGGTTTATTTTGAACTATAATCACATTGCAATATTTTGAGTGTGAAGGTTCAATCATGTTGATAATGTTGTCCTGGCTAGCATAAGTATAATTAACAATGGCACCTCCTTTGGTCTTTGAGGAATCACCTTGTTCGTAAGCAGGCAAAGGGTCTTTAAATGCTTTATGATCAGCATTGGTTGGATGATTCCCAACAACAACTTTACCAATGTCTATGAGATCTTGAATCTCATGTTTTAACTTCATGTAATTGTTTATGTTATGACCCTTATTCCGATGGAAGTCACAATATTCATTTTCTCTCCACCATCTCGGTTTGACATCTGGATCATATGGTCTAGAGTTATCTAGTAGTGTTATCAAGTTGTTTGCCATTAGAGTTTTGAAAGTGGATTCATATGATTCTTCAAGAGGAGTAAAATCATGCTTAGGTTTGGAAAGCCAAGGCTTTTCTTTGAACCATTCCTTTGTTTTCTTTGGTGAATTCTCTGCCGCAATCTCAGCAGCTTTAAGTGTTTGTGTACCACTAGCCAAGTTGAATATTGTGGATTTTGAGTTGGTTTTGATAGTGTCTACTACTCCATCATTAACACCATTCTTATTGTTATCTTTGCCAAATTTCCAATACTTGTTCTTCTCTTTAGAGCTAGATCCTATTTGTGTTTCTTTCCAAGGTCTGATATCTCTCTTCTTTATGAGCACATCTTCCATTCAAATGGCATTAGCTACCACTTTGTTAAATGATGGGTGTACTTGCATTTGTATGCTATATTTCAGTTCGGGGACCAAGTTATTGACAAATATATCCATTTTATCAGAGTCTAGAATAGGTCGTGGGTACCTAGAGAACATCTTTCTCCAGCGTTGGAGAAAAGTAAGAAGAGGTTCCCCTATTTTCTATTGAGTATTACAAAGATCTATCATAGTCACAAGATGTCGAATGTTGTATGAGTATTGTTGTAAAAACAATTGGATTAGTTCTTTGAATGTTTTTATTCCTTTGGGTAGACTTGAGAACCATTCCATTGCTTGACCCCCTAAACTACTTGGGAAGAGACGCATGAGGTACATTTGATCGTGCATGAATTCCATACAAGCAGCACTAAATTCCCTAACATGATCTTGAGGATCTGAGGCACTGTCATATTTGTCAAATTTTGGGATTTCCACTCGTGAAGGAAATGGAGGCATGTGTAGATTCTTGTCAAATGGAAACGGACATATTGTTTCCAGAGAATATTATTTCGGGGACTTGTCCTTATTCTTCAGTTCTGTGACCTCCATCTGCAAAGCTAGTAATTGTTTGTGTACCATGAGTATAGGTGAGTCTTCCCTTTTAGTAACAAGTGTCTAAACATCATATCCAATAGGAAGTTTGGCACCTTGTTTTGCTAGTTCTAAGAAATAGTCTTCCTTCTCTGGGGTCATGATAGTTTTCATCATTTTTCTAAAGTATTTGTCCTTTTGACAGTCAAGGATTTTTTTTTTGGAGGTTCGACGTCTTCGTCAATCTCACTTGATGATGAGGAGTCATTATGATTTTCGGGAATATTACGGTCATTTTTGTTTCCGTCATTGTATTCTGTCTCATGTATAGTGGGAGATTTTGGTTCATCAAAAATTGGTCTACCTGATGACGATGGCATATCAGTGAGTGGATCCTTCACGTAGAATAGATTATCTTGATAGGTGAAGGTTTTTTCTTTGCCTTTGGCTTCTTTCTTACGAGAACTCCTGGTTTGAATAGGCATCTTTATGGATTTGTGTGACCTAAATGTGTTTGTGATGCAGAGGTCAAGATCAATTTCAGAGCTAGTTGTTCTGTTTAGAGTATTGTTTAGGAGAAACAACTGAGATTTAGTCTAATTTCAGGAATGATCTATCCTATCTAAGATGTTATCTAAGTTGATTCTAAGCATAGTGTAAGATTCAGTCTGGTTTCAGGAATGATCTATCCTATATAAGACATTGTCTAAGTGACTAAATTTGATAGGTAGTTGATTGAACTAGCTGAAAGGTGATCGACCAAATCGTGCAATGCAAATGGCAGAGGTACACTGTCTTGATCTGTTTATTCTCAGGAAAATGATAACCAATATTATGTTTGCTGTAAGCTATTTTTAGGCAAGTTTGACTGTTCTATTTTGACAAAACCAGAGACTCGTACAACATAATTTTCTGAACCGGACAATAATCTAGCAGCTACAAGATGACAATAGTTCTATTTCGTATGAGTTGCTACCTCATACAGTACGATAATGGGCATGTGCAGGATGACAAAAGACTCAGAGTAGTTATGTTTCATATGATACAAGATACAGAGTTAGACGACAAAATAAAATGACTCGTACGATGCAGGATTGGGTCTAGGATGACAAACCAGAAAACTCATACGACATAGGATGTGATATAGGATGATGAATTATCAGACTCATACGACTGTTCACAGGACAGAGCCTAGAAATTTTGAGTTTTTCTGATTGCTGAGTATGATAACTGAGTATGACCAATTCTGAGATGGACTGATTTTTGACCAAGATAGACTAGTTTCTGACTCGGACAGATTTCTGACTTAAAAATAGACTAGTTTCTGACACGGACAAAGTTTCGATTTAGGATGGACTAGTTTCTGACATGGATAGAGTTTCGACTCAGGATGGACTAGTTTCTGACATGGACAGAGTTTTGACTCAGGATGGACTAGTTTCTGACACGGATAGAGTTTCGACTCACTAAGTTGTTTCTGGTCTTCACCAATTTTTGGTATTTTGGTTTTTGTTTCAGGGATGAAAACACAGAAAACAAGTAGTATGTATAGTGACTCCAATCACAACATGCAAACCCTTAGGAATTTGGTGAGGAAAGAAAACCTTTGCTTGTAGATTTAGGTACACACCCAATAGCTAATAAGAATATGGCCATTGAGTCTCACGCAATGGATTCTCAACACTGTATTATCCGACTCCAAATGCTAATGAGGGCACGAAATGGCAAGTATCTTGGGAGAGTTACTATCTCTCTTGCACAAAGATTATCCCCCTTTCGGAGATGAACCAGGTAGCTTCTAATTTTAAATTGGATTTAGTCAGGGATCCGTTCGGTGTGTCGAGGTATAAACTCAATTAAGAGGTCTCCCTGCCTTGAAAACCAAGGTTTAATATACCCAAAGGTATGGAGGAGAGCTATTCCTGGGCATTTCCGTTGACTTGATTTTCATTAAATCACGTTTATTTTGTAGTGGGTTGGAGTACTTGGCGTCTAGTCGTTCCCACTTAGGTTGTTCCCCTCACACCGACCGTAATGACTTGAAGAGTTTTTCAACCCCTCGGGAGGGCAAGCCTGCTAAAGATGTACAAATCTCACACAAAGAAAAAGCTTCAAGGGTCTGGATTTCTAATTATCTAGAAAAAGACAAGAGCATACTCTCCTACCTCTCAGAATCTTCTAAAAGCACAAAAGATAGATTTGTTCTTTAAATAGATAGCAAGTTAGGTTCCTAAAAATGAATTTAAAGAATACAAGATGTTTAGTCGATTCTCCTTAGGCAACCTGCAAAGACAACGAATCAGTAGTCATATTGTCTTTGTGCGACAAGCATATTCTTCGACAAGCGTTCTGCAAAAACTAGTTAGGCTGTGAAATTTTTTTTTGAGATAGACAGATAAACAATCAGGGTCAGTCATTAGAATAATCAATTCGAAATGAGAAAATTATGAAATTTGCCTTTTTTTACCAGAAAATACAGAATCGTACGACAGACACTTGACTTGTACGAGACAGGATGCAGTATCATACAAAAGAATATTGCTGATGATGCTTGCTCGTACGACAGAGGATCTACTCGTACGATAGGATTTTTGCAATTCATGCGACACTTGCAGTTTGTTGTTTCAGCCTGTAAAAATTGTCGTACGAGATGTACAGACGAAAAACCAAAAAATCTGAAACCTGGAAAATAACAAAAAATAAAGCAGTCAGTCTTGGAGGCTGAAAAAATGTAGTCTTCAGGCCCTACGGTGGGCACCAGAGATGTGTGTGTGAAAAACTGAACCTGGTAGCTGCAAGCACAACACTTCTATTAAGTCATTATATGCATGGTTAGTAATCAATAATCAATAAGAAATAAACCATAGCAAAGCGACTAATTGCATTCTAAAAGATGCGAGTATAAGATTGCTCTCAGATTTTTATAAGCAATACCATTGACTAGACTACACCAAGATGAAGGATTTAATCTATATGATATTAAGCTATATGGATACAAGATGGATTAATAATTCAAGCAATAACAATCAATTGAAGCAACAATGGATGCAAGCAATAATGGATGTAAAATGGATGCAAATAATCTAAAAAGCACAATAATCTTCAATGACTCCAGAGCGAAATTAGCGTGATAATAATCTCCAAGCATGTTCTCAAAAATCTCTAGGGTGAATTGGAATGAGAGCTGAAGACTGAATTTATAGAGAATCACAAGAGAAAAAGCTCAATTTAGGATTAATTGAAATAATTGAGAAATCATGTTTAGTTAACCTTGAGATAGATTCCAATTATAGTTTAATTGAAATGCATTCAAATTAGAAGTCCAAGTTGCATTGGAAAATAATAATAAATTAATTCCATGCATATAGGATAAAAATAGATAATTCTTTAATTTATTCAAGAAAAGGGTCTTTTCAATGCAACTGAACTTCTTTTTATGAAAAGCTTTGAGTTCCAATTTTAGAGAATAATTCAATAATTCAATTAAATTGCTTTTTTGATTTCAAATTTTAAATTTAGAAAAAGAAATAATATCTCAAGTTTGATTTCTCTCTCAATTCAATTCTTTTTTTGTTTTATTTTCAATTCAACTCTTTGTAATAAATTAATTCATCTTTTGTAATAAATTAATCCTTTTTGCATGATTGAATGGCAAATTTATTAATTAATTAAATATGCAAGGATATTTAATAAATTAAAATGGGATAATTGATCAAAATGATATTCTTGGAAATGATTTGATTAATTAAATAAATATTTAATTAATATTGAGTAATTGATTTGCCATGTGATTTTTGATAATTAAAGAATTAATAATGTGCTCAAGGTTGATTTAATTGCCTTTGTTTCGGACCTTGGTGATGTTGTCAAGATTAGGGGCCCATGGTTTAGATGACCAATTTTAGGGTATTACATTATTCACTTTCTCCACCAAACTTTACAAAAATCTCCAACAACCTTCCCCATGATTGTTCAAACATATATAAACCCTCCTCAATTTCCATAACCAAATTTTGAATAGTTATGAACATTGGAGAGGTAGTTGTCATCCTACCGATAACTTTTCAAAGTTGCTTGACAACAAAATGCAACATTTTTGCAGCTTGGAATATATTGGGAAATTAAGAACTTAGACCTTATGGGAACATCTCCAAGGTCATTATTTGACTCCAAACACCTAAGAAAAAATCCTAGACCTATCAACACTAAAATCCAAATTCCAAGTCTTCATGGTCTAAGAGACCTCTAGGTTTATATGCTCACCTAAGAGATTATTGACCATAAAAATAGGCACTCTATTACATCAAGGGCGATCATTGATCCAACCCCATCTTACAACACAAAATATAATTTAAACACTACTATGGTTAGAACCTTGCTTGAAAAGAAAAGGTGCTCTGCACCATACTCTCGGGCTCCAAAAACTCAAGTCCCTTTAGTTGGGATATCTAACAATCAAGTTCTTATTTTCTCAATGGCCTTCGAGGTCATCTAGGTTGCATCCTCTAAAGGTTGATTCTTCCATTTGACGAGATACTCCAAGTAAGTCTTCCTCCTTGTCTTCTTGCTAACCCTTTGATCCAAAATGCACTCAATCTCAGGTTTGAGAGGAGGTGGAAGTCCTTCCAACATTACTGGGCTAGAAGAATTAGATGGACCTACAACACAAACATCATCCACAAAAACCTTATATGTATATATGTCAGAAACATTAAATATAGGAGATAGACCAACATTAGGGCATAGATCTATCTTGTAGGCATTTGTCCCACATCTTTTGAGGATCTTGAAAGGACCCATCTTTTTCATGAGTAGCTTGGTATACTTCTCCTTAGGGAGTCTTTCTTTTTTGAGATGAGTCATCACCATATCTCCCACCTTGAACTTAATATCTCTCCTTGTGGCATCTACTACTTGCTTGTACTTTTCAGAGGTTTGAACCAATCTATCCCTAACTTGTTGCTGTATGTCCTTCATGACTTCAGCAAAATCATCCACTTGACCACTCCTCTTGTCAATATTTGGTACCTCTCAAAGTTAATAAACACCTCTAGGATGAGCGCCATATACAATTTGGAAAGGACCCAATCCTGTACTTCTGTTCACAGAGTCATTGTATGGGAATTATGCCTATGGAAGAATGGAATCCCAAGTGGCCCCATGGTCCTTAGTCAAGCACCTCAACAAATTCCCAAGGGATCTATTAATCACCTATGTCTCTCCATCAGATTGAGGGTGATAAGTAGAAGAGAAAGACAAGTTTTTCCCAACCTATGCCACAAAGTCCTCCAAAAATGTCCTACAAACTTGGGATCTTAGTCAGATATGATGGTCAAGGGTAACCCATAAAGTCTAACAACCTCCTTGAAGAACAAACCTGCAATACTAGAAGCATCATGTGTAACTTTGCATGGCAAAAAGTGTGCAATTGTTGAAGATCTGTCCACAACAACATATATATTGTCATATCCTAATCTAGTCCTAGGGAGACCTAAGTCAAAATCCGTGCTAACTAAATCTTAAGGTTAGGTAGGGATGGGTAATGGAGTATATAGACCTACATTGGAACTTGTCCCCTTTTCCCTTTGGCATATCCCACACTCTGTCACATACTTTCTTACATTTGATTGTGTAGATCAGGAAATTGAAAATCATCAAAACAATAGCAATTAGGACAACCACAAAACCTAAAGCTGCTATGAAAGCAATCCTAAATCCAATCAATGAAGACATAAAGACAAGATATTCAAATCAAATGAAATCGAAGAAAACCGATGCAAATATCTCCTTCATGTGGCTCCATTGTTCTTCTTTCACCTTCAAATTTGATGTGGATCTCACCTACAAGTGCAAAATGCAAGTGGAAAGCAAGTTGTTGAGAGATGAAATTCGTAGCATAAGGTTACTCGAAAATGTGATTGATTCCCCTTTCATTAAAGAAAATCATCCAATTTATAGACAAATTGGAGAGAGGACAAGATTAGCATGAAGAGATTTGAAAGGAAATTCAAATCAAGAATGGCAAAATTATGACAAATGTGTGACATTTTCTATGCAAGGTGTATGACAAATTATGCACAAATTATGACAAGTTGCTATGCAAGATGTATGACAAATTATGACAAGATTGAAATGCCATTCCCATGACAAAAGGGAAGAGAGAAAATAGCCTCCATGATTGCAACAAATGGAAGCATAAACATAGGAGAAAATGAGGGAATGAAATTAGGGGAAATATTAGAAAAATTAAAGAAAATAGGAGAAATAGAAATTAGGAATTACGAGAAATTAGCAAATTAGAAAATTGAGGAAAAAGATGAAATAGAAATTAGGTGAATTAATTAATAGGTTTTCATCCATTAATTAATTCATGAAAGAGACCTAGGACTAAATAAATAGATTTATTTAACCCACAAAGAAGAAGAAAAGGATTAAATGAACAAATCATAAAACCCTAGAAATAAGAGGACAAGGAATTAGGTCAAGACAACAAGAAATTAATGTAGGTTCGATCATGATTCTAATTGACAAAGGACCAATGTTGATAAATGATTGAGATTGGTTGACAAAAATCAATGAAAAATTGACCAAGATTGACAAGGAGATCAAATTGATAGGCGCCAATTGACGAGGAACAATGACTAATCGATCCAAATTGACATGATTGAAAAGGACAAGGATCGATGATGAATCAATCGCAAAATAACAAGATTGACAAGGACAAGGATCGATGACGAATCGATCGCAAAATGATGAGATTGACAAGTCGATAATCACAAATGGTTACTAACAAGCTAAAGATGATTGAAAGATTGACAAGAGGACAAAACCCTAATTCTATCATCGATTAGGATTGATGATGTCCAAGATGATAAATGAGCACGCACCATGATGCGACAGGATAAGATTGACCAAAATCATGACTGAAGATTGCTATCGACAAGACCTAATTTGAAAGCGATAAAAATGAGGAATGCAGAAGAAGGACTCTATGTGTAATGCCCCGCCAGGAAACCCCTAAGGGTTTAAGTTAAAAACACTCAAATAGAGTGTAATTTTTTTTTTATTAATAATAATTAAGAGCGTTAAAGCAAAGTTACAACATTAAGATAGTTGAAGTTAACTCAATTCATAATTAGACACGACATTAAAATACAATGGAGATAATCTTTCAATTTAGATATCACAGCGGAAGGCTCAAACAATCCTAAGGAGTTTCCTAACGCGATTACACAACCTTACACCTAACTCATCTTGCGTCATCAGATCCATCAATCTGGATATCTTATATTACGGGAAAATGCATAGGTCTTGATTATATATGTGTTCAATGGTTTGGCATCTTCTAATCTTAGGAATCGATCATTTACTTTGGGTGATTAGTAGGACCTTGATAGGTTATTTAATTAATACACTTTGATTCGTAATTTCATTAGGAGGTCTCCAAATAGGTTCAAGCGTTTTAAGTTTAACAAAGTTCATTCATTAGAGTTCTAAAATAACCATCCACACTTGACATCATCCTATAATGCTATAGATAGGCTTAATGAGATTCATTCGTTAAAGGATAAACTTCGTTTAGTAGAACGAGGAATCCCCTCGTTTGATTTCAAAGGATTCACTCACGTCTAATATTTATATTAAATATTTAAAAAGTAAGGTTCATAGGAAGAATTCATTCCTTAGGGATTAACTACAACAATCAGAGTGAGATCCCTTCATTTGGTTCCATGCGTAGCCAACTGATGGGTTGAAAACTCTTATGATAGGTATAGTGTGAGTAGCCATGGGAATTCACTTGAAGTTTAAAAATAATACTACCTAGATGGCTAGAATCTTTACATGAAAAATGTATTTGAGCCACAAGAGTTCATCCTTTAACTTTAAGATATAGTTAGGAAGATAATATTTAACTTTTCAAGATTAAAGTAATAAGATCATAATGACGTTCTTCTATTCGGATTAAAATACAATTATCTTTTTGCATATCTCTCGTTTTGTTCTCTTCTTGTTAAATGATCTTAAAATGAGAGAGATACTTTTACTAGGATTTAATGTTTAAACAACAAATCAGTTACTTTTCCATTTTAGTTTAATTTTAGCAATCGTGAGGGATTCCTTTTATAAGGGATTAAAAATATGGATATCCCATTGAGTTCACCCAATTATAAATGAAATCTGGTGAGGATTATTGGTTATGATTACAACAAGGGTTAATGAGTATATCCATCCAATATACAACATGGATGCCTAGTTGAGTCCTCACGAATTATCAAATTAATCTGATGAGGATTATTGTCGAGATTTAAACGTGAAATAACTTATCAAATTCATTCAATTTAACGAAACATAATTGACATGGCGTGATTCATTTACTTAAGGAAAGCAGATAGATATTTATATGATGTTCATCCTTTAGTTTTAAATCTAGGAATTATGACATGAATTTTAACTTTATTTCCTTTTTACATTCATTCCATTGATATGCTCAATATCAAGTTAATCCAATAAAGTAATTCTAATTAAATTTCTTCCACTATTACATTTTAAATTAACATTACCAATTTACTTTTTTTTTCCACACTTTAATTTCAATATTTAAATACCATGCCATATTCATAATTCACAACATTTTATGAACTTGAATAACTACGTTTATCCATCTGAAAAATGTTATACATTTAAATTTGAATTCATTTAATTTACACTTTACACTATGCAAGAATACAACCATTCAAGATAATTTAAAACATAAAACAAAGTACGCTATAAACATCGCATAAACACAGATATGATCTCGGAGTTCACCCCGGATGGGCTACATCTCCGGGTCTGCTCAACTGCAAGACCCCTTTGGTATTATGTTGTTAGAAATACATGATTTATGAGTCTTTTACATCTTGCCACTTAGGCGAATAAAATCAATATACAACAGACATCTCGGACGTTAATTACATAAAGATCCCTTTTGAAGCGGGTCAAAATGAGTCATAACAAACAAAAAGAAACAAACAATCCTGGATACTCTTGTTTGACGGTTTCCTAATTAGGGGCTTGACCAACTTTCAACCAACACTATCATGTCAAGACTCACCATTACATAACCAAATTCAATAATAGAAGATTAAATTCAGCATAGGCATTATCCGGTAGAGGTATTCGTTTTATCATATTGCTCTGACTAATAATGTCGATACTTCGTTATACTAGCTAAATTAACTTTTACTTAAAACTCTTAATAAACCACCATCACTATTTCTTCTATGTCAATAATAAATATTAACTCGAGTACATTAGACCACATGAAATTAGTAGCTTGTATTATAGCAGGGGTCAACTAATTGCTACATCTCTAAAACCCAAATATGTTATTTAGCAAATCAGAGATTAATTACATAAAAGAGATGGAATTTTGAATGTAAATGATATAAAAGAACTAAGCTTAATTTTTCCTTATATTGATCTTAAATTCTCTTTCACATATATATATATACATATATATATATATATAAACATTACTCACTGAATTCATACCAACAAATATAAATATTATATGCTTGCCTTATTTTTATTTTTTTTATACAACAAAATAAATACATAAAATAAAAATGATTTTAAAACCACGAGACAACGTGCCAAAAGGAAAACGTTTTATTTTTGTTAAACGCCGAACCCTAACCGCAGGGAACTGCGGCCACCATGGCGGCGCAGCCCGGGGCTCTGCATCCGCCATGGGGGACGCAGTCCCCACGGCACCCCCACACAGTGGTGCCGGAGGGGGCTGCGGCCTCCAAAGGAGACGCAGTCCCCTTCGGCCCCCACTGTGTGTGGGCGCCGAGGCATCTGCGAGCGACGCGCGTGGGAAGGGGACGGGTCGAGCTATGGCTCCCCCCCCCCGAACCCCGAAATTTTGCGTAAAAGAAATTTTGTGTTTAAATTTATTTCTTTTCCTTTCTTCATTCAATTTACAGTTCGAAATTTAAACCCCCCTTTTTTTTTACATAAAAAAAAGACTTAACGAAAAATGAAACCCTTCCTCAATGCATCCTTTGTTTATTTGTGTTTCACAGGTCTGTTCATTTCCAGATTCATCCAAAACCCTATTATAGAACAAACATCTCCACATCATTTTTTTTAAAGACACCAAATCTATTAAAACAAGAATATTATTCAAGAACAATCCAAGTTTGGAAGTAAACTGAAACTAAATCTCAAAAAACTAAATCTCAATACAATCATGGGTAAAACTAATTTTATTTTTTTTTGGTATTCAACAAGTAAATAAGGTAGTGGATTTGAATCCTACCTCGTAATGCAAATCCAGGCATGAATCTTGATGAAGAGCTTCAGCCACTTCCAGCAAGCAAGAAAAAAACTCCCTTCTTTTCTTCCCAAACCATGTTTTTCCACCCCCAAAAATGGCCAAAAAGCCAAAGACCCCCCAAAAGTGCTTGCAAAACTAAGATTAAAAGAAAACCCTAATTTTTGCCCTAATTTCAATTTCGAAATTAGGTATTTATTTTTGAATTTAAATGAATGAAAATCAAAATAGGAGTCATTCATTTCCATTCTCTCTTACATCTTATTTGTTTTCCTTATTAAATTATAATGCTTCTATTTCTTTATTGAGTTCTAAATTTTAATTTCCCAATAACGATTTGGGTCTACATTTACACTTTGGAACTATTTACCGGGTAGGGCGTTTTGATTAAATTTTAAATTTTCTAAAAGAAATCAACTTTTATACTATATCGACTTAACAAGTAAAATGGAGCTAATTTCTTTTAAATAATAAATTTTACCCTTTTCTTCCAAAATGTGAAGATGAGTAATTTATTTCTATCTCCCAAACGACTTTAAGAATTTTCCTTTCTAAAATGCATAATTTATTAAAATCATAGTTATTAAAATTAATTATTAAATTAACTCGCTGCAACAAAATAAAGCGACATTTTAAAATACATGCCTAATCTTGTACAAGAGTCTTGTTTATTCAAATTTTCTCGACTACAAATGCATAAAAGTTACAAAGGCGTAAATGAGCACGCTAACCTCAGTTAAATACCTTAAGCTTGCTACAATAACAATTTAAAGCAATCTCTTAAAGTAGTGATTAATCATATAAAAGAAACTACCTATTTAAATTTCTCTATCTCTAATGTGTACGTTTAATCATAATTTTAAATTTAATACTTAGGATAACAAACCTTACTTACCTCGCACAAGGCACGCAAATCGAGGAAGTCCTCCAAATCACTCGACACGCATCCCATTGAAGAGCAAGCCCACGAATCCACACACGATGCTCACCTAACCATGGCTAAGGCAAGACGAGAGTTATATGACCACTAAATCCGAATTCAAAAGATGAACGAGCATACTCAACCTTGCAAATTCCGAAGGAGATGAACCTTGCCCTAAGCGGTGTTGTACCTGCAATCTCCTGCACCCATGAATTCATACAAGCATGCATATACAAATACATATTCAATGAAGATGTTAGCTCAAGATTTATCACAAGGGTTAGGAACAATTGCATTTACACGAGAATCGATGCAAAAACACAATAATAAGTATGCTCAGTTTATTTATATTATCTAAATTACACATTGCATATCGGTTAATCTACCATTCGAGAATGCCACATAGGAAGTCAATCAAGGTTAAACGGGTTTTAAAAGTCCGACTAGGGTATGGGCGTTACACTATGCTCACAAATGATAAAGAACAAGTGCGTAACATAGAAGAAATGTTAATGCGATGCAAGAACCCTAAAATAAGACAATGCACAAATTTTAAAGTATGACTCCACAAGCGTTGACCATTTTTAGATGTCTATAGATTGCATCCTAGGCAAAAAGTAAAATCTCCTAACCAATTCAAGTGTCTTATCAAGTCCAAAGTGACCTGACAAACTCCCACAATGTTTTTCCTTTACAATATTTTCCCTCATGGAGCAATTAGGAATACAAAGCTAATTGCCCTTGAAAAATAAGCCTTCTTGTAGATTATAATCAGAAAACTCAGTATGATACCCGTCATTCATGTCCTTACAAACCTTATAGGCCTCCTTGAAATCTTCATCCTCTTGATACATATCTTTCAAGGTAGTGATTCCCATGCTTTCCAGTTGAATCTCCTGGATTGTTAAGTTCCTCCTACTAAATGCATTAACTACTTTATTAGCCACACCTTTCTTATGTAGGATAGTAAAAGTGCAAGCTTGAAGATATTCCATCCACTTCATATGCTCGTGATTTAGTTTCTCCCACATGTTCAAAAAACTTAGAGCATGGTTATCAATATACATAATAAACTCCTTAGGTAAGAGATAATGTCTCTACTTCCTAAGACACTACACCATAAAATACATCTCTAAGTCCTATGTATAATAGTTTTGCTTTGGCTCATTTAATTTATCACTAAAAAATGCCACAGGTCTACCTTCTTGACTTAAGACTCCTCCTATGGCCTTCTTTGATGCATCACACTCAATAGTGAAAACCTTGTGAAAGTCAGGGAGTACTAGAATAGGTTGGTTTGCAATCTTAGTTTTCAAAAACTCAAAAGACCTGTCAGCCTCCTTAGTCCAGACAAATTGACATTTCCTTCCACCTTTTATGGTTTCTATCATTGGTGCACTAACCCCACTGAAATTCTTGATGATTTTTTTATAGAAACTTGCTAACCCATGGAAACCTTTTACCTCACTTGTTGACTGAGGGGTTGGCCAATATAGAATTCCCTCCACCTTAGATGGATCCATTTTCAGATTGCCTTGAGAGATCACCCACCCAAGGAACACTAGCTCTTCCTGCAAGAAAATGCATTTATCCAAATTGATCTTCAACTGTTCCTCATGTAACATTTTCAACACCAAATCCAAGTGCATTAGATGTTCATCCCTCTCGTTACTAAAAATCAATATATCATCTAAATACACTACTACAAAATGATTGATGGAAGGCTTAAGAACCTCATTCATGAGTCTCATGAATGTAATAGGGGCATTGGAAAGCCCAAATGGCATTACCATGCACTCAAATAGGCCTTCATTGGTCTTAGAAGATGTCTTCCATTGGTCTCCATCACAGCTCCTGATTTGATGGTACCCACTTTTCAAATCCATTTTGGAATAGTACTTGACCCCTCCTAGACAATCCATGAAGTCTTCCATTCTTGGCATTGGGAATCTATATCTGATTGTTATCTTGTTGATGGCCCTAGAGTTAGTACACAACCTCCATGTCCCTTCTTTCTTGGGAGCTAGTACTGCTAGGACTGCACAAGGACTTATGCTCTTCCTAATGAACCCCTTCTCTAGAAAATCTTGGATCTGTCTTGCAACTTCTGCATTTTGTTCAGAGGTAAGCTTTTATGCTGCCTTATTGGGAAGTGTAGTGCCTGGTATGAGGTCAATACAATGACTGATTTCCCTTTGAGGGGGGAGGGAGTCTATGGCACTGTCTGCAACTATTCCGTTATACTTGCCTAACAGATCTTGAACCTCTTTAGGACCTACTTCCTTTTCTATCTCCAGGCCCTTAGGATGCTTCTTAGGTTCAGTCTTAGGCTTGATGACTATTACAAAGCAAGGGGTATCTTTCTCCTTCAAGACCTTCATGAACTCCTTCTCATCTACTAGCATAACACTGGTCACAATGTACTTATCCTTACTATCATTCGAAAGAGGGGGCATAGTGAAGTTCACCCCATCTTTGGTGATGATGTAAACATTCTTCCTTCCTTCATGCCTAGCATATACATCATATTGCCAAGGCTTGCCTAGTAGAAGATGATAAGAATCCATTTCTACCACATCACACAACACCCTATCCTTGTATTCTCCTATTGAAAATTCTATAAAAACTTGTTCACTAATAAAGGCTTGTTGACCTTTGTTCAACAAAGATACCTTATAGGGATGGGGATGAGTTAATCTTTGCAAGTTAAGTTTAGTAACCATTTCAATAGAATGTATCTTATCTGTGGACCTTGAATCCACAATGACTTTACATACCTTTCCTTGTACCTTGCAGGAGGTTTTGAAAAGATATCCTTTGAGGAGGTTATTTAATGGTTCGTACCTTCAAGAGGGTCCTATTAATCACCAAGAGTTCTCCTTGCTCTGGATCTATAGATTTTGAAGTTGATGTGTGGTAAGAGGTCATACTTTGACTATCTTCTTCTTGTATTAGATGTGCTCTTCTATCACCTCCTTGGCTACTATTTCTTAGCTTCTCTGGACACCTAAATGACTGATGCCCAACTTGGTTGCATGAAAAGCACCTACTGATGAAGACACTAGGTCCTCTTCCACCAAATCTTCCTCTTCCATTCCCCCTTCTTCCTCTAAAGCTACCTCTTCTCCCTGATTCTGCCTCATGTTCCTGATGATTGGACTCTCCTTGTGGTTTAGGAGATGATCCTCTGCCATTGAATCTATCCTTGCCCCTGAAACTTGCACCTTTTCCTCTACTATTGTGTTCTCCTTTCCTTTTTTGCCTCTCCTCAATCCTAAGTGCCATCTGAAAACACTTGTGCACTGATTCAGGATTAAACAAAGTCAGTTCATCTTGAATACTAAACTTAAGACCATTCATGTACCTTGATAGCTTTTGTGTCTCACTTTCTAGCATCTTTGCCTTGAGTGACATCCGGTGGAACTCCTTGGTGTAGGTACTGACATTGAAATCCATTTGCCTTAGGTTTTGTAATCTCTTGTGTAAGATGATCTCATAGTCCTCAGGTAAAAAATTCCTTTTGATCTCTACCACCATCTTCTTCCATGAAGTTATAGGCTTCTTTCCTTCTTCATCTCTTTCATTTTGTAGGAAGTTCCACCGACTAAGAGCTGGATCCTTCATTTTAGATTTAGCCACCTTCACCTTTTGGTTATCAGGTACCTCCTCACATTCAAAATAATTCACCATTGCTTCTATCCAATCCATACATTCTTCTAGATTCATTTTCCCATAGAATGTAGGCAGTTCTGCTCTATTGTCGCTTCTTCCCACCCTATTAAGGGCTTCAACAAATTGCCTTTGGTTTGTCGACATCTCTTGTCTCTCTTGTTCCTCCTCTCCTTCTCCATCAGAGGTTGATGCAACTTCTTTGTTTGCCTGGTCTTTCTTCAACTTCTCTATCTCTTCCTCCATCTTTTTATAATTCATCGCCTGCTTCCTCACTAGCTTGGCCAACAACATGTTTGTCATAGGTCTAGTGGGAATCTCATCACTATTCTCTATTGTGTCTTCCATTTCCTTTTCTTTCCCAAGGCTCTTCTGATGCTCTGATACCACTTGATGCACAAATTTGTAGCAATAGGGTGACAAACCCACACACTCACACTCTTAGGTCCGACAATACCTATGCTTCCTCTCAAGGTCTCAATCCACTCCAATGTGAAATAGGGTTCTTTACCTTATCTAGGGGTGGTATAACACTCCCATGCCCTCCTTAAATCTCACTAAGACCTCCCACAACAATTTTTTGGAATAAAAGTTTGGGTATTGGTCCTAGGGCTTGAATAGGTCTACCAGCTAGTAGCCCTATTTTACTGATTTTTTGGCTTTGTCTCCAAATTATGCCAAACAACCTACCAAGTAAAATTGGGTTCTAGATACCATTTTGGGACTACTTTTAGACTCCAAAAGCTTAGGTTTCCAACCTATTCCTGTACTCTCCAACACCTACTAGGTCCATAGGCCTAATTGATCAAGTTAGGTCTATTTTACAAAAGAAATATGTGAGAATGGGGTCACAGAAAGATTATAACTCTTCAGGAGGATTCTTCTATATCCCAATGTTCCCAATCCAGAAATTAACTCTTTAATTCATCATTCTTCATTGTGTGCATAATGAATTCCATTCTAGGGTAATCTAAACCCTCAAATAGTTTAGGGTAGGGCTTGGTGGTAAAATTACCAAACCAACTCCTTTGACCTCACCCCTTTGGAATCTCAGAATACATTCCTCTAACTTGCATTCTACCAATGGCCATTGGATTCCGATGCGTAGATTTCAAGTTAGGGTTCCATTTGCATTTTAACCCTTGAAAATGGAGGGTTTTAGACCTGCAAAGAGTAAACCGCTTATAACTTCTGATGAGTTGAGACTTTGTCATATTTTTATCTTTAGAACTCTTGGGTTTTTGTTATCTTTTGGTTTGCATAGTAGTAGTGATGTATTGGAAGTTGACTATATATATTCCATATGTTAAAGCTAAACTTATTAAATCATGTTTTATCTTTGCCAGTCTATTCCTGTAGCGATGCCATTTATTCCTACAATCATGTGATTCATTCCTTCAGCCATGTGATTTATTCTTGTTGTCATGCGGATTATTTAGGGCAATATCATATGTGAATCAATAGATGTGTTAATTAAATAAAATGTGTATGTATGTCCTTGTATGTTATTTCTGTTGTAGTGCAGGTAATAAATGATGTTGCGGTGGATATTCTCCTATCGCGCCTAATGAAGCGAAGGATACGTAAGAGATAACTAAAGATCAAACTATAGAAGAGATGAGAAAGTTTAAGGGATGTCATAAGCAAAGTAGTCAAGTGACACTACCAATGTCTAACTTTAGTGGGCATTGAATTTGCAAATACCGCCACGACATGCAATGACTATGGTTCGGTTTAGATCCACATTTCCTGTAGCATAACTTTAGTTATCTCTTCTATCAGTCAATCATCTACCTCTTCTTCTGGGCATGATTTATGTTGTCTATTGTAGTTAATTTCTTTTTAATAAGAAGCTCTTCTTCTTCTAAGGGTTAGTTAGATAGAAGGGAGAAGAATAGAGAAGAGGATTTTTGATAATCATTCTTGAGTTTCTTTTCATATTAAAACTATGTAATCACTTTTAGAAAGTAATGAATAAAGTTTTGTTATTCTAATTTGTTAAGAGTTGTTTTCGGGAAGCCTGGTATCACTCATCCAAGGGGGCCCACTTGGTGAGTGATCCTATGAGTTCATTAAAATTAGTTTTCTTTCCTTAGCTGTAGTAGAAGATCTTGTGTTGACTGTTCCTACAGCCAAGTTAGAATAGATTAATTTATGTTTATCCATATTGAATTTATCCAGCAATGTTTTTATGAATTTATTCAAAAATTTTCCTGAAGCCTTTCCATAGTTTCCATTCTTGTTTACCTTTTTCCGCATAGTGTTAGTTGCTACAATAATGTAGAATAGTTGTTACAGGAACTTAGTGCATATATAGTGCAGACCCATTTCAAGTACTACATCCCTAGGTTGATAATCAAATGAACACTAGCTATGGAAATAGTGACTTTACCAAATGAATATCCAAACTTCGGATTGAGACTTCAATTAGAGTTATTATTCCTATTGTTGGGGTGAACAACTTCCTCCAAATTTCACTTCAAGAGGTCAGACCATGTGCATTAGAAAGGTGATTCAAGGTACTTTCAAATTAACTCAGAGTTTCATCACAAGATTTCACACCCTGTACAGATAGTACGGAAAACTATCACTGTTATGGCAAAACCAGATTTTCTCCATTCACTTTCTCCACCAAACTTTACAAAACCCTCCAACAACCTTCCCCATGGTTTTTCAAACATATATAAACCCTCCTCAATGTCCATAACCAACTTTTGAATAGTTATGAACATTGGAGAGGTAGTTGTCATCCTACCGGCAACTTTTCAAAGTTGCTTGACAACAAAATGCAACATTTTTGCAACTTAGACAATATTGGGAAATTAAGAACTTAGACCTTATGAGAACACCTCCAAACACCTAAGAAAACATCCTCAACCTATCAACAATAAAATCCAAATTCCAAGCCTTCATGGTCTAATAGACCTCTAAATTTATATGCTCACCTAAGAGATTATTGACCATACAAATAGGAACTCTATTACATCAAGGGTGATCATTGATCCAACCCCTTATTACAACACAAAATATCATGTAAACACTAATATGGTTAGAACCTTTCTTGAAAAGAGAAGGTGCTCTGCACCAAAGGATATGGATAATCGCGAGGATCTTGGAAGGTCTTCTCAGTCATGAGGATCCTTTCAAGGATTGCCCATTTTTTCTCCTACACTACTGAATCACTCAAAAGGGGGTGGAAGAGTGATGCATGAGCATCCCCGGTTCTTGGCAATCTTGCATCAAACAAAAACATTTCCTTTCTAGCTTGTTTTTTGTTTTACAATTTCAACATTTCTTTCTGCATTTTCTTGCATTGGCTCACCGGATCTTGCAGAGCTGGATTTTTCTTGAGGAAATGATCATCTTCCTTATTCATAAACTGTAGAGCATTTGGATAATTTTCCAGCAAGTTATCAATTCTGAATTCTAAGATAGTTTTTTGGGCCCAGAACCGCTTAGACCTATTTGCATTGGTGAATCTTGCGGACCCTTTCCGTAGCTTGTGGAGCCTCAGTTCATTGATTCTATTGTTCCTTGGAATGTGGCTGAACTTCCCTTTAATCCACACTTCATTCTTTGGATTTTTTGGAGGAATCTCTTTGGCAGAGGCTAACCTGTTGGTTTTACACGTTTGTTCTTGATCTTCAGCATTTAATCCCTTTTGGACCGACCAGATCTCCTTGGACCATATAAATCAATGTAATTAAGCATCATAATTCAGTTAGGAATAATATAGAAGATAGATCTTAAGAATTAGAGGTTTGGAGCTGACCAATTTTATAATTGAGCATGTATGTGGCAGGCCAGTGAGCCAAATATTGTAACCTAGATATACTGGCTATTTGTAATCAATTTTCATGATCTAATTCATTCAGTTCTGCATTGCCTCCATCATATCCTCTTATTTCCATTGTGTTTACTCTTGCTTCTCGATCTAGATTGATCTCTTTGAGGTCCCTCCTAGTTGGTGACTACACCAAGTGGTATCAGAGCGAGATTTCATTTTGGAGATTGCATTGTCCTGAGATTTTGTTGTGGGGTGGTGGATTGTGGATTCGACCTACAGCTATAGAGGACTGGTGTGAAGATGGTGGAGCATGTGGCAATACAAACCCTACTATGATGTAAATGTTAAGAGGAATTCTATCCTAGTTGGAAGCCATTGAGACAACCTAGAGAAGAGGCCGACCTATTGAAGATGTGAGTGAAGATGATGAAGAAGAAGCACATCAGAACAAGTAGAAAATCCACTGATGATCGATCCAGATGAAGACATGTTCTTGAGGGTTTCGAGTAGGGCAAAAAATAAACAACATTTTACCCCACTAGAGTATGATGGAAAGTTGGATCCAGATGAATTAATGGATTCGATCTTAGAGATGGATAAGTATTTTGATTTTGAGAACACTGCAGAAGAAAGATAGGTGAAATATGCTTGTACCCAATTGCAAGGTCATGCATCTCTTTGGTGGGAACATTTGCAGGTTGATAAACAAAGAAGAGGTAAAGAGAAGATCAAATCATGGGAGTAGATGGTTGCTAAGTTAAAACCAAATTTTATGCCAGCTGATTATAAATTAAATATGTTTTGAAAATTGGTAGAAAGAGTCTAGTGTTAAGAAGTATACCGAAGCATTTTATAAGTTGAATATCAGATCTGGACATGTTGATGTTGAGGTTCAACAAGTTGCAATAACTGTACCAAGTGGTATTAGAGAAAGATTTCATTCCGGAGATTGTGTTGTCCTGAGATTTTGTTGTGGGGTGGTGGATTGTGGATTCGACCTGCAGCTACAGAGGACTGGCGTGAAGATGGCACAAAGAGGAAATAGGAATGGTGGAGCATGTGGCAATACAAAACCTACTGTATTGTAAATATTAAGAGGAATTGTAGCCCGGTTGGAAGCCATTGAGACAACCCAAAGAAGAGGCTAACCTATTGAAGATGTGAGTGAAGATGATGAAGAAGAAGCACATTAGAACAAGTAGAAAATCCACCGATGATCGATCCAGATGAAGAGATGTTCTTGAGGGTTTTGAGTAGGGCAAAAAATAAACAACATTTTACCCCATTGTAGTATGATGGAAAGTTGGATTTAGATGAATTAATGGATTGGATCTCAAAGATGGATAATTATTTTGATTTTGAGAACACTGCAGAAGAAAGAAAGGTGAAATATGCCTATACCCGGTTGAAAGGTCATGCATCTCTTTGGTGGGAACATTTGTAGGTTGATAAACAAAGAAGAGGTAAAGAGAAGATCAAATCATGGGAGAAGATGGTTGCTAAGTTAAAACCAAAGTTTATGCCAGCTAATTATGAATTAAATATGTTTCGAAAGTTGGCAGAAAGAATCTAGTGTAAAGAAGTATACCGAAGCATTTTATAACTTGAATATCAGATCTGGACATATTGATGTTGAGGTTGAACAAGTAGTGAGATATTTGAATGGATTGTGGATGTCTATACAGGATGAACTCAATTTGATCAAGTTACAAAGTGTTGAAGAGTCTTACTAGTATGCCTTGAAAGAAAAAGAGAAGTTGAACAAGAGACATGAGCAAAGACAAAGATGTCGAGATGGAAGATTTTTTGGAGGAAGATTTCAAGGAGGAAGAGGATATTCTGAAGGAAGAGGAACCTGTATAGATGATAACAAGGAAAAGGAAGTAATCAAAGATGGCAATTCATACCGAAAGGATGACAAAATTTCTACCGAAGAAGAGAACTTGATGGTTAATAGAATGAAAATTTTGGAAAACATGATAGAAGACAAGACAAGAGAGTGTTTAGAGGAACTTCCTATAAGTTTGGAGGAGAAGGAAATAATGCTTTCAATTATAAGAAGATAGAGAAAACTGGGAGAGAAGCATTGGTAGAAGAAAGCCCCACTGAATCAGGTAACAAACCAAAAGATAGAGAACTATTGATGATGAGGGGAACTTTGTGTCATACCGAAGAAGATGAAGATCCCTTGCAAAGGCAAAATTTGTTCAAGACCAGATGTAAGGTATCTCGTAAGTGTTGTAAAGTAGTTATTGATAGTTGTAGTTTAGATAATCTTGTTTAAGAAGAAATGGTAATAAATTGAAGTTGGAAAGATTGAAGCACCCTAATCCTTATCAGATAGCATGGATTCAGGATGATCATAAGTTGTTAGTAAGTGAGCAATGTTTGGTGAAATTGAAAATTGGGAATTATCATGATGAAGTTTTGTGTGATATTATGCCTATGGATATTTGTCACCTTTTTTTGGGTAGACATTGGTAGTTTTAGACAGACAATACATGATGGGAGAAAGAACGTATACACCATTGTAGCGAATGGGATGAAACAAACCTTGTTACCCTTGGAGGAGCTGTTGAAGAGCAAAGTCTGTACAAATGCTAGAATCTGTTTGGTGGATGGAAGAAAATTACTAGGTGGAATGAGGCATGAAAATGTGTGTTTTTCTTTAGTTCCTAAGAAGACTGAGAATCTAGAACATGAAGAAGTAAAACCAAAGGAGATAAAATAATTGTTGACAGAATATGAAGACATCATTTCAGATAATGTGTTTGATGGATTACCACTGGTGAGGAGTATCAGTCATTGCATGGACCTGATTCTTGGAGCTAGTTTGCCTAATAAAGCTACACACTAGATGACACAGACAAAGAATGAAGAGTTGATTAGACAAGTGTAGGTATTATTGAAGAAAGGTTAGATCAGAGAAAGTTTGAGTCCTTGTGCAGTACCAGCAGTGTTAGCACCTAAGAAGAATGGAGAATGGAGGATATGCACCGATTCTAGAGCAATAAACAAGATCACAATAAAGTACTGGTTTCCTTTACCTAGGATGGATAACATAATGGATTGTTTGAGTGGAGCAAAATACTACATAAAGATAGAGATGAAGAGTAGATATCACTGGATCAGAATCAGAGAAGGAGATGAGTGGAAGACAATATTCAAGACAAATGAAGGATTGTATAAATGGTTGGTGATGCCTTTTGGATTGATTAATGCACTGAGTACTTTCATGAGATTGATGAATGAGGCATTGAAGAAATTATTGGGTAAGTTTGTTATTGTATATTTGGATGACATTCTAATTTTCAATAAAACAAAAGAGGAGCATTTGTTGCACTTGAGACAAGTTTTGCAGAGGTTGAGATAAGAAAAGTTGTTGATAAGCCTTAAGAATTGCAGATTCATGAAAGAAGAGTTAGTCCATTTGGGATTTGTAATATCTGTGGATGAATTGAAGATAGACCCTGAGAAGGTGAGATCAATTGTTGAATGACCTACACTTGAAAGCATTGGGGAGGTTAGATCATTTCATGGATTGGCTAGTTTCTACTAGAAGTTTATTAGAAATTTTAGTTCAGTTTGTAGCCCTATGACTGAGACAACGAGAGGAGATAGGAAAGAATTCAAGTGGACCACTAAAGAAAATAAGAGTTTTGAATTGCTGAAGCAGAAGGTCACTGAATAGCCTATGTTATATTTACCATATTTAAACAAAGTGTTTCAAGTGGACTATGATGCAAGCGGGAATGCAATTGGAGTAGTATTGAGTCAAGAAGGGAGAGAAGTAGCTTATTTTAGTAAAAATTTGAATAATGTTAGGAGGAGATATTCAGTGTATGATCAAGAATTTTATGCCATAGTTCAAGCCTTGAAGAAATGCAAGCATTACCTATTACCTAAGGATTTTATGCTGTATACTGATCATCAAGCCTTGCAGTATTTGAATAGTCAGAGTAAGTTGAATTGGAGACTTATGAGATGGGTAGATCCTTGCAGAGTTACACCTTTGTGTTGAATAATAGGAGTGGGAAGTTAAACAAAGTTGCTGATGCATTAAGTAGAAGGAGGAATTTGCTGACAAAGATGAGAGTGAAAATATTAGGATTTGATGAGTTGAAGACCTTATATGATGATGACCTAGATTTTACATAACATTGGAAAGCATGTGGAGCACTGGTTATGGTAGATAGAAGAAAATGGTTGGATTATTTCATTTATGACATGATGTTATTTAGAGGAGTTCAGTTGTATATACCTAAGAGTTCTATGAGGGATAATCTGATAAAAGAGAAGCATAGTGGAGGATTAGCCAAACACTTTGGTGTTGACAAAATAGTAGCATTGGTGAGTGAACATTACTTTTAGCCTCAGATTCATAAGGATGTTAGGAAATTTGTGCAAAGCTATAGAGTTTGTCAAGTTTCAAAAGGTAGTAGTCAGAACGTGGGATTGTATAAACCTCTGATAGTACCCAAGAGACCATGGGAAGACATAAGCATGGAATTCATACTTGAGTTTCCTAAGACACAGAGAGGAAATTATTCTATATTTGTGGTGGTGGATAGATTCTCGAAGATGGCTCATTTCAAACTTTGTAAGAAGACATAAGACGCAGTGCATATAGCTAACTTCTTTTTCAAGGAGGTAGTGAGATTGCATGGATTACCTAAGAGCATAGTTTCAGACAGAGACACTAAGTTTGTTGGTTATTTTTTGGAGAACACTTTGGAAGAATATGAAGATAGACTTTAAGTTTAGTTCTACTTTTCACCCATAGACTGATGGAAAGACATAGGTAGTAAATAGGAGCTTGGGAAATTCATTGAGATGCTTAGTTGGAGAGAAAACTGGAAGTTGAGATTTGATTCTTGCACAAGAAGAGTTTTCCTACAATAATTCAATGAACATGAGTACCAGAAGAACACCTTTTGAGATTGTTACCAGAGCACACCATAGAGGTATATTATAATTGAGAGATATCAGTACTAAAGACAAGAGGAGTGCAAAAGTATTAGAATTTGTAGATCACATGAAGGCCTCGCATATTCAGGTTAAGCAACATTTGGAGGATATGAACAAGTATAAGGAGAAAGTAGACGAGAAGAGGAGACATAAGGAATTTGAAGTTGGCGATGAAGTGAAGGTATATATGAGAATAATATTGAGTGTTAAAATCCCACTGTGGTTTTTCCCATTTGGGTTTCCACATAAAAATATACCAGTGTTATGATCTTGTGGTTGTTAGTTTCATGTTTCTGCATTTCAATTTTAAGTGTTTGTATCTGGTGGTTTAAAGTTAAGTTTGAAAATCTACTAACCGATAGATCACTGATTCACCCCCCCTCTCAATGATCCTCGATTCCAATAATAGCAGCAACAATGTACTAACCTTCAACAATAGATAAGGACATTGAATCTTGTTTCTTGATAGTCCATGAATCTTGTTCATATAAAATTCAGGGAGAATGTTTCTTTATCTAGGACCTTGAATGCATGACCAACCAAAACTTGAAAAGATAAATAGCAAACCAGTGCCTCTATCCAAGGGTATCTATGACACTTTGTGGACAAAAAATACTATCAACTCCTGAGAGAATACTAAATATCAACTATGAAGGTTTTAGTATGTGTTACATAACAATGAAGAACCCAATATCACAATTAATGTAATAGCATGTGATGGCACATCATATCAAATCATATAACAGATTTATCAAGAGGACAAAATAACTCATCAACATAGAAGTATGCACAATACTTAGGAAAAGAAACAATGAACCTTCATATATTAATCCTTAAGAGATGGTTGTATACACAAGCTTCACTTGAAAATACTCCATTACAGTTTGTTTGCATAAAAAGACACCTCTCTGTTCTATAGACTTCCCTAATACATATAACTTATAGTCCTACTAGGCAGTGTATATTTCTTAATGCCCGATCCTTCTTACATACAAAATGACTCATTATAAATATATATGCTAAGAGATACAAATGAAAGGACACACCCTTTCATTATCCTAAACAACTAATTGAATAGTAACTAAACAACCTAACTAAATTATCAATTACATTACAAACACAAAACCAAGCAATGACTTAATGCTTTCGATCTAGCTGGTGTCCGCACTTCTGAATGTGCCGCAAATATCTCAGGTCTTTGTAGGTTGTTGCATCGACGATCGCATCCCTGGTTGTATTCTCCATCATGTAAAATTTCTTGAACTGGTCAGCCGTGTCATTCATATCAAGGATATATGTTTTGATAATGGCTTGAGCTGCACTAAGTATAGACCTACACTCAGAAAGCTAGATGGTCTTATCTTTAATTATTCGTGCATCATCTACCAAATGAGGAACCCCACATTGAACAATCTATTGGCACTCATCAAATTCAGACTTCAATTTCTTTATAACCTCCTCATGAATGGCAAGTAGATCCTGAACCTTCTTCTTTACCTTTTCTTTAGTTGATGCATCCTGTAACAACAGGTTGAGTCTATCACGAATTTTGGTGTGTGAAACCATGTGGTCCATGTTCATTTGATAAACACCCTAGAACTCATTAAACGCCTTCTCCATATTGTCATATCTCTTATTCAGCAAAACACAAGCAGTCTCAACCTTGATGCTCTTCATCTCCCTCTTCAACTTAGTATGCTCATATGCCAATTTCTCAAATTTCTTCTTCCATTGACCTCCTGAATTAGTAATTTGAGGGATCAGATGCCCACTCCTCTTAAGGGTTTCTTCATATAAGACCTTATGTTTATTGTTCTCTATTATCTCATGTTTCATCTGGGCCTTGTTGAATTTTGAAATATTAATACCTGTGTCTATCGTGATCAAAGGGTCTACCTCTCCAACTTTCAAGGTCATCATGTGACCAAATGCTTTATCCACGTCTATGATTTTTGGCCTTTTATTGGAAGGGTATAAATCCCACAACAACATTTCTTCCTCATTTGGATCATACCTGGGTCCAATAAAGATGTCTTTTACTCCTTGGATATTCAATTTCATATCCTTGTTGTCTGAGTTCAACAAAGAATCAAAGATAAATGAGGCACTCAGGTCCCAACCTAGAAACACAATTATTCCAGTCTCTACTAGTAGTTGCCTCTCCTTCTGTGGGGTCATAGTCTCAACTTCTATGTCTATATCTTCCTTCAACCTCTTCTTCATTTCTGCCTCATTCTCAGGGGTAATATTTGGTAGTGCTTCCCTTAATTTCTTACCCTTGAAATGGTACAAGAATGATTTGAACTCTTTAGACTTTATAAATTGATCATCTAACACAAAAGAAACATGCTCTGTCACTCTTTCAGCTATCTCTACATTCAGTGCAATGATGAGCCTATCCTATGCTTCTGGATCCTTTTCTTTCTTAGGTGCCTAGAGCTTGGAAACAAATTCATTCTCCCTTGAATCACTTTGGGCTGGTTCTTCCTCCATGTTTTCTAACCTCTGCCTTCTCTCTAGTTTTTTCTCCAAGGTCTCCATTACATCCACCAGCTCTTCCACCTCCTTATTTCTACACATGTTCTCTAATTCATCCCCCTGATGAAAATAATCTCCCAACTCTTCCCTCTTCCTTCTTGCATGGATGTAACCCTTAGGATCATAGTGCATTCTAGATATGTGCTAGAACAGGTTGTATTCATCCACCAGCTTCCTTTCAATAACTTCTTATTCTTTGGTAGACACAACTTTAAAATCCTGGAAGTGAAGTGCACTAGGGAGGAAGGCTTTCTTGTGTGCTCCTCCAAAATGCTTAGCATTAGAGAAACTTAATTGCCTCACAATTTCCAAAAAAGAAATCCTGTCTGGTGCAGGCTTTGGTAACACATAGGGATAACCCTCAAATCCATAACATCAAACAAAAGTGAAGTTTTGGCATGAATACCAATCACCCCAATTGTGATTGACCTTTGGATTTTTATGCTCATGAGGTCTAAGAAATTTCTTAACATCCTCTGAAAATGATCCCTGTAGAGGTTCACCAAAGAGAAAGAAAATTGGTTTAACAAAGAATTCCTAAAATTTGAGGTAATGGGAATTCACAAATCTGTAATCCCAGAGGGAAACCCACAACTACACTGGTTGATCCTAGCCATTCTTCCCTACTATATTTACATTCAAACCTTCTGGCCACAATCCCTTGAATCTCCCATAAAATAAAATAATATGCATTAATAGTGAATAATGCTTGAAATGCCTGTCTGGATAATCTTTCAAGTTCATGAAGCCTTCATGCAGTCTATCCACCAGGTATGAGGCAAAATAAAAAGCTCTAGGCTCATGTATCTAGATATCTGCCACTAAAACCAATGGTCCTATTTTTTCCACATTAGGAGCTTCAACTCCTCCAACCTGGCCACAAGCTATATATGTATACTGTAGGTACTTCTTAAAAATAGTCATGTCATAAGGAGGACCATCTTCCTCTGTTAGCCTCCCCTTCTCTACTTTGTGGATAGCGAGGTTCCAACCCTGATATGTTGTATCCATTTTCTTGTATTCCTCTTCCAAATCCATCAATGATAAGGGCACTTTTGCCTCCAGATCTACTGCAAAAACTTCCTGAATTGTGGCTACAACAAAATGAACAAAAGTAGTCCCATCGGGCAACAAAATGGATCATTTGTTTGCATCATAATGTCTTATTAGGAGCTTCAATAAGTCAATATTTACAAAGACATTAGGTACCATGAGTTTACCTAAATTAGTGTTCCATGGGTTTGAAATTGGCATAGGCTCATCCCTGCAGAGGTAATGAAAAAGAAACAACTCATGCCCACACACTGTTGTGAGTATATCTCCAATCTCTCTATATCTATCCTCCAACTAATCGCGAATAGGAAAATTCACCTTAGCTCTGCGTGACCTAGCTCCTGGAGAGCCCATCTGATCTATCATATCTTGGTTTAATTTTCTGCGAGCTTCACCGACTTGACCCTTTTATTTTTTCATCGTGGTACTGGATACTTCAACAATCTTTCACTTCCCTTTTGAGCTTGACCCCTCCATCTCTATAAATTTCCTTACTTTATGCTCAGTAGCTTAGAATATTTTCTCAATAAATACCTGATATCTTTTGCAATAGCTCTATGTGAAATACTGTTGCAACACGGGTTATATATTTCAGGAGGTCCAATCTTGTACTCAATTACCACAATCTATGAAGGATTTTCTTCATGTGGAAATGAACCTACTCAATAGATGCATTTAATTGAAGCCATTATGTCAGTTTTTTACATCAAGACCTCCAACGGCTAATCGACAAGACTTTTCCCAATGATTCAATTGCTTGGTGCCATTTGTTATGACTTTACCGCTTTTCACCTTCTGAACGACACAAGTTATCCTGACTAGCTTATCAAGTCTTGGGATAACAGTTTTCTTTCTATCCTGATGGTTCACTTTATCGTGATGAACACTCCTTCAGCTTCGGCTATGCCTTTTGTTTTAATACTCCATCGACGTAACTTTCTTTGATGCCTTCACCTTCGGGTTGCTTTTACTTAACCCATCAGGTGTCGACATAGTTTATTTCATGTCCCTTTGATACCTCGATGATCTCAATATATCAATCCGCATCTTGACTAAGTCCTCTGCGCTATCTGCATAACTTACCCCGAAGAACTCGTAGCACCTCACTGTCTGCTTTAACAATCCTACCGGGACTCAACATAGCATAAAATTTATTTTTCTGATGTCCAGATGAGTCCTTACTTAATGCTTACTTTATCAGTATAGCTTACATTGATATCCTTGCAGGCACTTCTATCTTCATCTGTGGTCAGAATAGCCTTTTTCTATTCCTCCCAAAGTCCCTATGAACCTTTATGCTTTATGCTTTATGCTTCCCAGTCTATTTTATCGGTATAGGTAATGCTGATGGTTCTTCCTTTCGATCCTCCATGTCATCGGGGGTCGATCTAACTATTTTTGCCTTATCCCGATATGGTCTTTTTCTCTGATGGGCCTGCCTTCGGTTCCCTTTAGTCGTTGAGTATCGAGATATACTTTTCTCATTACTTCCGATCTCTTGATACTATAAGTCCATGATCCATATTTTCTTATCATCACAAGTCACACTGATGACTTCATAGGCTATTGGTATAACAATTTTTACTTTTTGCCGATAAGCTAATACATGCCAATAGAAAAACACCGCCTTCTGCTTCATCGGAACAAGCTATCCCGATGGTATGACCTTTTCAAAAGTGCGCACCGTGTTGAGTATCTTTTGAGTGCTCTAATGCATCCACCGTCTGTTTCATCGGTATAAGATATGTCGATAATCCTTCTTATGCTTGCCAATGCTGTTTCATCGAGATTACTTATGCTGATAATTGAAATTTTGCAATCCAGTGCAAATGATCCATCCATCTTGAACATTGGTGATCCCAACTTTTCCCATAGGGCTTGATATATACTAGAAGGAAATTCTAGATCATACTATAATGACTTCTATGGTGACAAACATTTCCATGATGGATTCCTTGTGTGGTCTATACTTAGCGCATGCCTTTAGTGTGCCCAAGTGATACCTTGATACTCCTAAAATAGCTGATCCTTTTAGAGAACCTTTACCTATGCTGATAAAGCTCTTGCACATACAGACCAGAAATAAATGCTCATATGATAAAGTAAAAAGGCCTCCATATAGCATAAAATATTTTGTAAAAATATGTGCTAACACCCTTCAAGTATCTGAATATCCTCTTCACAACAATGAAATGACTCTCTTTTGGATCAACTTGATATGTAGTAGCCATGCACACAACATGCATTATGTCTGGCCTAGCCTGAGTAAGATACAATGGTCCACCAACCATAAATCTGTACAAACTCTGATTAGCTTTAGGAGATTCATCATTCTTTGACAATTTACAACTAGTCACCATAGGAGTTCGAACCGGTTTTGAGTCATCTAATCTAAAATTCTTCAACAATTCCTTCACATATTTAGTTTGAGATATGAATATACCTTTTCCAGTCTGTGCAATCTGTAAACCTAAGAAAATATTGATTTCACCAATCATAGACATCTCAAATTCCTTTTTCATATCACCAAAAAACATCATGCTCAAGTTATCATCACCACCAAAGATTATATCATTAACAAAGATTTCAACAATCAAGATGTTATCATTTTATATATAGTATAGATTGCTGTCAACAACACCTTTACTAAATCCCAATTTCAACAAGTATTTATCTAGTCTAGCATACCAGACTCTAGGAGATTGTTTTAGTCCATAAAGAACTTTCTTCAGCTTACCTACCATGTCTCTATCATCTGACAGTGAAAATCCTCCAGGTTGTTCAATGTAAACTTCTTCCTCAAGATCACCATTCAAAAAGGTAGATTTGACATCCATCTGAGATACCTTGAAATATTTATAGGGAACATAAGCAAGCAACACTCTAACAACTTCAAGTCTATCAACCAGAGAAAAAGTCTCCTCATAATCAATCCCCTCTTCCTATAAATACCCTTTGCAGACCAGTCTAGCTTTATTTAAGACAACTTCACCGGTTTCATTCAATTTGTTTTTGAATACCCATTTAGTACCAATAACATTCTTATCCTTAGGTATAGGCCCAAGTTACTAGGTGTTATTATTTTTAATTTGATCTAGTTCTTCTTCCATATCTCTCCTCCAACTTTCATCTTTACATGCTTCAACAACATCTTTAGGTTCAAATTTGGAAATCAAGCATACTTCTTCAGCAACTAGCCTTCTTATAGTCACCACACCTTTATTTTTATAACCAATAATATAATTTTTGGAATGATTCAATCTTACATACCTTAGATTCTTCTGATTATTCTGATTTTTTAGGTTCTTGCACTCCATCATCGGCAACAACAACATTCAAATTAACAATTTCTACTCGATCATTCTGCTTTGGCTCTTCAGGTTGAATAGGGGCTAAACCAAAATGATCTTGTAGAGATTGTTAATTTGGATGCTGCTACTACCAGTGATGGAGTGAAGGAACTTGAAAATCAGAACAATCAGAAAATTCTGAGGTATGTAAGATTGAATCCTTCTAAAAATCAGATTATTGGTGATATAAATAAAGGCGTGATGACTAGATGAAGGCTAGCTGCTAAAGAAGTATGTTTGATTTTCAAAGTTGAACCTAAATATATTTTGATTAATTAAAAATAGGTTTTTGAAAGGAACCCAGAACCTTGTTACATAGCAGGAGAAAGATAAAGCATTAAAAAGACAAGAAATGACAGTGCCTAGACACCCAAAATAAGAATGGGATCCTAGTTAAAACAAAAAGGGATCACAAGTCAAAGAGAACAGCACAAGCCAACCTAAGGATAACACAAAGATAACACCGAGACAACAAAAGGACAAGGACAACTAGATGTTTCTTATGAGTTCTTCTGCATGAACCACCATCTGCTTCATATTGACCATAGATTTTTTCATATCATCCAGCTCTTGTTCCTTGATACCAACCTATTTTTGAGTGTTGGCCCTTGTTCTTTTTTCATGAACCTTCTTCTCAGTCTGATTCTTCTCATCCTCCTTGCCTTTAATCTGTTCAAATTTATTTATCAGCATGTTCACATGGTCAACAGTGGCCTTAAGGATCTAGAAGTTTTTCTCAGCAATCCTCTTCATAGTAAGCTCCATCTTATCCACTCTATTGACCAAATTGTTCAGGTTAGTTTCCAGACCCTTATCATCTCTGATCCCTTCCAACTCCTTCACTTTCTTTTCCATTTCCAAAATTTTACTAACCATTGCCTTAATTACTTCAGCCTTGTTAATGGAGACCATTAATTCTTTAACGTTCTCAGAGAGAGGCTTATCTCCCATAGTTGTCTTTTTGATCATATTGAGATCATTCTTCAAGTCACCAATTTCTTTTGCCATTTTGCTAATGACCTCATAAAAACCCTTGATGTTGTTATTACCAATGGCATCATGATAGGCATTTTGATTGCCCATGTTGTTCTCATGACCCTCATTCTACATAATTTGAGTGTTTAGGTTCTCCCCATGGTCACCATCCAACATTTCATCTTCCTCCTTACCCTTATTATTATCCATTTTTTCAACCTCGGAATCCTCCTTCCTTTTTACCTTGTTTATCCCCTTACCGATTTTCTTGGTCCTTTGGGTTTGCTTACCCATTCCCTTTCTCTTCTTGCTTTTTATGAGTTTATCATCAAAGGACTCATCCTCAGAGTCTGAGAGGCTAGAATCCATAATAGTCCACTTGCTTTTTCCCTTGGTCTTCTCCTTGTTGCTAAAATCCTCAGACCCACTCTCAGTTTTAGAATAGAGATTGAACATACTATTCTCACTTTAGTGTCATCATCCATAATTTGTTTGCCTTTACTAATGGGTTTATCAATAATTTTCCCCTTCACCATGTTATAAACTAAAACCATTAAACCTTCATGGAGGGCATGATCTCTTTGAGAATCTTTTTGCATTTCATGAATTATATGATCCATAGAGCAGGCAAGATAGTAAGGCATACTAACCTTATCACCATGGCGAGAGTGGTTGAGCAGCACAAAGTAATGCCCATAAGCCCTTGTGAATCTCCCATCCAGAGTAATGTAGCTAATGGTGGCAAACAACACAAACCTCCATAGCCTACAAATACGCTTAGGGGAATAGTAGGGTTTATCCGCCTTTACCGATTTCCTTTTTTCTCCATCCGTGAAAGGAAACTTATCCGCGGCCTTGTTAGACACACTTCAGTCTCTATAAAATTTCATACCTTCTTTGACCATGCCCATAGCTTCAGCAATGACATCCTCGTCCACTTCCATCGATTCTTCCAATTTTTTATGAAATGCTTAGTGATAGTAGGGTCTTTGCCACAAAGCCTTTCCATAAAAACATTCAAACCTCCTTCTTGAATAATCTCCCAGACTTCATTATTTTTATTCCAATCCGAGCAAGAAGCCGGTTCAAACCTCTTTTTATTACCTCCCATTTTCTCCTTAAATTCCCAATTCTTCCTTATCGAAGCTTTATTATTTTCTCTGTGATCTCTGTGAAAAAACCTAACACTTTTATTGTTGTTATGAAGAGCCACCCAGAATTTGTGCCAAGTAAATATGATATGACAAATAAAACAAGCCTTGCCAACGTTGTGATCAATCATAGAAAAATGAGTAAAAGGCATTAAAAATTGTGATTAGCTAAGACACGTTGCTTCATCTGGATACAATCCAGTTCAATCAGAGACTTTGCCTCACACTTGAGATTACTCTCACCATAAAGGGCAATGATTTTGTCAGAGCGGCAAGCTAGGTTGGTAGCCCAATCAGCACACTTGTTGGCTTCTCTATATGCATGTGTGAAAATACACATTTCAAAGGTTTTACTTATATCCTTCACAGTTTTGATGGCATTGTGTATAGACCAAGAGGGAGAGAAAACATTATTCAAGTAGTTAATAATGTTCAGAGAATCACCTTCAACCTAAACTTTAGTGCAATTTGAATCTTTAGCAAGAACCAACCCATGATAAGAAGCAATATCCTCAGCAACATGATTGGTTTGGTGACCTATGGGAATACATTTTATAACTTTGCATATTCCCCCTTCATCTCTTAACACCACACCGCACCCTACATTTCCAAGATTACCCTTGAAAGTGCCATCAAAATTGATTTTCATCCATCCCTGAGGGGGGCATTCCCATCTCGCTTCTTCTCTAGGATTAACATGTATGATTTCACTCCCCTTTATTCTCTAATTTTTGAAAATGATGTTATCACCTTGATCTTTGGGATTCATTATTCCACCAGTGATATAGAGGTTCTCCACCACGTGTCTTTTGGTTTTCTCAAAAATAATTTGAGCTTTTGATGCCTTATCTTTGAACACTCTATCATTTCTCTCTTTCCAGATTCCCCAACAAATATGGGGTAAATCAAATTTCCATAATAGATTAACTGAATTGTCATTCGAAGGGCAGAATGAGGAATTGAAGACATCTTGGATAGCTTCAGGGAAGACCCATCTGCCATTAAATTTGTCCAGACATCTAGCCCAAATATTTGCAGAGAAAGGACAATGAATAAACATGTGATTAATGGTTTCCTCATTCTGCATACAAAGATGACAAATACTAGGCAAACAAAAACCTCTAGTTTTGAGATTGTTAGTCATCAAAATATTATTTTGGAGAATAGTCCAGAAAAAAATATTAATTTTGAGAATAAGACCTTTCACCCAGCCTTAACCCAACAAGGACTCTCCTAACTAGAATATTGCTGAAAATAAAGAGAGGAAATAGAAAATTTACCATCAGCAGTTAGTTTCCAGATAAGCTGGTCCTCGTCATCAACCAGTACTATAGAATTCAAAATTTTATTCAAATGCTCAAGAGAAGGATAAACAGTGGATAAGTCCTTCCAGTGACCTAAATTATAGTAGTCAGCCACAGTAGTACCAAATTTTTCCATGCACTGATCCTGAAACTTACCCTAATTAGGATTTTCACTGATGGGAGAGTCTAACAACCAAGTATCTTCCCAGAATTTAATAAAATTACCCTTCCCCACCTTCCATTTCACTCCGAGAATTATGTCTCTAGTTCTAGTGAAATTTTTCTAGATGTCGGAGCCAATCAAAATATCTTCAACCTTGAGGAAACTTTCAAGGGTCGGGAGCTATCTTTTATACTTATTATCCCATATCAATTTCCATTCTCCCTCAGTTTTATAACCTCTCCATATCTGCTTAGCTATGAGAAACTCTTTCATATCTCTAATTATTTTAAGACCAAGTCCTCCTTTTCTTATTTCTTATAGGTTTTCACACCTTGTCCCATGAAATCAAATTCATTTTCTTATTTTCCTCAACCCTAGTCCAAAGAAAGGTTCTTTGAAATTTTTCAATAGCTTCTGAAAACTTATCAGGGATTCTAAAAAGACTGATGGCATATAGAGGGATACTCTAGAGAGTAGATTTTAGAAGTTGGACCTTTCCTGCTTGACTAAGCAAAGAGCCTTTCCATTCAGCTAACTTCTTATGAAATTTATCCACAAGAGCTCCCCAGAAGGTATCAGGAGGTACCTGACATAAAGGGAACCCAAGATAGGAAGCAGGGAGATTCCCAATTTGGCTACCCAAAATATTACTGATCTTAGTTTGTCTTCTCTCCGGAGTGTTTATGAAATAAACAAAACTTTTAGACCAGTTAATCCGTTGACCAGTAGCACTCCCATATCTATCCAAAGCTTTCTTTAAGCTTCTAGAATCTTTCACAGAAGAATTCCCCATAATAATTGAATCATCCACAAATTGCTGATGAGAACACACTTGGTTAGTAGATGAAGGTTTAAGCCCTCTAAAATATCCCTTCTCAACAAGTTTTCCAATGAATCTGCCCAAATGTTCCGCCATGATCCCCTATCTGAGACCCCTGGAGGGCTTGAAAAAAGGGGAGGGAGACCCATTGACCAGCACAGAAAAAGAAGCAGAGGAAACCAATTGCATGATAAGACTAATGCTTCTTGAACAAAAACCAAAGGTTGAAAGAATAGTCTGCATAAAGCCCCAGTCAACTCTATCATAGGCTTTAGATAACTCAAGCTTCTGAAGAAAACCTTCTTTTTTATCCCTAGAAAGAGAATGAATGTTCTCATGGACCATGATAATTGAGTCCAAAATTTGCCTCCCAGGGACAAACCCATTTTGCTGAGGAGATATGATCGAGGGGATCAAAGTCATAATTCTAGAAGTTAAAAATTTAGAGATAATATTGTACAAAGAATTGCAGAGGCTGATAGGTCTAAAAAGATCCATGGAGTCAACTCCCATCTTCTTGGGAATAAGAGCAATGAAAGTACCATTCGATTCTTTTAGAATTCTTCTAGCACCAAAGAATTCTTTCATAGCACTAGAAACATCCCTTCCAACAATATGCCAATATATTTGGAAAAAGAACATAGGGAAGCCATCCGAGCCCGGGGCCTTATTACCTTCAAAAGAGTTGATAGATTTTGAAATATCATCATTAGTTGGGATAGCAGTAATATAGGAGTTCTGGTCAGCATCCAAGATAGAAGGGATGCAGTCCAAAAGATCCCTTTGATCTTGAAGGTCCAGGTTGTTATCCTTAGTCAAAAGATTGGAAAAGAACTCCAGAGAAGCTTTCCTCATAGACTCTTCATCATCAATAATTCTGCCATTGACTTTAAGCTAAGAAATCCTATTGATAGCCTTGTATTTCAAAGTTGACATATGAAAGTATTTGGTGTTTCTATCCCCCTCCTTTAGCCATATATTTCTCGATCTCTGTCTCTAGAAAGTTTCTTCTTTGGCTATGATATCATGATATTTCATAAGAATCTCATCTTCATCTTCTCTAGAGACAATATTGTAGCCATTATTCTGAATCTCATCTTGGATATCTTTCAGATCTAAGAGAATGACAACTTTGGAAACAAAAATGTTCCCAAAAGAGTCCTTATTCCATCTTTTAACATTGTCTTTCACAAACTTCAACTTTTTGACCACCTTATACATAGCATTTCCTTCAACTTTAACTTGCCACCAGTCCTTGATTTTGCTTTCAAGGTTTAGGTGTTTGGTCCATATTCTTTCAAATCTATAAGGGAAATGTCTCCTTCCCTACTTGGGATCATCATTGAAAGATATAGGATAATGATCCGACCCGACCCTAATATGAGCAGATAAAGAGCAAAAGTAGGAATTAAACCAATCATGAGAGATTTAATCTCTACCAAGCCTAACCTGAATTAAGTCTTCGCCACTCCTTCTTTTGGTCCATGTGTATTTGACCCCTTGCAAGTCTAGATCATGGAGAGCATGGTCAATAATGAACTCCATCAAGTCCAATTTGCTGTCTAGATTGGTTTGGCTCCCTCTCTTCTTCTCATATTCTCTTAGAGGGGTATTGAAATCCCCCATGATAATCCAACTATATTCAGCAAACTTACTTCTAATACCAAAGCTAGTAGAAGTGTTTTCTAGAGAAATCTATCCTCAAGACCCAAGAAGTACCATATTTCAAATGCTTAAATCTAATACAAGCCATATTGTTATTTTGAATCAACACCTCTCCCTTAACCTTATTATTATTCCAAAAGTAGCTATACCCCTAGACACCCCTTCAAAACTATCACCACTAACTCCCCCGTTACTAAAAAATTTCAGACATTCATCCTTCTCCCTTGACATTTTAGTTTCCTGAATCATAATAACATCCAGATTTTTGTCTCTACTCATACTTTTTATTAAATCTTTTTTATGAGGATTATTCAATTCTTGAATATTCCAGGATATAATCTTCATGATTTTTTGGAAATACCTGCTTCAAAGATTGTTCTTTGAGTACCATCCGCTAGCTTCTTGCTGGTTTCCATGGTCCTCTTCTTTGCATTTGAATATCTTCCAGGTGATGTTTGCTAAGCCCCCACGTCCCCTAGTCTACTTCTGGTGTTTCTGGTAGTCAAATAGTTGTTGTTATTATTATTATTATTTTGTTCTGCCCTTTCTATTATCCTCCAATATTTCTACCTCCTCCTAATTTGTCCCATTCTTTCCCAGAGCCTTTTTTATGTCTTCTTCATTTCCCCATATTGGAGCATTTTCCTCTGGAAACGTCCGCTTGACTTGGGCCAGAGAAACCAAAGATATCTCTGAGAGTGCTTGCTCTAGGATATTATCATGTTGAGCATCTTGAAACTAGCTTACTCCATTTTTTGACCTAGAAGAAATTTCTTCTGAGTTAGGAACATCTCCCTTCTCCTTATTGTCCTTGGTTTGATTGTCTCCCTTGTCCAACTAACTACTTTCCCACTTTTCACTCTTAGCTATATTCTGATCTATTGTGTCCTTTTGGTCATTTAGGTAGTTGCATTGTGAGTTCTTCTCTCCATCATTAGAATCCTTTCCACTTTTCTCCTGCTCATTTTATAGTTGGAAAATCTTATCTTCCATTGCATCAACCGTCTCATTTCCTGATCCCCTAGCTGATTCCTCCTCTTTTCTTCCAATCTGAGACTCTTTATTCTGGTCTGAACCTTCAGAAGGAAGAGTCTTCAAAGGTTTTTCCGTATTATTACCTGGGATCATTTCCACCTTTTTCCAAACCCTAGTTTGGGTTTGAGGTTTGGAAACTTTATTAGGGCATTTTTTATCCCAATGCCCAACTCTCTTACAATTAAAATAGGCAAAGGGGATAAATTTGTAAACAATTTTTTGCATCCATTTACCAAGTTTTGAATCTATCTCTATCTCCTTTGGCATATCCGTGTCAGGCCCTACCCCTATGTAGATTCTGGCATAAATGAGTCTTCTTCTGGACGCCATCACTGGGTCAATGGAGAGAAGCTCCCCAAAAGCATTAGCTATCCCGACAAACACATCTTCCTCCCAGTATTCCATTGGAAGACTTGGGAGCTTTATCCAAACAGGCACTTGGACCGCAAACTCATCATCCTGAACTGAGTTGGGGTACCATTTCTGGATATACATTATATATTTACCTATCATCTAGGTTCCAGTATAGAAGATTTATCTACGGTCTTCCTCACATGAAAAGGAAAAGGAGATACATCCTTTATTCATAGCTACCACATCCACCTGGCATTTTAGATTCCATTTTCTCTTCATGAATCCACGAAAAACCTCAATGTTAGGTCTCACCCCAAAGAATTTAACTATCAAGGTGCTTTCCATCCAAGCAATATTATGATCTATAATCTGATCAGGAATGTATATGGCATACTTTCCCTGAGAAATATTTGAGATATTTTCAATAAGAGGCAAAGTCAACTTACCATTAGGTTTGATTCCAAATAGAGAAGACCATTTACCAATCTTCTCAAGCCTAGGTCCATGTGATTTGGGACCCCCACCCGGGTCCCCCGAATCCAAAGGGGCATCGGGTTCCAAACCATCTAATCCCTCTCCCTCCAAAGGGTCGGAGAGTTTGCTTGCTACCTGCTGTCCTGAAGCTGCTCTAGGACTCCCGCCCAAAATATTTGAATTTTGGGCCTGACCATTCCCCTTGTCCCCTCTGCTCCTCTCTGCTCTGCTCCTCTCCATGTTTCGATCTGACCCTTCTATTATAACCTAAAGATGAAAGCTGGATGAGAGCTATGGAAGAAGAACTAGATTAGATTGAAAAGAATAACACTTGGGAACTTGTGCCTAGACGTAAGGATAAGAATGTTATTATTACTAAATGGGTATTCAAAAACAAATTGAATGAAGCTGGTGAAGTTGTTTGAAATAAAGCTAGGCTGGTTTGTAAAGGGTATTCACAGTAAGAAGGGATTGATTATGATGAGACTTTTGCTCAGGTTTCTAGAATTGAAGTTGCTAGACTGTTGCTTTCTTATGATACTTATATAGATTTCAAGGTATATCAGATGGATGTCATATCTGCCTTTTTGAATGGTGATCTTGAGGAAGAAGTTTACATTGAACAACCTGATGGATTTTCACCATCAGATATTGATGGAGACATGGTATGTAAGCTGAAGAAATATCTTTATGGTATTTAAGATGAAGAAATTCTTTATGGAAGAGAACTATTGATGGATAATTCTTTTTGGGTAAGAAGTTGGTTTCATGGGCTAGCAAGAAACAAGATTCAGTGTCCTTATCTATTGTTGAAGCTGAGTACATTGCTGCTGCTAGTAATTGCACTCAGGTAGTTTGGACAAAGCAAATGTTGAAAGATATCAGAGTTATTTATGATGAGCCTACAGTTATATACTATAATAATTCTAGTGCTATCAACATTTCAAAGAATCTGGTGCAACATTCAAAGACTAAACATGTGTCTTGATCAAATATCATTACTTGAGAGAGCAAGTCAGTGAAGAGAAGCTGAAGCTAGAGTATGTATCTACAAAGGAACAAATAGTTGATATTTTGACTAAACCTTTGCCTGTAGATACATTTTTCTACTTGAGAGACAAGTTAGGGGTATCCACCCCTCCTGATGAGAATTAGATGCATTAAGTTGCATCAATCTGGTGGATTTCAGAGCTTTACCTTCTTATCCGAATTGGTGAGTTGGTGCTGCTCCTCTAGTGGAGCAGTTTGTTGATCTAGTTATATAGTTATGGGGGAAAGAGATTCATGTTTCTATTTTTTGGGAGAGAGTTTGGTTTTCTATTTTGTGAGCTTTGGCATTTCTTTCAAAGGGGGAGAGAGTTCATGTGAAAAACTTCTTTCTAAGTCTTTATCTTAGGGGGAGTTTACTAGAGATATCTTCTTTTCTTTGCATTGATTGTTTTTCACATTCATATATTGCCATTAATGCCAAAGGGGGAGATTGTTGGATATTGTTGGTCATTTCTACTACTAGGATATATTTTGATTAAGTAAAAGAAGGTATTTGAAAGGTACCCGAACCTTGTACAAGCCAGGAGAACAGAATTGCTAGATAAAGTGCCTAATCACTTCAAAAAGACAAAATGATCCTACCAATAGGAATCAGCTAACAAATCATAACATAAAAACCCAGAACAGACAACAAAAGGAAAGTACAGAGACAACAAAAAGACAGAACCTAGGACACCAACAGAGACCTAAATACTATTCATAATTTCTTTAGCATGAACAACCATTTATTCATGTCAATATACTACTAGGATATGTTGTTGTCAGTGATGTCAATATATTCTTGTGATTTGTTCGGATGATTGCAGATTGGGAAGATTTTCTGATCCGGTTTGTAGTGTTGCTTTGTTGATCACTAGTTTGCGGAGTCCGGTATATCCTCTAGTATATTCCTGTGTGATCAGATATGGTGCTAAGATTTTGGGATATTTATTTGGATGGTCTTGTGTATCTTCATTTAAATTGGATCATGATTTGGTGCTCTACAAGTTATCTTTCTTCGTGACAGTTGCTTATTGGTTGTGTTCTTGAGCTTTCAGACATTGATAGATGAATATTTGAAAAGTGGTGTTGGTGCAACTATTCTGGATGATTCTAACATGCTTGCTGGTGTTTCTTAGTCATGTCCTATTTGTTTTGGTGATCCACAATGATCATTGTGCAAGTTTTTAGTGGTTTCTATTAACTGGTGATGATTTGCGTGTTATGCAGTATTTCTAGTGGTGTAGCATGTTGTGGTTGATCTTGGCATGATTTTCGGTGGAGTTGTGAGTTTGGGAATTTGGTTTAGGACCATTTTATGCAATGTAAACAATTGTATTGATTCGGTGGTCAATATTTGTATCATGTGATAAAATTTTATAATTGAGGGTTGAGGGTTTAGCGAACCTTGTTATCAAGGTTGATGAATTATATATATAGGTGATGTAGTCATATAGTTTGGGTGTCGATGTTGTGTCTACATTATCAGAGAAAGGTTTTTGTGCACACAAGTGATTTATCCTTCAGTGTTGAGTTTGTGGTGAGATTGGTGTTGCAGTGTAGACATCTATGCTTAACCAAAATAGTAATCAGGCATTTGGAGATTCTATTCTTTCAGTTCATTTGTTTCAGATTGTAATCTAAATCTTATTGTAAGGCAGTGAGACTTCTTTGAGGGTTGTAGCCTTCCGGGCAAATATATTTTGAGCAGTGAGCTCTAGGTAGTGTGCTTGAATGCATGTGCATTCCCCATTGTAATATTTTCACATAATACTGCAGAGTATCATCTTACTGTGGGTAGGTTCCCACCTTGGTTTTTCCCTTAACTGAGTTTTCCACATCAAAACCTTGGTGTTGTGTGTTGTGTTGTTAATTTTCTTATTTGTCTTATGGCTACAGTTTATCAAATCTATGTTTGGTGGTTAAGTTTGATATTCTGGTGAAGATTGAGTCACTCCCCCTCCTATTCTTCCCTCTTGGCTACTACTAACACCTTATTCCTAAACCATGAAGCATTTGGATAATTTTTCGGCAAGTTATTGATTCTGAATTCGGAGATAGTTTTCTGGCCCCAGAATCTAGACCTATTTGCATTGGCAAATCTTGCGGACCCTTTTCGTAGCTTGCAGAGCCTCAATTCATTGATTCCATTGTTTCTTGGTGTGTGGTTGACCTTTCCTTTGATCTTCACGTCATCCTTTGGATTTTAGAAATCTCTTTGGTAGAGGCTGACCTGTTGGTTTTACATGTTTGATCTTGTTCTTCGGCAATTGATCACTTTTGGGCTGATTGGATCTCCCTGGACCATATAAATAAATGTAATTAAGTATCATAATTTAGTTAGGAAGAATATAGAAGTTAGATCTTAAGAATTAGAAGTCCAAAGTTGACCAATTCTATAATTGAGTATGTATGTGGTAGGCCAGTAAGTCGAATCTTGTAACCTAGATGTTACCGATTATTTGTAATCGGTTTTCATGATCTAATTCATTTAGTTTTGCATTGCCTCCATCATATCCTCTTGTTTCCATTGTGTTTACTCTTGCTACCCGGTCCATATTGATCTCTTTGAGGTCCCTCCTAGCTGGTGATTGCAACAAAGAGTGAAGAAGAGGAGCAGTCAAGGAGGATTGATGGATCAGGTTTGCAAAAAGTTGGATCGTATTGATGCATGGAAGCTGCGACCCCTTCTCAGTTCACATGATTTTTGAATGAGCTCTTCTTTCCACCCTCATTGCTGCCAGTTCAGGGCAAAGGGATCCTTCTCCAGGTTTGAGGGTGCTCAAATTTTCATCCCCCAGGGCACAACCTGGAAGCAGCTGGGCTTTTTCATGGGATGAAGTGGTGGAATTCATGCCTCCATTCAGAAGCTTTAATAGCACAATGGTGGCATGGCTCAGAAGTAGTTAAGACTCCAACAACACAATTTTTAGACATATTCTCTTTTCTTGTTGATTTTGTAGAAGTTTCTTTTCTTGTTATGGGCTAAATGACGAGTCATAATGAATTTGCCAAATGTAAACAACCTATAGCTTGTGCATTCCTTATGATATAAAACAGCTACCAAGGATGTAAGAAAAAGGGAGAGAATAGAAAATTATTTTCACCTTAGCAAGTCGGGTAGTATAAACTAGTTTTATCAGTGGTTGTAGAGTTTTCTTCAAAAGGGAGGAGTATGACTGAATCATTATAAAAATTCAATACGAAATGAAATAAATTTTTCCATTATCGTATGCTCTATCTCCTAAATTATCTTTTTATGAATTCATGTTAACAAATGTGTTAATGATGGATTTGTTTACCATGATATTTGCATATCAATGTGTTATTTTTCTCTTGGGTTATTTTCAAGGAAAGTATTAAATTCTGTGAGCAGGTTGCAATGGGTTTAGTGTACAATTTTTAGGATATTCAAGAATGGGTTCACATGATAGTACTTGTGATACATAGTCAAGGGCATAGTTTCATTATTAGCTAGTATAATGAGTTTCCTTAGAATATTATTGCTCTAGTAGCCATGGAAGAATGAACGATAGACAATACATTTTTTGTAATACTGCTTCCAATTTTGTGTCATGGATGTAATGTAAAATCCCCATATGTAATCCTTCTTTAGCATGTGTTATGGCTTCATTTTTTGTCTTATGGAAGCAAGCCTAATCTGATATGTATAGGTAAACCCTGGAAGCTGTTTAGGCCTATAATACTTGTTACTTTTTGTTGAAAATGTTAGAGAAAATATGGCTGATAAGAGCCCCCCCTTTTTTTATAAATTGTAAAACTTTTATTAAATATCAATATAAATATATACTAGGCTTCCAACATTAGGTACGTTCCATAAACAAAATATACTCATTTTTTTAGCTTCCTATTATAAAACTAGTGATTTTAAGCTCCAACATTAGGTATGTTCCATAAACAAAATATAGATCATGAATTAATTATGTAATGACATAAAAATTAATGACATCATGAATTATTTATGTAGCCATATAAGTCAAATATAATTCTTTCAAGAAATAAATATCAAATAGATAATATAACTCACATAACTCATACATTTCACTGTCATTGACCTTCTTCTTCATCCAACCCATTTCGACATTGTAAGGATTAAGGGTAGGGTTGGAATTACAATTAGGGTTGGGATTGCAATTATAATTAGGAGTAGGGTGAAGATTTAGATTTGGTTAGGGCTAGGGTTAGGGTCAAGGTTAGGATTAAGGTTAAGATTAGCATTAGGATTAGGATTTGGTTTAGGTTTATGATTATGGTTAGGGTTAGGGTTTAGGGATATAAAAGTAGTATTTCAAAAATTAGTTGAAGCTAACCTTATTAAATTCTCACATACCATAGTTTTCAATGGCAATGCACCCAAACTTGCATGATACAAAGAAATTTAGTACTTTTAGCACTATCATGTAAAAGGTCATTCTATGTCCAAATGCATGAAACATAATAATTCTAGCCATATCTAATCAAACACAATGAGAGTTGTCTATCTTAGTGGGTCACATTGAGGAAACCAAGGTCAACACTAGTAAGTTGTCTATCTTATATGAATCAATATTAGTTTTGCAAATATGTCATTGTTTGATCCATCAAATGTACCTAACCAATACAATTCTAATTTTAATCTAAACCCTAACGTAACCATGTATTTCATTAAAAAAGGGATCATGAAATTTTTGTAACCTTGAAATTGCATAATGATGCTTAGTACCCCTGGCATGTTAGTCATCACCAAGATTTTGTATTTAAAAGGGTGAAAGGTTGAAGCTACATAAGTTTTATTTCATCTAGCATAGAGCCCCACATCTCATCTCCATTATGCCCTAGATCCTATGTAAAGCATGCCTAATAAGACCCAAGGAAGATTAGTAAAATAACTTCATTGAGCAACACTTTATGTATATATTGGGATAGCTTACCCAATTTAACAAGTCAATGATAAACATCAACATCAGGATATCATTACCGAACATGAGGTCTTAACACCTATCAAAATAACCAATAAAAGAGGAATGACAATTCTTTGTGATTCCAAAAGACCAATCTATTCCGATAACGTTACATCGGTATAGTTACACCGAACACAACACTTGAGATGTCTATCAGAATGACTACTGAAGACAAAGAAGCATAATTTTGTAATGATGATAGAGTAAACTATTCTGACATGCGTATTTCAGAATATGTTATGTCGATACAAGTTTTATCAAAATCATATACAAGATTAGGATAAGACTAGAAGGTTATCCAGATGATGCAAGTTATCTCAATAAAAGAAAATAAGAGTAAATTTATCTACAACAACAAATTTGTTAGAATGGCACCAAACTTAGAGGCATCGACATGAGTTAAGTCGATGTCACACATACACAACACAATTCAAATTTCAAAAAGACTACTCCATTGATTAGCAGGTTGGAAAATTTATTGTTGCACGAACGATGTTCTCTTAGAATACATTCATGAAAGTTTTTGCACCAAAGTTGTAGACATTTAGGGACAAAATTGGAGGGTTGAGAAGAACAATAACAACAAAGAAACAAGTTAGTATCTTGAGCAATTCCTCAGTGATTTCCTCAAGAAGTTAGTTAAATTGCCTATAAAATGGAAAGTTCTAGTATTGTCAAGAAGAGGAAGAGAGGGGAAACAAGTAAGCGTAAAGGGAAGAAGTAGAAAATTGATGAGACAAACTTAGAAACTTAGGTAGAGGAGAGAAAACTAAGCCAGGACTTGTTAGACCAATTACCTCGTTCTACCCCTAAACCTAAGAGGTCCATGCAATGGAAACTAGAAGACAATTATAACAATGTGGGAGATGTGTATACAACTATTAGGGGTTATGATTAATTTTTGTTCCATTACCGTAGGTGTGATAGTCCTTAGCCGATTTGCAACCCGTGGAGATTAGGCTTGGGAAAACTACTTGTTCCCAATATTTAAGTTAATATGGATATACTGAAATTGTTGGCACAAAACTATGACCCCAAGAAGAGGGCATTTTGTAGTGGAGATGGTGTCTACTCCAACAATCATAATAATAACTCTAATTGAAGTCTCAACCCAAAGTTTGGAAATTCATCTAGTAAAGTTACTATTTTCATGGCTAGTGCTCATTTAGTTATCAACCTAGGACGTAGTACTTGAAATGGGTCTACACTATATATGCACTAAGTTCCTTCAATGGCTCTTCTACATTACTACAGCAACTAACATTATGCAAAAAGGAAAGGCAAGAATGGAAATGATGAAAGGCTACAAGAAAAACGTATAAAGACAATGTTGGAAAGATTTAATATAGATAACAAAAATTACTCTATTCTACCTTGGCTGCAGGAACAGTCAGTGGATCTATTTCCACTGGTTGCAGGAACAGTCAAAGCAAGAACTTCTACTGCAACTAGAGAAAAACTAATTTCAATGAGCACACATAGGCTCACTCACCAAGTGGGGCCCCTTGGATGAGTGATATCAAGCTTCCATAAAACTGCCTTTAACAGATCAGAACAACATATCTTTTATTCATTGCTTCTTGGAAATGATTACATATTTTAAAAAGAAATTTAAGAATGCTTATCAAAATTCTCTACTCTCTTCCTTTCTATTCTGTCTAACCTCTAAGAAAAAGGAAGAGCTTATTAATAAAGAGAAGATAAACTACAATAGACAACACAAATCATGCCCAGAAGAAGAGGCAGATGATTGACTGATAAAGAAGATAACTAGAGCTTGGCTGCAGGAAACGTGGATCTAAACTGAACCACAGTCTTTGCATGTCGTGGCGGTGTTTTGTGAATTCAATGCCCACTAAAGTTAAACTTTAGTAGTGTTGCTTGGCTGCCCCACCCATGCCGTACCTTGTGCTCACTCAGCTCCTCTTCAATTTGATCTCCAGTTATTTCTTACGTGATCCTTCCTTCTTCAGGCGTGAAAGGAGAATATCCATTGCGACATCATTTATTATCTGTAGTACAACAAAAACAACATACAAGGACATGCATATGCATTTTATTTAATTAACACATTTGTTAATTCACGTATGATATTACCCTAAATAATCTGCATAGCAACAAGAACAAATCACATTGCTGCAGGAATAAATGGCATGGCTACAGGAATAGACCGACAAAGTTCAAACATGATTTCATAAGTTCAGGTTTAACACATGGAATACATATAGTCAATTTACAATACATCACTACCACTATCCAAACCAAAAGATGTCAAAAACTGAAGAGTTTTGATGATAAAAACATGACAAAGTCTCAACTTATCATGCCCCCCAACTTTAAGAGTTTGCTGATCCTACAACAAAAGGAAATTTTTTGACTCTTGTAGTAACTCTCAAATCACCAATGGTGCCCTGACCTGTCCCCCCTGAAGCTAAGTTCTAATAAAATCCTTTCATTTTTTCCAGCCTGGACCATCTAGCTGATTCTTCTGTGACTGCATTGTAGTTCTATTCCTTAGGCTGACATGCCAAAAGTGGCCACATAAGGATTGGGGGTTGAAATATCAATGGTAGCTAGTTGTTGGATTTCTCCATGCCTAACTGTATATATCTGGGGGCTCTTTGCATGGCTTCTTGAAAACTTTGTAGTGAATAAGGTTCTCGTTGTTTTAACTATTCCGGTAGATTATTCCAGTGCTGAGTTAACCCTTCTATTGCAGTTGTCCCATCAGTCTGAACCAAATGCTCATATGCTTGATAGACTTCTTTTCTCATTGGAAGCACTAATTTTCTAACATCGTCTCTTACTAGTAATTTCTGCCACTCATAATAAAGAACTCTTGGTGCTTTTGATTCCCTCCTTAATGGTAATGGATAGTCAATCTCTAATTTTTCATACTTCTTGGATTGTGCCCCCATGATGATCTCATTTTGGATCCATGACATTAAAGCTTTGATATGGATATCCCCAATATACAATAAAGGGTTTCACTCCTTGTCTGAGGGTACAACATAGTTATGTAAGTACAATTCACATAGACAATTCTTCACAGTCAGTGGAGAGGTTTGGTAAGCATAACAGAATTCTTCAAGTGTTTCTAAGGAGGGGCTAAGGTCCCTAATAATGCAGTTTAGTTTGAAGTTTAGATACCGCTCTTTCAAGTGTACTACATAAACTCTTGGAGGTGACCTACACTGCATCAACTCAGGAACCATACCAGCAATTATTTCTACCTTAGTCTCTAATTCCTCAATTCTATTATCTTTCTTTTCAATTTCTTTTTGCTGTTTATCAATAATCCCTTGCAACCTAGCCCTCTCTGTTTCCCATTGTCTGTAAAATGTTAAAGCAATAGATAAACTACTTAGGGATGAAGGAGGTCTAATAGGTTCTACCTTAGACCATGGGATTTCCTCATTAAACTCCTCAATCTGTGCTGGCATCTCTCCAATATTTTCCTTAGGCTGGTATAGAATGTCTCTAACAGGCTCTTCAAACTGCTCAGGAGTATCTCCAACAATTTCTTCAAGATGCTGAGAAATATTTCCAACAGTTTCTTCAAGTTGCCGTGCCACAAAAGCAAGATTTGCTAGTCTATCCTCATCAACTTTTACCTGGATTTCATCCTCCACAGGGCTTCCTTCTTCTTGAATTTCAATATCTGCAGGGCTTCCTTCCTCTGAAGTTTCCACTGTAATAACCTCTGCCGGATTACCCACAGGATGAGTCTTCTATGTCTTACTATGTGTTCTTTTCACATAAACCTTTGGAGAGGTTGCAGGAGTTGCTTCAATTGCTGCAGGAGTTTTTCTTTTTGTCCTACGCCTCTTGGCTGCAGGAGGAATCTAAGTTACCTGTGGCTGGACGATGGGTTCTTCATCTGTTTCATCCCTTTCCAACTACTTCCCTTTTCTTCAAGGAACTGATTAATCTCTTTGAAGATAAGTAGAGGGTTGTTCCATATTTTCTTCAGCTGTCTCTTCCTCCATAATAACCACGACTTCTTCAGCAACAAGCAAATCCTCATCTGCAGCAACTACAGGGGAAGAGGGTTCTGCAACATTTTCTTCTTCAACCGGCGGGTTATCTGCAATAGGGGCATCTTCAACCCTAAATTGTTGTATATCCTCAAATACGCCCCATTCCATTTGTGAAATATCTCTCAGGGATCATTGTACAAGCAACTTAACCAATCCATGATGGCTAACAAAGTGATTTCCATTCTTCCGTGTCTCCTTAGCGCTTGTAGAAATGAAGTGGAATAAGAAATTAGGAACATTCACTCGTCGGCCATGCCGTAGATGATAAGTAATTTAAAATGAGGTGAATGCAGATTTGAATATTGCTCCTCACATGTAATGTATTTCATAACATACAAAGCTACCTAAGGCCACTCTGTTGGCAGAGAAACCCTTCTAGTCTCTTGTTTGTCCACCATTAGGGGTCCATCTGTGGGAATTGTGAACTCTCCCCTAGCACTCCTTGCATCTTTTGATTCTAGAAATAGTTCTCCTTCCTATGGCAACCCGGTTACTTCTTCTATTCTCTGCTCCATAGCAATAACCCTCAAGCCTTTAATTGTAGCTTCTCCTTCATTAAAGGAATGCATAAATTATGAAGCAATTTCTTTGTTATAATCTCTAATTTTCAAGAAGTAATCCAGCCAGCCATGGTGTCTAAAATAATGCTCACAGAGAGCATCCAGCAACAACACTTCATGAACCATTGGCTCATGATGAATTGGATCACCACCCATCTCTTACTCTATTTTTTTACTTTGTAGCTGAACCAAAATATCTGACAGACTTGCTAAATTGAAATTCCCATACATATCTCAATTCTGGCAGCATAATTTATTATTCCCTTGTGTCAAATAATAGTATAATAAGCAATGATGGAAATAAATCGATTCAGAGTACCAAAAAGGACAGATAATTAATCACTTTGGAAACCGAACCATAAAGCACCCCCCCCCCCCCCCAACTTAACCTAGCATGTGTCCACACAAACTACCAAGATTTCAAGGAGTGGAGCGGATTTAAAAAGGATATAATCATAATGAAGTAATAAATTCATAATTAAAACAAAACACAATATACACGTACCTACAGTTGTACGAAAACGATGGTGAAATGAAGTGAAATGACAGGTAAGAACATGGGATGGAATGACATGGATGAGATTTTATCTACGGAGAAGAATATTCACATAAAATATGGAATTATTTTATTATGAAGCGGCAAATATGTTCACTGCAGAGGCTGCAGGAACTTTACCTTTATTACCTTGCTCAATTGCAGCAGGAAGCTGATGAGTTGTTGCAGGATCATTGTAAGTTGCTGCAGGAACCTTTGTGTCACCTTATCTAGCAAATTGCTGCAGGAACTCCTCTTTAGTAGCTAGCTTATGATATAGACATAGTCGGCGACCATTTACTAAGAGTTTAAATTGAACAGGATCAATTATGGACAAATGAACAGCTCCATTCTGGAAAACTCCTTCTATCTCATACAGACCTAACCACCTAGTTTAAAGTTTTCCCATAGCATCTTTATATCTAGAAACATACAGTAGTGCCCATTCACCAGCTTTGAATTTCTTTTCCCTGATATATTTATCATGCCAATTTGCTCTTTGATTTTGAATCAATTCTGTCTGTTGAACATCTATTTTTCTCCATTCATCTAGAGCATTTAATTGTTGAATGTGTTCTTTCTGTGTTGCAGATAATGTCATATTTAATTGCAAAGTTGTCCTTAGGGTTTTATGCTCAAATTCAATAGGCATCATTGTTGTTTTTCCATAAACCATCTCAAAAGGTGTGAAACCAATTGGTGTTTTCCAAGTTGTTCTATATGCCCAAATTGCTTCTGAAAGCCGATGAGACCAATCTTTCTTGTGAACATACACTGTTTTTGTAACAATAGCCTCAAGCTCTCTATTTATAACTTCTACTTGTCCATTAGGCTATGGATGATATGGAGTAGATTTTTTGTGCCTTATATTGTATTCATTGACCAAAGCTTTTATCAATGTTGAAGTAAATTGAGATCCCTAGTTTGAGACAATTTCCCTTGGTACTCCATATCTTGTAAATATATCTTCAAAAAAAAACTCAGCTACCTTATTATCTCTTGCATGTGTCATGGCATAAGCTTCTACCCATTTTGTTACATAATCTGTACATACCAAAATATAAGATCTGCCATTAGAAGGTGGATCAATTGGGCCAACAAATTATAATCCCCACTTGTCAAATGGTGCAACTGATATTTATGGATATAGTGACATCTCATCAGATTTTGTAGGTGTTCCCATTCGTTGACATCTATCACATTTTCGTGTGTACTGTGTTGCATCCTTATGTAATGTGGGCCAATAGTATCCTGTATTGAGTATTTTTAGTGTTGTTCTTTTGGCAGCAAAATGGCCTCCACATGGCTCATCATGACATGCATCCAGGATGTCATACGTTTCATCTTCTCTGACACATCTTCTCATGAGTTGGTCAGGTCCAGTGTAAAATAGACAAAGAGCAATCCATGAGAAGTTAAATTTTTTTTCAACTAGCAACCTTCTTTCCTTAGGAGAGAAATAAATTGGCATCTTAGCTACAGCTAAATAGTTGGCAATATCAACATACCAAGGAGTGTGAGCTTGAATGAGAAACAAATGTTCATCTCGAAAAGCATCATCTATCACTATAGAATCTTCTTGCAATTGAAGTCTTGAAAGATAATCTGCAACCACATTAGACTTCCCTGGTTTATCAACAACTATGATATCAAATTCTTGTATCAATAATAACCAACGAGCTAATCCACTAGTGATTGATGGCTTATTCATGAGATATCTAATTTTAGTATGATCTGTATGCAAAAATATGGGATATCTTGTGATATAGTGTCTAAATTTGTTAAGTGCATATATGATAGCTAGCATTTCCTTTTCAGTGACTATGTAATTCAATTTAGGTCCCTACAAATTCTCGCTAATATAATATATTGCATTTTCCAATTTTTCAATTTTCTGTCTAACATTGCTCCTATTGCATAATCAGATGCATCTGTATGGATTTGGAATGGTAGAGACCAATTTGGGCCTTTAAGAACTAGTGCTTGAGTCAAAGCAGGCTTAAGCTTTAAGAAAGCTTCAGTGCATGCTGGGGTCCATTTAAATTCCATATCTTTAGTAAGCATTGAATATAAGGGACTTGCAATTTTACTAAAATCGTTGATAAACCGTCTGTAGTATCCAACATGACCAAGAAAACTTCTTACATTTTTTTGCTTCACAGGGTCATTAATATGCTGAATGACCTCAATCTTTGCTGGATCCACCTGGATGCCTTGTACAAAGATATGATGACCAAGGACTATTCCTTCTTCCATCATGATGAAACACTTCTCACTATTTAAGGACAAATTGTAGTCTTCACATTGTTGCAAAACTTTCTTCAAATTACCCAATGCTTGCTCAAATTTAGAACCATAAGTTGTAAAGTCATCCATGTAAATTTCCATAATATCTTGAGAAATATCAGAAAAAATACTAATCACCACTCTTTGAAAAGTGGTCGGAGCATTACACAACCCAAAAGGAAGAACATAATATGCATACGTTCCCCATGGACAAGTAAATGTTGTCTTCTCTTGATCCTCTGGGGCTATTTGGATCTGATTGTAGCCACTGAATCCATCAAGGAATGAAAAATATCTTTTACTAGCTAGAGAATCCAATACTTGATCCACAAATGGTAATGGAAAATGATCTTTTCTTGTTGCTAAGTTCATAGCTCTATAATCAACACATACCCTCCATTTTTCTCCTTTTTTAGGGACTATGACCAAAGGTGATACCCATTGGCTGTCAGAGATAGGATAGATAAACCCAACTTTTAATAACTTCTGCAATTCTTCTTTAACTATCTCTTTCAAGGTAGGATTGATTCTTCTTTGAGGATGTCTGAGTGGGCAACACTCTTCCTTTATATAAATATGGTGGGTGCAAACTATTGGATCTACCCCATTCATATCCTTGTAATCCCATGAAAAAGTATTTTTATGAAGTTTCAACAAGTCCACAAGGCCCTCTTTTTGAGTATCTAATAGATCTCTATTGATATTCAAATATTTATTCAATTTCACTTCTATCTTAATAGTAAGATCAATCTGGTTTATATTAGAAAAATGAGAAGAAGATAATTCCTACGGCAATAGAGTGCAATATATCAGTGGCTATAGGAAAGTCCAAACCTGCAATATTCAGAACCAATTCCTACAATTTTTGCTCTTCTATTAATTCATTTATCAAGATTTTATAAAGAATTGATTCTTCATCATATAACTGCATGAGTGGTCTTTGATTAATAATCATAAGGTGATTAATAGAGTCAACTTCCTCAGATTCTTCTCCCAAAATAGGCCAAATGACTTGTTGTTGTTCAAGCTGGGGTTGTGCTAGAGAATACAAGGTTAATGTTTTTGTAGAATTCCCATCTGAAATAGTCATATCCCCTGATCTACATCCAATATATGCATCAGTTGTGGCAAGCCAAGGTCTACCCAAAATGACCGGATATCCTCCCAATGTTTCTTTTAGAGATAAAATCATAAAGACTACAAGATATTCCCAGGAATCCAAAATAACTACTACATCCTCTATGATACCATCAAGTTTTACTGTAGAGCTATCAAAAAGATATAGAACTATGGGTGTAGGCCTTAAACTATTGATCTCAAGCTATTTCATTACTTCCCTTGTCATCACATTAAAGGCTACCCCTAAATCAATCAAAACATTTTTTATTTGATTGCCATTAATGACTATACTCATAACAGGACTACATGGATCAGAATACTTTGGAATGTCAATCTTACCTAACATAATATCAGCCAGTTGACCCATAACATGAATTGTTTGTGGATCCTTTTTCTTCCTGCCAGGCTTTTTAGACATGTTTCTCTCAATGCCTTACCATATATGGGAACATCTTTTATTGCTTGCAACAATGGAATTTTAGCACAAATATGTTCAGTTGATCAATAATATCAAAGCTTTGTTGTTATTCTATGGGAACTTCCTTTTCTTGCAATCTATGGGGGAATGGTGGCAATATTTGGTTCTGAGGTATTGTATCTATTGGATGAGAGATTTCTTGCTCCTCTTGTACCTCAATGATAATTGGATGAGAGGGATTAGGAAGATTTGTCCCAGACCAGAGGTGTATATCATTTAGAGATAAAGAATAGGTTGGGTATTGATTCAGATAAGATGAATAAGCTGGTGGTTGTTGCTAAGACTTAATATTAGGATTTGGCAACGATTGAGTAGGCAACTATGTTGGTTTAGGTAGTGCAGCAGTGGCTGCAAGAGGAGGCATTAATGTAGGAGGCTGTGGCTGCTGAATAGGCAGGTGATAACCAGAAGATTGGGCATTCCATGGTTGGCTTCCCCTCCATTGAGAAGTAGGTTGCCAATTCCCTTGAAACTGGTTTCCTTGGCCCTGAGGTGGGTACAAGTTCCCTTGTGGTTGTTGCCACTATAGCATTTGATTACCAAAATGCTACCCTTGGCCTTGAGAACCATACCAAATTTTGATAATTACCAAGATTTTGAGAATACAATGATTTCCATTGGTTATTTGGTGCATAAGAATTTCCACTATAGCCAGAAAAAGAAAGTGGATCTGGTGGCATACCTTGTCTTTGGAAATTTGGTATTCTTTGAGAAACATAGAAGACTTGCTCGTCCTCACCTTGAATTGGCTTGAAGTCAGGTACCTCCACATTTGCAACCATTTTACATCTACAATCTTTCTTTTGCTATTTACAATGAGGACATAATTCTGCAAGAAATGCATCAGCTTCCTCATGCTTCTTCTTAGCTACCAGTGTATCCAACTGGGTAGCCATATTGTTTATAATGTCCTCCTTGAAGTCCTTTAACACATGACTAAGTTCCAATCTAAAAACTCCAGTTCCAGATGCTAATAATGGTGCTCCTAGTTTAAATCTCCTATTCTTCTTAGAAGTAGATCTGGAATACTTCTTGCAAATTCATCCTATTTCAGCCCAAGTGGGTTGTGTAATGTTACCTCCTCCAATAAGATCCAAGGAATTAGTGCATTCATCACTAATTCCCCTCAAAAATATCAACTTGATAGAATCTTCATTGAGAGTACTATGCTTGGAATTTTTGACACTAAATAGAAACCTTTCTAGGTAATCTTCAAGACTCTCATCTTCAGTTTGTATCATTCTAAAGATATCATCCCCATGACGATCAGTACCTCTACAATAATATTTGTATTTTGCAAGAAACAACCATTTCATCTCATCCCATGTATTGATTGTGCTACTACCCAAGCTCATAAACCATCTCAAGGATGAATCCTTCAAAGTGGCAGGAAAATTTTTGAGTCTATGGGCATCTGTAGTATAGTCAAATCTCCTACAAAGAACATCAAACTCAAATAGAAATGTGTTTGGATCCTCTGTCACAAATCCATAGAATTTAGGGAGTGAAGATGTTGGAATGTTCTTGAGATTAGAATTATTATGTTGATCAGATATGGGAAACTCAAATGTTGGACCTGGTGGTGATGGTGGATTATTCCCACTAAGAGGTGGGTTCCCTTGCATTGGACTTGTGGGGGTTGTTACTATAGGAAATTCTTCTTCTTGAAGACCAAAATGGAACTAAAGACTACCTTTCAGAAATTCAGATTCAGGGTGGTTCAAATTCTGTGGGGCTTGGTAAAGTTCAACAAAAGGATTTATATCTAGAAGATTATCTTCTGCATGATTAGAATGAGTGGGCAGAAATCTACCTTTGGGGTCTCTTCTTCTTCTATGCATGCAGATTCATGAAAATTTTCAAACGATCAAGTATTCCCAAAAATAATTAACTGAAAACTGAAAACAATAATAACCATGAAAGGTTCTTAGATTGACACCATCCCCGGCAACGGCGCCAAAAATGTCTACTCCAACAATAATAATAATAATAACTCTAATTGAAGTCTCAACCCAAAGTTTGGAAATTCATCTAGTAAAGTTACTATTTTCATGGCTAGTGCTTATTTAGTTATCAACCCAGGGGCGTAGTACTTGAAATGGGTCTGCACTATATATGACTAAGTTCCTTCAATGGCTTTTTTGCATTACTGCAACAACTAACATTATGCGAAAAGGAAAGGCAAGAATGGAAATGATGAAAGGCTACAGGAAAAACTTATAAAGACAATGCTGGAAAGATTTAATATAGATAATAGAAATTACTTGGTTCTGGCTTGGTTGCAGGAACAGTCAGTGGATCTATTTCCAGTGGCTGCAGGAAAAGTCAAAGCAAGAACTTCTACTGCAACTAAAGAAAAACTAATTTCAATGAGCACACACAAGATCACTCACCAAGTGGGCCCCCTTGGATGACTAATATCAAGCTTCCAGAAAACTACCTTTAATGGATCATAACAACATATCTTTTATTCATTGCATGCAGTGGCGGTGTTTTGCAAATTCAATGCCCACTAAAGTTAAACTTCAGTAGTGTTGCTTGGCTGCTCCATCCATGCCATACCTTGCGGTCACTCAACTCCTCTTCAGTTTAATCTTCAGTTATTTCTTACGTGATCCTTCCTTCTATAGGCGCAAAAGGAGAATATCCACCGCGACATCATTTATTATCTACACTACAACAAAAACAACATACAAGGACATGCATATGCATTTTATTTAATTAACACATTCATTAATTCATATATGATATTACCCTAAATAATCCACATAGAAACAAGAACAAATCACATGGCTGCAGGAATAAATGGCATGGCTATAGGAATAGACTGGCAAAGTTCAAACATGATTTCATAAGTTTAGGTTTAACACATGGAATACATATAGTCAATTTACAATACATCACTACCACTATGCAAACCAAAAGATGTCAAAAACCTAAGATTTTTGATGATAAAAACATGACAAAGTCTCAACTTATCAGATGGGAAGACCTATTTTTATGTGTCAAGAGATGCAATTTTTGAAGTTTTTGATTTGCTTGGGATTTACAAACATCCCATTATTCTTGAGGATTTGTTGAAGGAATGCCAAAGTTTAGACACCACCTCTATAGGATGGAGTCTGCCTCTTCATATGCTCAGTCATGATGCACCATTAGAGGCAAAGGAAGGACTTGCATTTAATGTGAATTTATTCAAAAATTACTTTAAGTATACCTATTACTCAGTTGGCCAGGTGCTAGGGTTGAACACCCCAAATTTCATGATGATTGAATCCATGGTCATTGTAGCAGATGTTCAAAGTCTGAATACTAGAGAATCTGACTATGCTACATTTGTAGCAAGACAACTTGATATAGGGCTCATTGTCGTCAAGAAGGATTCTTCCAAAATCTACTTCCCCTATTATTCTCTACTAATGTATATGGTGTTATTCTATGGTCAATAGCTTGGTCTGTGGCCTGAGGAGATGAGAATAAAATAATTTAATGATGACAATCAACCTTTGCCAGTCCAATTATGGACTTTGATATGGGATTGCAGATTTGTGAGATCTAGATATATTCATTTTGAAGAGTTCTTTGTAAAAAATTTATATAGGTTCTATGATCACCCATACAATTTTGCACTTTCAAAAGAAAATAATTTTTTTTAGGCCTGCAAACTTTGAGGGGCCTGAGACAATTCAACATAATTGGGGTGACTAGTACTTTTTTTTTGATGTAACAATGATTAGAGTCTATGGCTTTGAGGAATCTCCACCTCTACTACCCAAGACAGTGCTTGACAAAGTTGCCTATTTGGAAATCATTAGGCAGATGGGAGTTTCAAATCACATGCATTTGAGGTCACATGAAAAGCAAGCCTTTATGCCTGGAACTTTATGTGTTGGAGAATTCATTGTTACTGGGAAAGAAGGTCAAGAGCTCACATGGCATAAACTAGCCCATTTCAACTTAAAGTTGATAGCACAAAGGAGAGGCTTTGACCCTAAAAAATATATTCGTTTAGCAAAAATGAAACAAAAAATTGGTGAATATGTGAACATCCAATATATAAGTGATGACTTGATAAGAAACATGGATAAGGAGGAGGCCGAATTGGCCATTGATAACCATAACAGATAAATGGAGCTAAGGGCGAGAGAGATACAAAAAATTGATGTATCATCTTCCAGTGATGAGGGATCATCAAAAGGATATGAGATTTTATTTGAGCAACTCTCCAAGATGCTGATTGAAGAGCAAGTGTGCCCGGTTAGGGAACCAGATGAAGAAGTGCCCATAGAAGAGGATCCAAGGTAATTGGCTTGTAAGGATTTCGTGTCTAATGACAGTTTTGTAAAGTCTTTTGAATTTAAGTCTTTCTTCTATAAAATAAAAGGTAAATCAGTTAGGGAGAGTGTTGGAGACGTTAATGCTTCTAATGAAAACCAATTATTGATTGCTTTGAGAAGTGAAGTAGAACATGAAATGAATCAAATGACTCCTGAGAGAGGGAGGAAATTACTTGAAGATGTAGACGTCTTAATCTTTCTTGGATGGGATGTAAATTCAACTTTGATATTTGATAGTTTTCTCCATGATATTGATGCAAAACATAAGTTGTCTCCAGAAGGTGTGACCCAAGTGTACATGGGGTCTATGTACAACCTAGATGAGCACTCTATGTTGATTTGGTCTTTATATCCTCCACACAAAAGACCCATCATGATTGATACATAGAATGCCTTTGGCCACATAATGACTCTGAAGGTTGGAGAAACAGATCCTATAGTTACAGGTGATCTGGGAGTGAATATTGCCAAATAGAATAAGGCACATATTCAATTGCTTCTACAAGAAAATGAGTCTACCAAACTTGAGAACATTAGACTAAATAAAGAGATTGATCATTTGAGAGAAATTTTGAAACAAAAAGAGCTACCAAAACTATTGAAACAAGGTGAAAGCTCACAACCTCAAACCAAAGCTGGAAAATTGAAAGAAGAGAATTTTTAGCTCCAAGCTCGGTTGAGAAATGTCAAGAATGAAACTCTATCTATACTCATACAAAAGAGGCTCGCACATTTAATGGTATGGATGGATAAATAATGAGATATGTACTTTAATAATAAGACTCATTGAGGAGCACAAGAGATTGGATGAGCGATTGCATGAACGACTTAAAGAGATTCAGGGCAAAGATGAAGCAGACCCTGAGGTTGTGCAGAATTATGAACATCTGATAAAAATTCATAAAAAATATCTGAAGGCTCTGAAATTTGAGGGTGCTGATTTCCTTGGTGATGGATCAAACAAAATCCCTCCTTTGCTTAATGAAGATGGAGATTAGAAGGAGAAAATGGAATAGATTGGGGAATGCCAATAGGTGCTCAAGGATGCAATGAAAGCTACCAAAGCTAAGGACACCGAAAAAGTGGAAAACTACATGGAGGGCATGGTGCTGATGGAGGTGGAGGCACAAGACACTGTTCAAGATTGTGATACTCATTTCAGCGAGAAATACTTGGCACACTTAACCAAAGTGAATTTGTGCCTAACTAGATGATAACTACTTTCATTTAAAGATTAATGTTTTAATTTGTTTCCAAAATACTTTTTCAAAGGGTGTAACCCTATGATGTGTTATAAGTACTTGATGTAATCATTTACAAAGGACAAGTTGATATATGTTTTTAAGCTTTTACAAGTTTTTAGAAGTTCAAGTTTCAAGTAGTTCTCATGTTCCAAGGACAAGACTCTTATTTTCAGTATACATAAATCAATTTCCTTATTTTCTAATGGTGTTGTGGATGTTTTCATTTTAAAATCAGTTCTTTGTTGTTATTATCTACAATTGATAATTACTGCATTAAATATCTATGTGAAGAAATTATATATGTTGTTACATGGTTAGATTATCAGGATACATATGGCATAAAAATTAAAAACATCATGAATTAATTATGTAACCATATAAGTCAAATATAATTCTATCAAGAAATTAATATCAAATAGATAATATAATCGATAACTCATACATTTCAATGTCATTGATCTTCTTCTTCATCTAACTCTTTGTCTGTATCATCCAATCTAGATTCGACATTGTAAGGATTGGTCATATCATCATCATTGTCATTGATATCAGTTTCGATAATGTCATCATCCGCACAGATATCATCTTCATGAACATTAACTCCTACATCATCATGATCTAGTTCCTCTTCTTCGACATCTTTATCAGGCACATCATCAACTACCTGTTGATCCTAATCATCATCTACATCATCTTCTAGTTCTTTGGTATCTTCTTCTTCCACAAAATTATACTTTACCGACCTTCCTCTTGGCTCATGTCTAAAAACAAATGACCAACCCGGTTTACCCGGAACCTCTGAGTAAAATGCTTGCTCAAATTGGCTTGGAAGAACATAGGGCTCATTTCCAACTTGCTCGAATGACCTTGTATTAAGCATGGTAAATCCATTATCATGTTCAATAACACTTCTCTTGGGATCATTTTCATTCAATCATAGACTGTACCATTGGACGACAAACATAACTAATTTGAAGGACTTGAAGTGACACTCAAGTATATCATCCAAAATCCCATATTATAAATTTTCTGAGACTTCTGGATGTATGTCGCTTCTGGATGAAACATTAGTCACCTGAAAGACAATAGTTATCCTAGAATTACAAGTTTTCTTAGTGTCATCCAACTTTTTGATTAAAAATTTATGACTATTGCACCACATAGCCTTGTGGTGTTTCACCTGCAATATGTCAAACATGTAAAAAATATTGCAATGTCAGATGATAAACATATTTTCTTGGCCGAATTTATGAAAAGAAAAAAAACTCAACATATATATACATCAATAATATAATTGAAAACAATTAAATAATATGGGTGTTTAATATATTTATACGTACGTGTTTATCTCTTAAACCATATGCTAAATCAATTTCCCTTGGTGTAACATTGGAATCTCCATTACGATGAGCTTCTTTAACCAATGAAGACACACCTTCCCATGTTAATGTGCGACCAAATTGTTGACATCGTTCAATCCATACCATCATTGAATCAAGATTTTTTGCAACGTACAAATGTAGTGCATCCTACTCTTGACCAACTATATAAAAAAAATTAAAATTCACAAATGACATATAATTAGTTAATTACCATGGTATACGACCTTAATTTATAATTGATGTATATTGAAGATGAATAAATTAGTAAGTATAATATACATAATAAACAAATGTAAAATGTATTCTAATTAATCTCCATGACCATCTTATAATTACCTCTCACTTTTCTCAATCTACCTTTCCCCATGAGGTACTCCCCTTCGAATTTGTTAATGGAGCTGGGATCCCAAATGTGATCTACATGAAACTTTGTTGCAAACTTAGGAAGATATTCAGTAATGTACACCATGGTCTGGTATACCATATATCCCTCCACCATAGAACCCTCAGGATGTGCTCTTTGTCTAACCAAAGCCTTCAAAAATTTCAAGTGCCCATCAACCATCCACATTGACCTTGTGTGTATAGGTCCACACAATTCAATCTCCTCAACTTGGTGTATGAGGTAGTGTTCTTGTGCATTGAAAAATGCCGAAGGTAGACACTTTTGTATTTCACACATTAGACGAGGAATTTTTCTCTTCCAAAAATTTATATCTTATTTATGGATTTATTTAGATGACAACCATCTACAAGTGATTTAAGGTGCAAATATATTAACAAGATTTAACAAAAATATTTAAAATATTATATAACAAGTAAAACAAAAGGCAAATATAAGATGTATACAACAAATTGAACAAATATCACTACTTACCTCATGCATTTTCCAAGACCATATATAAATTGCTTGACATTGTTGTCAAAGTTGTCTGGGAGAGATAGAGGTAGAACGTACTGCAACAATTATAAAATGATCTTTTCATTATTTTTCCAAAACTAGTAAATATAATACATTGAAAAGTACATGCAATATACAAATATATATTTAATATACCAGAATGATTACCTTAATGAAGGTATGTCAATCATGTGTTTTCATCCTTGACCCAAATTCTGTTAGATAGTTATGATATCAGGAGAAAATTGAGAGAAGGGGGGTGAATTAGATTTCTACCAATATTTACAATTAATGCAGATTATAACCTTTATACCAAAGAACAAAAAAACTAGCACAATGAAAGATAAAGCATGAAAGCATAGTACACACAACACCAATTTTTTTGACTTGGAAAAACCGGTAAAGGAAAAAACCATAGTGGGAAACCCTACCCACAATACGATAATACTTCTACAATAGTATGTGGAATAATTAGAATGGGGATTGCACTTGCAATCAGGCCAACCACCTAGAGCTCACTTCTCATCACAAAATAAATTCTCACTAACTTACAAAATCATCAGACTACAATCCAGAAAGAATGAACTATGAAAGTAGCATCTCCTAATGCTTGATACAGTTCTAGTTAAGCACAAATATCTGCCCTGCAACACCAAAACCTTTACAATCTTCTAGTAAATGATATGTCACTATTCACACATAAACCTTTCTTTGATAATACAGACATAACCATCGACACCATCCATATCCAAATTACATGAATAAGTCACCTATAAATATAGATCATCAACCTTATTGATAAGGTTAGCTAAAACCTAAACCCATAATTATAAAACTTGCATCACACGATATCACTAGACCAATATTATGATATAGATTACATAGAATGGACCTAATTTGAATTCCCAAACAATTATATCTGTCAAAAATCATGCTAAGATCAATCTCCAACATGTTTCACCAACCGGTAGAAACCCTTAGTGTAATAACACAAAATATCTAACCGGATCCAACTAGAACCACCATAACAACACACCAGCCAATGCAAAGCTACCAAACAATTAGAACATGATCAAGAAGCACCTTTATCATGTTAGAAATTATTCCCATAAGCCAAAAATCACTGAACCATATCATCAAATATCTCTAACCAGTACTAGGAAATACCAACCAGGAACATAAGTGATAGCTTTCAGAGCACAAAATCATGAACTAACAAAATATGAAAAGCATGTAGCCATCCTAAATAGCCATCCAAAATCAAATCCAGGGATCTGATCATACCAGATCAAAATCATAGCCAAAACCAAGACAAACACCAAGTCTAACCGGGATAGGTCCAACTGGGATAGAAGAACCATATCTAACCGGGTTATAGTGTTGCCATCAATGATGATACTTAACCAAACCCAACATATTGCCAACAATATCCCCCTTTGGCATTGATGAAAACACTAATTGTGAAAAAACATCCAAGTGCCAAGGAATGCCAACAATCTCCCAAAGACTGATCTGAAATATATCTCCCCCTTAGATTAACTGATAAACACATGAACACCATCTCCCCCAAGGATTAACTATTTTTCACATGGACATCATCTCCCCCTTTGACATCAATGACAAAGGATGGATACCAAACCAAAGAGATCTAAAATGAACAACTGACTACTCCCCCTTAGCAACAACATCATCTCATCAACCCAGATTAGAAAGTATGTGTGATAGGCTCACTGAATTGATGCAACCCTACATCTCTAAGTCTCTTTTGGAGGGGTGGTGACCCCCAATTGATCTCTAAGATATTCAAAAGTATCTTTAGGCAATGACTTTGTTAGAATATCTGCAATTTGTTCCTTAGTAGGCACATAAACCAATCTGACTTCCTTTGCTTCAACCTTTTCCTTCAAGAAATTATACCTTGTAGAAATGTGTTTTGATTTGGAATGAAATAATAGATCCTTTCACATATCAATAGTATTAGTATTATCATAGTGAATAACAATAGGTTCATCATAACTTTATTGGCAATTTGGAGGAATTGATATATGTGTTGCATTGATGTTTGTCATTGATATCAACACTAGTTGTTTTATTGTCTACCGACTTCTGGTAGAGTGGTTGGTCTTTGATATTGATCTGAAGATTTGTCTTTGGTTTTGGTTCGACTATTGGAATTAGTTTAGATTGATTATTCATGTGTTCCTGATGTGTATCACATTCAGTTGGTTTAGGATTTGATGATCTGGATGCTATCATTTGTTCTAGTAAGCCTTTTGGTCACCGGTAAGGGTTTTACCGATAGTGCTTTGATGAAGATCTTTTGATGAATCTGATAAGTAGTGTTGGTTCGGCTTCTAGAAGGTTATTAGGATGCTGATGGTTATCATGTTCATGTTCTAGTTGATCTTGGTGTTTCATTTGGCTTATGACAACCTATTTTGGGTCTGGTGGTTATTCTGCTAGGTTATGGACCAATTTCTATAACGTGTTGGTTGATGCTCCCGATGCATCACTGGTTGGATTTATTATTTGATGTATGTTGTTTCAATCTTATGCTAGCTTGGTTTATCATTAGTTTGTAGGATTATGTAACGGATCTATTGTATTATCTTTTAGGTGGCCGACCTAATTGTTTAGGTCCCAAGTTGGTATAAATATGATATAAGATTTCTTTGTAGATAATAAGTCAAGGTTATGGGATTATCTATGTGCAAATAAAGTTATAATCATATGCAAAGATTTTGGTTGATCATAGGTGATTGAATTTGGTTTTTGAAAGAGGTTTAAGACCTTTGGTATTGAGCTTAACCGAAACTGTACTCAAGCATAGAAGATGCTATTCTTGCAGTTCGTTCATCTTTCTAGATTGTAGTTTAGAATTATTTTGTAGTCAGTGAGGCTCGTTTTGTGATGAGTAGTGCGCTCTAGGCTATTGGCCTTCCTAAATGTGTAGTCCCCTCTTATTGTAATCACATACTTGCTGAAAAAGTATTATCTGACTGTGGGTAGGCTTCCCACCATGGTTTTTCCCTTTACTAGGTTTTCCATGTACAAATCATGGTGTTATGTGTTATGGATGGTTGGTAATTGTTTTGTGATTTATGTTTGTGCTCAATTGTATTATCTGATATTCTGATATTTGGTTTATGCATTCTAGTAAAAGGTTTTGTGTGCATAAAGTTTTATAATCTATTGACAATTAATTCACCCCCCCTCCTAGTTGTCCACCAGTTATCCTAACAATTGGTATTTCATTCTAAGACTAAGCACATTTCTATAAAGTATAATATTCTGAAGGAGAAGGTGGAAGCAAATGAAGTCAGACTGGTTTATGTGAACACTAAAGAGTAGATTGCAGATATCTTCACTAAAACTTTGCCTAAGGAATCATTTGAGTACTTCAAAGATAGATTGGGAGTTTTTCCCCTTTGGTAGAGACTTGAGTGATGATAACTAGCATCAGTCTTACATGCATTATCATAACTATCATTCATTCCAGATTGATGAATTGGTGCTACTAGTCAGGGGGAGTAGTCAGCTGTGTGGTTCAGAGGTTTTATAATTTTTTTTTGATGTTTATATTAGATTTTTGGCATTGATGTCAAAGGGGGAGAGATATTTATGTGAAAAATAGAGCTTAATAGGGATATCATTCATAGGGGGAGTTTGGTCTATTGGTTTAGAACTTCATTGTCATATCATCTTGGAGAATTTCTTGGATGTCTTCCATTGGGGGAGACTTGTTTGGCACTTGAATGTTTTTCACATCTAGTGTTGCCATCAATGTCAAAGGGGGAGATTGTTGGCAATTTGGAGGAATTGATTATGTGTTGCATTGATGTTTGTCATTGATGTCAACACTAGTTGTTTTGCTGTCTACGGGCTTCTGGTAGAGTGGTTGGTCTTTGATGTTGATTTGGAGATTTGTCTCTGGTTCTGGTCCGGATGTTGGAATTGGTTTAGATTGGTTATTCATGTCTTTCTGATGTGTATCACATTCAATTGGTTCAGGATTTGATGATCTGGATGCTATCATTTGTTCTAATAAGCCTTTTGGTCACTGGTAAGGGTTTTATTGGCAGCACTTTGATGAAGATCTTTTTATGAATCCAATAAATGGTGTTGGTTTAGCTTCTAGAAGGTTATCAAGATGTTGATGGTTATCTTGTTCATGTTCCAGTTGATCGTGGTGTTTCATTTGGCTTATGGCGACCTATTTTGGGTCCGATGGTTATTCTACTAGGTTATGGACCGATTTATGTAACCTATTGGTTGATGCTCTTGATGCATCACCTGTAGGATTTATTGTTTGGTTTATGTTGTTTCGGTCTTAGGCCAACTTGGTTTATAATTGGTTTGTGGGATTATGTAATGCATCTATTGTATTATCTTTTAGGTGGTCGACCTAATTGTTTAGGTCTCGGGTTGGTATAAATATGATGCAAGATCTCTTTGTAGATCGTAGGTCAAGGTTATGGGATTATTTGTGTGTGAATAAAGTTGTAATAATATGTAGAGGTTTTGGTTGATCATAAGTGATTGAATTGGGTTTGTGAAAGAGGTTTAAGACCTCTAGTATTGAACTTAACTGTAACTATACTCAGGCATAGGAGATGCTATTCTTGCAGTTCATTCATCTTTCTGGATTGTAGTCTGGATTTATCTTGTAGTCAGTGAGGATCCTTTTGTGATGAGCAGTGCGCTCTGGGCTAATGGCCTTCCTGCATGTGTAGGCCCCTCTTATTGTAATCACATACTTGCTGTAGAAGTATTATCTGACTATGGGTGTGCTTCCCACCATGGTTTTTCCCTTTACCAGGTTTTCCATGTACAAATCATGGTGTTATGTGTTATGGATGGTTGGTAATTGTTTTGTGATTTATGTTTATGCTTAATTGTATTATCTGCTATTCCAGTATTTGGTTTGTGCATTCCGGTAAAAGGTTTTGTGTGCTTAAAGTTTTATAATCTGTTGACAACTGATTCACCCCCTCTTAGTTGTACATTGGTTATCCTAACAAACTTGTATCTTTCAACATCTATTTCATCCATAAAATTTGAGTACAGTTAGTTGCAATAGCTACATATTTAGCTTCAACAGTAGATAGTGAAGTGCATGATTGTTTCTTGCTAAGCCATTAAACCAATTTCTTTCTAAGAAATAATGCACCACATGTAGTACTCTTCCGATCATCCATATATCTTGCCCAATCAGAGTTTGTATAGGCACATAGTCTGAAATCATCATCGTTTGGATACCATAACCCATAATTTGTTGTACTTGCCAAATATGTGAATATCCATTTCACAATAATATTTTGAGTTTCTCTAGGATCTGACTAAAATCTAGAAGCAATACAAACATCATTCATTATAGCAGGTCTAGTCTAAGTTAAGTACAATAATCCACCAATCATTGATTTGTATCTACTAGGATTCACTCTAGGAGTTTCATCTTCCTAGGACAATTTGCAACTGGTTATCATTGGAGTACCAACACGTTTAGAATTCTCAAGTCCAAATTTATTAAACAATTCCCTCACATATTTAGTTTGATAGATGAAAATACCTTTATTAGTTTGAGTAATCTGCAAAGCTAAGAAAAATTTCATCTCACCAATCATAGACATTTCAAATTCATTCTTCATATCATCAACAAATTTCATGCACAAACTTTCTTCTTCACCAAAAATGATATCATCCACAAAGACTTCAATGACCAGTATGTCATCATGCTCAATCTTATAATATAAGTTACTATAAACATTACCTTTGCTAAAACTAAGCTTTGAAAGATATTTATCTAATCTAGCATACCATGTTCTAAGGGCTTGTTTTAGTCCATATAAAGCTTTCTTCAATCTGCAAACCATGTCTTTGTCCTCTGATAAAGAAAATCCATCAGGATACTCAATGTAGACTTCCTCTTCAAGATATCCATTCAGAAATGCACATTTGACATCCGTATGATATACCTTGTAGCTCTTGTGTGCATGATAGGCAATAAATAGTCTTACCGCTTCAATTCTTGCAACCAAAGCACGGGTTTCATCATAATCAACTCCTTCCTGTGAATACCCTTTGCAAACTAGTCTAGCTTTATTTCTCACAACTTGGCCTTCCTCATTTAATTTATTCTTGAAAACCCATTTAGTTCCAATAATATTCTTATCTTTAGGCCTAGGAACCAATTCCCAAGTCTTATTCTATTCTATTTGATCTAGTTCCTCTTTCACTGCTTTCATCCAATTGTGATCTTTACTTGCTTCAATAAAAGATTCTAGTTCAATTTGAGAAATTAAACATACCTCTTCAGTAGTTAACCTTCTTCTTGTTATCACACCTTTCCTTTTATCTCAAATGATCTGATCTTCAGAATGATTCAACTTCACATACCTAGGAGTTTTTAGAATGTCTTGACTTTCTGATTCTTTCTGCCCTTCATCAGTCACCATGGAATTTTATGATGTTACCAGAGCAATTTGATCTATGCTCCAAATAGTTTCTTGCACTTCTGGTTTTGATTTGACAAATTCATCTTCCGGTCCATAATCATATGATTTGATCTAATTATTATCTTGCATATCCACCTTGACATTTATGCTTTCCATAATCCTATTCAATCTTTTGTTATAACATCTGTATGCTTTTCTCTTTGTAGAATAACCCAAAAATATACCTTCATCACTTCTAAGATCAAATTTACTTAATGCATCATCTCTTCTAATATAGCATTTACTTCCAAAAACTCTGAAATATCTAAGAGTAGGAGTATGACCAAACCATAATTCATAAGGAGTCTTACCGGTATCACCTTTTATATGTACTCTGTTGAAAGTGTATACTATGGTATTGATAGCTTCTCCCTAGTATATATTGGGAAATTTGGCTTCCATCATCATTGTCCTTGCAGCATCCAAGATAGTTCTTCTCTTCCTGTCCACTATTCCATTCTACTGTGGGGTTCTAGGTACAGAAAATTGTCTTCTGATTCCATGCTTTTCAAAAAAGTTGTTGAACTCACTGGATGCAAATTCACCACCTTGATCTGATCTTAAACATTTTATCTTTAATCATGTTTCTGTCTCAACCATAGCTTTGAAAATTTTAAATTTATCAAGAGCTTCAAATTTTTCTTTAAAAAATGCAACCCACATCATTCTAGAATAATCATCAATAAGCAACATAAAGCATCTATCACCTTGAAAACATTTAGTCCTTGCTGGTCCACACAAATCAGTATGAATAAGATCAATAATTTCATTAGATCTATCATGTATGCTTCTGAAAGAATTCTAACTTGCTTACCCATTTGACATTCTCTACATATTAGATTATGAGGTTTAACAATCTTGGGTAAATCTCTGGCAGCTTGTGTTGAATTGATCTTGACTATGCAATCAAAGTTTACATGACACATCCTCTTATGCCATAGCCGACTTTCTTCAATTTGAGCAATTAAGCAAACCTTCTCACGAGAGTTTAAATGAAAGATATTTGCTTTGGTCTAAGTTTCGGATGCAATCTCCAATCTAGATCTACTGATAATCTTGCATTTTCTATCTTTAAATTGCAAATGAAATCCTCTATCCACCATCTTACCTACACTCAAAATATTATGCTTCAATCCTTCAACATAATAAACATTATCAATATTAGTCTTACCATCCAAGGATATTGTTCCTTTTCCTTTGATTCTGCATGCCTTTTTGTCTCCAAATCTGACTAGTTTGCCATGAAATTCTTGTAGAGTTAGGAATTTCCTCGTCACCAGTCATGTGAAGTGAGAAACCATTGTCTATAACTGATTCATCCTTTCTTCAATTTTAGTAGCTAAAGCCTTCTCCTCAGTATGAGTTGTATCAATTACAGGTTCCCAAGAATCATCCTTGATAGCAATAAGTACCCAATCTTTACTAGAGCTTCTATTACCAGATCCACTTACAGGTTCATCATCATCATCATCATCATCATCATCATCATCATCATCATCATCATCATCATCATCATCTTCAATAATACCAAAATCATCACCACCAACATAATAACATGATTTATCTGTATTCCTTCTAAATCTAGGTTTTCTCTGATATTCCGGATTAGGCTTATAATTCCTCATAAATCTTTCATGATTCCTAGGAGCTCTTTCAGAACATCTAGAAGCAAAGTGACTAGTCTTATTGCATGAAAAACATTTAAAAGGTACTTTTCCTTCATACTTACTTCCAATCGGTTCTTTAGGGATTCTTCTAGAAATTAGGGCTTCCAACTCTTCAAGTTCTCTATCTTCTCTCTCAATGTCTTCCAAATCTTTGGCATATAACTCTTTTCAATCTATCTTTTGCTTATCAGAGGCAAATGCTTTAAATGCAGTTTCTATCTTAGTAGCACTTTGATCTCCAAGTTCCTCAAGCTAAAAAGTAGTCAATTTCACAAGTAATGTATCTTTGGTAATATGGGTACTTGACATTGTCTGGAGTTCATTAATTGCAGTAGCCTTCATCTTGTAAGTTAGAGGTAGAACTCTCAGAATATTTGCGACAACCTCATCCTCACTAACTGATCCACTACAACATTTGATTCCCATGACAATATCATTCACTCTATCCATGAAAGAGCTTATCTTCTCATCTTATTACATCTTCAAAGTTTCATAGTTCACCCAGAAACCTTCAAGTTTTGCAAGTTTTACTGCTTGGTCACCTTCATAAAGAGTTTCAAACTTTAGCTAGATCTATCTTGCATTCTCCAACTCTATGACATTCAATAGCTTCTCATCAGATAGGGCACTTAGCAATGCTTCTTTTTCTCTGACATCATTTTCATCTCTCTTCTATTCACGAGTAGGTGTCGGTGTTCCAGAATTAGGATCATGAGGTATATACCCTTTCTCCACTATCTCCCAAATTTCAGCTCTAAGACATCCTAGATGAATCTTAATTTGCTCCTTCCATATTTTGTAATTTGTGCCATAAAATTTGGGACTCTCCTTTTGATATGGATTGAATGTAGAACTTGATGCTGATGCCATCAAATCTCCTCAAGTGATTAAGCTTCTACAGAGAGGACCTTGCTCTGATACCAATTGCTAGACAGTTCTTATATCAAGAGAAAACTAAGAGGGGGGTGAATAAGTTTTCTACCAATATTTACAGTTAATACAGATTATAACCTTTATACTAGAGCACAAAGAAACCAACACAATGAAAGATAAAGCATGAAAGAACAGTACACACAACACCAATGTTTTTGACATGGAAAACCTGGTAAAGGGAAAAACCATGGTGGGAAACCCTACCCACAGTCAGATAATACTTCTACAATAGTATGTGAAATAATTACAATGGGGATTGCACTTGCAATCAGGCCAACCGCCTAGAGCTCACTGCTCATCACAAAAGAAAGTCTCACTGACTTACAAAAACATTGGACTACAATCTGAAAAGAATGAACTATGAAAGTAGCATCTCCTAATGCTTGATACAGTTTCGGTTAAGCACAAATGTCTACCCTGCAACACCAAAACCTTTACAATCTTCCGCTGAATGATATATCACTATTTGCACATAAACCTTTGATAATGCAGACATAACCATCAAAACCATCCATATCCAAATTACATGAACAAGTCACCTATAAATACAGATCATCAACCTTATTAACAAGGTCGGCTAAACCCTAAACCCATAAACCCATAATTACAAAAATTGCATCACACAATATCACCATACCAATATTATGAATTACATTACATAACATGGACCTAATTTGAATTCCCACACAATTAAATGCACCGGAAATCATGCTAAGACCAAGCTCCAACACATTTCACCAACTAGTAGAAACCCTCAGTGTAATAACATAAAATATCTAACCGGATCCAACTAGGACCACCATAACAACACGTCAGCCAATGTGAAGCCACCAAAAAATTAGAACATGATCAAGAAGAACCTTTAGCATGTTAGAAACCGTTCCCATAAGCTAGACCAAAATCACTAAACCATATCATCAAATATCACTAATTGGTAAAGCTAACCGGTACCCAGAAATACCAACTAGGAACATAAGCGATAGCTTCCAGAACACCAAATCATGAACCAACAGAATATGATAAGCATGTAGCCATCCTGAATAACCATCCAAAATTGAATCTAGGGATCTAATCATACCAGATCAAAATCATAGCCAAAACCAAGATAAACACCAAGTCTAACCGGTATAGGTCCAACTGGGATACAGTGTTGACATCAATGACAACACTTAACCAAATCCAACATATTGCCAACAAATTCACCTTTCTTTGTTATGATATTATTTATGTTCGCTGCAAATCTTGTGGTAAATCAAAATTTTCATATGACTTATTTTATAGCATTTCTTTGTTGCTCCGTTAATAACCAAGGAAGGGCGCATATATTAATTTGGTCTCCATTGCTAGTTAATTGAATGACATTTTTCATTGCATGATTAACTTCTTGAATGTCACTACAAATTTTGACAAGTTTTTCTTTGTCATGCCTTCTATCCAATATTTTCCATAACATTTTTGTTATATTCTTTTTGATATACATTGTATCAAACAAATTCACAATTTGTAGCTGCTCATAGTAGGGAAACCTACTAAATTGTCTGGGATAACTTTTCAGTCCCTATGGAAGCCGACCACTAATACCTTGACAACCTTCATGAAGCATATAAGTTTAAAAAATTAAGAATGACAATCATTGTCAATTACAAAATGAGTAAACAAAAAACAATATAAAAATACAAATTCTAAACATATCATATATGATAGATAAATAATTTTATCTGATGTATAACCTTGATGATTAATTCTATTATATTCCAAATTCCATAGGTGAGGTGTCATTCTTCGTGGTTTTGATGTAGTCTCTTCTTTCCCATTGAAAATATTTTTTTTAGTAGTTTGATACCTATGATTTATGTGGAGGAAGTTCCTATACTCATCAAACACCTGCTTTCCTAAACTTGTTGAATGAAGAGATTTCATCTTTGGACCACAAACTAGACATGCAAATTTTCCCTTTGTTTGAAGACCTGCAAGATAATATATAATTGGATTAAATATGTCAATTTTTATAATTATATATAATATTTACTTCATAAAATTAAATATAATTAAAGTGCAGTCGAACATTCTAACATACCACAAAAATGTGTTAGCCCTGGGGCATCATGAATTGTCCATACAAGCATTGCATGAAATTGAAATTGTCTTTGTCCTATTGGTCTTGAGACATCATACATAGTGATGCCATTCCATAACTTTAGTAACTCATCGATAAGAGGCTCGATATATACATTCATATCTTTAACTTGGTACTTACCTAGTTGAATGAACACAAACATTACATAATTATTATAACCATTTTAATGCAATATATATAAATTAATGTACATGACTATTAAATGAAAAAATTATAAGTCATTATGCAATAAATAAGACAAATGAGATGCTACTACGTTAAAGAAAATTGATGTAAACAAATACCTAGAACAATAATTTCCAACATTATGTGCTCCCTCTTTATTGACATCCATGAAGGAATGTTATTGTTAATAACAAAAATAGGCCACACCAAATAAATAGATCTCAGCTCTCCAAATGGATTGACATTGTTTGCTGCCAGTGAAAGCCTAAGATTACGAGGTTCTTCTTTAAAGTGTGGCCATTTTTACTCCATGTCCCTAAATGCAGAACCATCCACATGCATTTGAAGAATGCCATCTCCACTTCTATTTTTTGCATGATAATCCATAAATTGCACTAAGGTTTTACACCTAAATAGTTGTTGCATACGTGGAATAATGGGAATATAACAAAGAACCTTGAAAGGCACTATTTTTATTAATTGATCTTATCGATATCTATTGATATGACATTCCGAGTATTCTGTTGCAAATTCATGTTGTTTATGATATATAATATGATCATTGGGACATGCATCTATTGCTTGATACTCCATTCCAATATCTTTCATAATAGAAGATAAATCTCAGTATGAGTGAGGTAAAATATTTGATGGTGGTAACAAAAAATCATGTATCAATCTACAACAAAAAAATAATTTGTTAATATAAAGAATATTAATGGTACATATTTCATTCTTTATTTACTTATAATGATGAACTAACAACAAAATAGATGAAAAAGGATGACATATATGACATACCTTAACACCCATGGGATTTCTATGTTGGATAAACCATTCATAACTTTCAAGTTCAACACCAACAATACAACAGAGAAGAGTTGTTTCAGAGACTTCATAAAGGGGCTCATATGCCTTCTCGAGTACAAGTAAATCATGAACATCATCAAAGTCCTCTTGATTATGATGATTAGCTGCACTAGTAAATGTGTCACGGATCAATGTATTTGTACCATCATCTTCAACTATGTTTTATAGCGCATGATCATCTTCTTCCATAGGATCATTAAATTTATCTTCAAAATTCACAACACCATGTTCCTCTACTTGCAAAACCACATTCATCGGGCTGTGATAATCCATATCATGTGCTCTAGGGTGCCCCACCTTTATAATAATGATCGACACAAATAAACCATGATCATGATCAAGTGATTTTTTGTATATATAAAAAATGTTAAAATGATATAAACATTTACAAATTCAATCAATATAAAGACATATAATGAACATCTTACTAATGGATGATAATCATGCCCCCCTTCAATGTGACTATGCTGCCTACAATGTTTCTCAGCTGCTGTGATTAAAAGTCTTCTCATCTTTAAGCCCTTGAAATTATTGCAAGGACAATAACATTTCCCATCACCCTTTCTTTTCAATCTAGCCCACAATATAGAAATTATCTCTTCATTTTGTTCTGAAATAATATTATCTAACATGATTTTTCTTTACCAAGCTCCCAAGTATATGCAAATTTGATTACAATGGATCAAGTTGAAGAGTCAGCCACAAAAGTGCATACATTTAATTTGACAGAAGGTAAAAGACCCTCAAAGGTCAAAATCCCCTAATAAGGGTCCAAAATCCCAAAGGATCACCAACCCCTATTTTGAGCAACAACTCAGATGAATTAAAATGAAGATCAATTTTTTGTTACAATGAAGATACCTTGTTACAAATAGTATTTTGTAACCCTCGGTTGTACTCTACACCTCTCCCTCTTCCACATTCTTTGTTATCAACTCTTTTCTCTGAACTCTTCAGTTTCCTTTATTTTCTATTCACTACTCTCTACACCGTGCTATGCACGCATTCAATGTTCTTCTTCTCTTTCCCGACTCTCTATTCTCTTCTTCTCTCTCTACTACACCCTCTAAAACACTTCTTCTTTCTACTCTACCTATTCTACTCTCATCATCAATTGTATTACCAAATTTACTTTTTGAGAGACTCATCCTCTATATCATAAAACTTCCACTAATTCCTGAGTTAATTTTTACTTCTCTGGATGTAAAAGGATTCAGGATATTCCATCTACCTTGTAGACTGATAGCTGTGTGTGAAAAGTGGATAAAGTCTGTAAGCTGTAAGTTGTAAGACACAACACTTCAATTAAGTCATTGCATGTATGGTTAGACATATATAATCATTAATATAAAAACCATAACAAATCAACTTATTGCCTTCTAAAATATGCGAGTATAGACTTGCTCTTAGATTTGTCTAAGCAATACTAGTGACCAGACTACACCAATATGAAGGAATTGATCTATATGAGCACAAGAATAAGCTAAATATGCCAAAATTAAGCTAGATGAATGAATATTAAGCTAGATGAATTAATATTAAGCTAAATGAATGCAAGCAATCATAATTAAACTTAGTATGCGAAAAGCTAAACTAAGATGCAATAATCTCAAAGCATAATATTTTCAATGACTCCAGAGACAAAAATTTACAATAACAATAAATCTCTAGGGTGTCTTGAATGAGAGATGAAGGTTGAATTTATAGAGACTCAAGAGAGAGACCAACGATCAAGATTGATTTACAATGAGCGGCTGAGATTCCTCAAGAAAAACACAATCCAGGTTAATTGAAATAATTGAGAGATCGGATTAAGTTAATCTTGAGATAGATTCCAATTATAGTTTGATTGAATGAATTCATATTATAAGTTTGAGTTTGGACTGGAGATAAAATTAGTTGATTCCATGCACTTGAGATAAAAATAGTCAATTCCATGCACATTTCTTTAATTTTCTCAAGATTTTTATTTAGAAAAATCCTTTTCAATGCAACTGAACCTCTTTTCTCAAGAAAAGCTTTGAGTTTTAATTTTAGAGAAAATGATTAATTCAATTTAATTGCTTAAGCCTTTTCAATGCAACTGAACCTCTTTTCTCAAGAAAAGCTTTGAGTTTTAATTTTAGAGAAAATGATTAATTCAATTTAATTGCTTTCTAAAATTTCTCAAGTTATCTCAATTTTAGAAAAAGAAATATCTTATGTTTGATTTCTTCTCTCAATTTAATTATTTTCTTTTGTTTTCAATTTAACTCTTTCTTTTGGAGATTAATTCCTTTTTTTGTGATTAATCTCTTTTTGTAAATTAATTCCTCTTTTTATTTAAATTAATTCCTTTTTTTGTGATTTAAATGGCAAATTGATTTATTAATTAAATATGCTAGGATATTTAATTAAATAAATAGAATAATTGATTAAAATGATTTACTTGGAATGATTTAATTAATTAATTAAATATTTTATTAATATAGAGTGATTAATTCACCATGTAACATTAATGATTGAAGAATTAATTAATTAGGTGCTCAAGGTTGATTTAATTGCTTTTGGTTAGGACCTTGGTGATGTTGTCAAGATTAGGGACCCATGGTTTAGGTGACAATTTTTAGGGTATTACATTTGCCCCTCTTTGAATTAATGTGTGAGCAACATGTTGGTTCAAATAATAGTTGATGTCAAATAGATATCAGTTCTGAACTTGATGGATCACAAACCGATGAAGAACAAGATGTTTGGCTTGATTTGAAGTGATGAAACTGAACATATTTGATTAAAGCGATACCAATCCTGAACTTGATTGAACAAGAATTGATAAAGAGTGAGATACCATTCTTGAACTTGATTGATCAAGAAATGAGCATCGATCTAGAAATTGATCAAACTAGATTGAGCGAAGAGATGAAACCGATTCTGAACTTGATTGAAAAAGAACCAACTGAGCGAGAGATAAAACCAATTCCAAACTTGATTGAACAAGAACCGATTGAGAAAAGTGATAAAACTGATTCCGAACTTGATTGAACAAGAATCAACTGAGCAAAGCGATAAAACTGATTCTGAACTTGATTGAACAAGAATTGATTGAGCAATAGATAATATCCAGCTTGATTTGGTGTGACAAAATTGAACACCAATTTGAAGATTGATTCAGATAAGGACAAAAATTGTTATGTCCCTAAACATTTCTTTATTTGACATCAAAGAATCTCAACTTAATACGACATGATTTAGTTAAGATGTCCCTAGTAACAAGGTTTAGTTGATTTTCTTTGACTGAAAAGATTTCTTCTCGACTTTAGATGAAGATTTAAAAAATATCTTGACTTTGAAATAATAATAATCATTGAAAAGATGTAATGAGTATGCCCCCTCAGGAGCGAAATTGAAAGATAGCAAGGGTACAATGATTTTAGGCAATTTTGAAAAAATTAAAAAAAAATTAGCGATGATAATTTGAGTACAAAGATTGATGTAAGAATTAATTTGAGATCAGAGTTGAATTGAGTGCAAAATGATTCAAAATTTGACTTGAGGATGAAAGTGCTAAGTGGTCAATATTGTGAAATTTTGACTAGAAAATTGATGTCAGATTTTGATTTTGATCCCGAAAATGGACTCCGGACAGTCGATTTAGGCAAGGGTACAAGTTTTATGTCTATCAGAGGAATTTTGAAAATTAGGGTCTGGGCTATATAAGGGGTTCAATGTGTCATTGTCAATTCATTTTTACCTCTCAAAGTTTAAAAATTGGAAAAACCTCTTGTGAATAAAAATGGCAATTCTGATTCAAGAGCATCGATTCGAGCGCCAGAGATGATATAATCTACCATGAAACTATGCCCCAACAGTAAGTGATCAATCTTAAGCCTTTTGAATTTCTAATTTTTTGAATTTTTGTTGAATTTTTCATTTTGAAATTCCTTTGAAGTCATGTTGTGTCATTTTATTGTTCGGTGTCATACTCTTTCTCGTATGAGTATCTGGCATTTTTTGTTTTATCGTATGGTAATGTAGGGTTTTTCATGTGGTGTTTACCCGTGTATCATATGAGAATGTTCTTAAGAGACCATTTAATCATGTAATATGTTATAATTTGTCATTTGGGTCTATTTACTCATGCAGATCAATGTGTTTGCTTGTCTATGGTAACTCGTATGGAAAACAACAAATTTTGGTTTTCAATTTCGTAAATTTGGATACTTTAGCATGTTTAACACATTCTTAGTGCAAAGTTGACCATGTATTGATGATTTGTGTGTTCAATTTTTTTGCAGATTTAGTTGCCAAATATTCAGTTTCGATACACATTTCTATCGACGATAAGATTAGTGTGTGATTTATTAGACGCATAGAGAGGTCACATAGGCTTGTGTGGATTTGGATATTTGTTACAGCTGCTTGATATCTATGTGAATCATGGTATGTTGACAACATTAGTTGAGCATTTCCATTATGAGCATAAAACATTTCATTTGTCGGTTGGAGAGATGACGATCACTCCAGAGGATATTTATAGGATATTGAGGATTCCGTTTGCTGGAGATAAGATAGATTATGATTCTACTCCATGACCGGGTATTGAGGCTCTTAGAAGTATATTCCATGATGAGACTATCCTTGATCATGCTATCACTTGGGATGATTTGATGAGTAGGTATGGTGCAAAGTACCCTTTGGCTTGAATTTTGGCTAGCATGATTGGTTGTTTCATGATGCCTGATAGAGGACAACAGGGATTTTTTATGTGGATGGGGTAGAATGCTAGAGAGATTGCTGACTCATCCAGTTAGATTAGGGTGGGGTTCAAGCTTACTCATCCATATGTACCATGAGATGCATGAGATTGTCTATCAAGAGGGGAAGAGCATGGCAACAAGTATCCTAGTTTTGCAGATATGGGCATGGGAGCATATCCTGGTTTGCAAACCTATAGTGGATGATTCGAGGGAGGCACAACAACCTATCATATACTGGTATTTAGGTTATGTTATAAAGCCCCACCTGGGCAAGACTAATTTTTGGAGGAGGTAGTTGGATGACTTGATAGCTATAGTATGGAGACCATATAGGGTTCTAGAGTTGTGGGATGATTGGAGGGTATAGTGGAGAGATATGTTTATGACTAGACCTCTGATCGGTAGATTGGCTTCTATTATTGAGCGATTTGTAGTATCTAGGGTTTTGAGATAGTATGGGAGACCATAGAATATATCCTAGGAGTTCACAATGTATGCAAGATATGGGGAGGATGAGAGATGAGGATGGGCACCGAGACTATCATATGCATTGAGGATGCAGGAAGTCATTGGGTTTATAGTTGCAGAGATGGGAGTACCTAGAGGATGTGGCAGATATGGGGGTATTGCCCCAATATAGAGATTGGTTTCAGAGACACCCTTTTCCTCAGTTTACATATCTTGGAGAGCATGTGCCTCTTATAGATGAGGTTGAGGAGGATGCACCAGCACAGGCATAGGTATCAGGTCAAGTACATGGACAAGTATAGGTACAGGGATAGAGAGTGGATGTACCTAGACAAACAAGAGGTGATCCTAGTGCTAGTAGCAGCAGGGCACCAATAGGAGGTCAATAGTGACAGAGAGGGGAGGGTGGATCCTTAGGAGCTGTTGGGGTTGAGGTAGGCAGTTCTAGGGCATAAAAATTTGGAGGTGAGGAGGAGAGAACAACTCCTAGGTAGGTTAGGAAATGGAGGGATGAGAAGGGAGGTGGAGAGGGGGATTTGGGGAGAGAGCAGGCAGTTCCAGACATAGTTCGATCTTTGAGGGCGAGAGTGACATGTTTGTAGTCACAATTGACAGTGGCACAAATGCAACTAGCAGAGTGAGATTGAAAACTTGCTAATATTAGAGCAAAGCGAGATGCCCTTCAGTGAGAGGTTTTGTATCAGATGAGCCATGCAACTTATTATGTTGCAACTTATAGTGTAGCGGTCCTAGTAGCACAACAGGTTGTACCATATTCTTAGTATATGGCTCGATCTAAGGGAGCTAGGGCACCTAGATAGGATGTCATTTAGCAGGCACCACCTCCTCCACCTGGCGATGAGGGAGAGGCAAAGAGATAGATTTATATACCTCCTAGATTTTGTTATATGCCTCATTTTTGTATCTTATACAATTCTTGCTCTGATGAGACATTGTGTATGACAGTTGATATCATTTGTACTATTAGACACCGTGATTATGATGAGATGTACGAGCTCTTTATTTGACTTCATAATACTTGTGTTGATTGATTATGAGATGTCTTTCTATATGCTTTATTCTATATGTATGCACATCTTTTCAGTATGGATATATGTAATGTGGATGAATATGGATGTTTTTTTTAAAATTCTTTTTCATATGCAAATAAATGATGAAAAATGAGTAATGGGTAATGTAAAATGTTTATTTTCCATGTAATAATATGAATGCAAATAAATATATAATGAAATGTATGGATCTATATAAGATTCTCATGTATGCAGCTAACCATCTCAATACACAAGTACTCGATTAGAGAAATGATGATGAAAAAGGGTACCACTTAGCTAAGAAATGACGATTGCTTCAGACTCTCATTGAAAAGATAAAGAGATCATTGTTATCAAGGTGAAGTCACCTTAAATACATAAAATTTAGAATGAATGCAACCTAAACTTAGTCACTGGATTTGGTATGCTTAATTATCACCATTGAGCTTTTTACAAACACAACTAGTAAAATAGAGTTCCTTCCTTTTTATATGCAATATTAATTATCTTGTCCGCAATGACCCTTTTATCATTCATATCCTTGGATAGAGTATGCATGCATCCAGATTGCATATTAAAGAAATGACTCCAACCTCCCTATAGCATACAAATAAGCAGAGTCAAGGTATGTGTGGTGATTTCACCTTAATGTGAAGGCACTTATCACAGACACCCAACTGATTAGATGTTTCCAGATCATCAAAATCATTCCTACAAGAAGAAAACATAGAAAAGTATTATTCCCCAAATCCTTTCTCCTCTTAGTCAAGATAGACTTCCTTGAGTTACTCAGAGGGAATAATAATTGGAAATCAATTTAAAAGAAAACACACAAAGGCAATTTCAATCATAGCTCAAATGGTTAAATGATTGTTTTTCAGTAGTCTTGTTTTGCTTGTTTACTTAGTGATTAAAATTGACAGTAGTGTGGAGATAGGTGACTGACTCAGAGTGGTTGACCTGGTACTACCAACATAAAGATGACTTGGTTAAAATACTTAGGATATTTAGATTGATCAGTCGATTACCCTAAGACTAGGACATTGATCGGTTTCAAGCCATGAGGGTTCCAAAAGAATCGGGATGTCACAAAAGCGACTAAAAGATATGTACAAGTGAAAGAAAAGATTCAAGAAAGCGGGAATGAAAACAAGAAATGCCAAATTTGCATTGATAGATGGAGCACTTGAGTACAAGAGACACCTATTTACCAGGTTTTCACCTACTTGGAAAAGATCTTTTCTTTTTTTTTTACTACCAAGGTGCCTTTTTATCGGGTTTTCACCAAGGCATTTGATTTTTATTTTTTATTTTTTTTGTTGTACAGGTTGCTGGAGTAGAGAATACTAAGTGAAGAATTTCTTCAAGTGGATGGTGTTGATTGGTTCATGGAGTTGTTCTCCTTTTGATGTTGAGAGTTTATAAGCACCAGAGCCAAAGACTATGGTAACAATGTAGGGAACCAACCAGTTGGGTTCAAACTTCCCTTTGTTGTCTCGAAAGTGTTGATTTTTAGGATTCTCTCTCAAAACAAGGTCACCGACCTGAAATTCTCTTTGTCAAACTTTCTTGTTATAACCTCTAGACATTCTCTTTTGGTACGCTCTTAGATGATCAAACACCACTTGCCAACATTCATCTAGTGGATCAAGCTCTTGCAATCTAGATATTCTCTAGTCTTCATCAGTAACAAGACCTTGCAAATAAACTCTCAAAGAAGGTATTTCCACCTGAATAGGAAAGACTGCTTCGGATCCATACACCAAAGAAAACAGTGTAGCCCTAGTAGGTGTTCTGATACTTGTTCTATAAGCCCATAGTGTAGGATTGAGTTGTAGATGCCAATCCTTTCCAGATTTGTTGACCGTTTTGTGCAAGATAGTCAACAAATTTTTGTTAGATGCTTTAGCTTGTCCATTACCTTGAGGGTAGTATATGGATGACCAGTGCTGTTTGATTTTAAACTTTTCACAAATCTCATCTAGATCTTTGTTTTTGAACTAGCCCCATTGTCAGTCACAATTGAAGAAGGTATTCAATACCTGTAGATGATATAGTTAAGGATGAACATTTCCACTTGTTTACCGATTGCTTTGATTAGCGGAACCACTTCAACGAACTTAGTGATGTACTTAGTGGCAGTTATGATAAACTTGTGTCCATTAGATGATGCATGATAGATTTGGCCAATGAGGTGAAATGCTCATTGTTGAAAAGGCCAATGTGTGATAAAAGGTATTAGATCCCTTGCTAGAGCATGTATGAGATTCCCATGTAGCTGACACTTCTCACAAGTTTTAGCAAATTTTATAGCATCTTTTTCCATATCTGGCTAGTAGTAGCCAACCCTTAGTAGTTTTCGAGCCAGAGTGAGACCGTTTGAATGAGATCCACAAATACCTTCATGGCCTTTAGATAACGTGGGTTGGGACTCTTCAGTTTATAGACACCTAAGAAAAGTACTATCCAAATATCACCTATATTGATCGTTAGTGATGATGACATACTGTGAAGCATTTCGGATTCGATTTCTTTTCTCATTACGGGTAAGATTAGCAGGGATACTTTGGTCATGCAAGTAAGAGTAGATATGACTATAGTGAGATGAATCATGTCCAATAATAGAACATACCATCTAAGACTCAGGGGAATCATAAGAAGGATAATGTAACTCTTCCACCGATAATTCATAGCAGAACTTAGATTCTTGTAGTTGTGGTATAGATGCCAAGGTAGCCATGGCATCTGTTGCTTTGTTTGTTGATCTAGAAATATCCTGAAATGATACAAAGGTAAATTATTTCTTGAGGTCATCAACCATTCTTTAATAGAGAGTCAGTTTTTCATCCCAAGTCTGATATATATATCATTGATCTAATTGATAATCAGTTGAGAGTCTCCATAGATGTATATCTCAACAACCTTTCATTCGATAGACAGCTTGATTCCATTTACCAAGGCTTCATATTTTGCAATATTGTTGGTATAAGGAAAAATAATCTTGTACGCCTTTGGGATTGAATATCTTTGAGGAGTGATAAAAAAGTATTCTAGCACCAGAACCTTGTTGAGTGAAAGACGCATCAAAGAAAATTTTCCAGGATCTCTGAGTAAGGTGCATGATGGATTCATCTGGAAACTCTATGTGCAAAGGTTGATTGTCTTTAATGCGGAGCATCAACAAGTTGATCTGCAATGACTTTTCCTTTGATAGCTTTGCATTCTATATATTCAATATCAAATTTTGTAAGAACCATGAACCATTTAGCCAATCTCCCTGTAAGTGTTATTTTGCTGAGAAGATATTTGAGTGGATCAATCTTAGCCACCAGTTTGATAGTGTGCTAGCATGTAGTGTCTTAATTTCTATGATGCAAAGACCAACGCCAAACAAAGATTTCTCTATGATAGTAGAGTTCATCTCATAGGACACTAAAGTTCTACTGATATAATATATAGCTCTTTCTCTTTTGTTCTCATCCCGTTGTGCCAAAAGTGCGCCCAGTGTTGTGTTAGTAGCTGATATGTAGAGAATCAAGGGCTTGCCTTGAATTGGTGGAATCAATATAGGTGGATTAGAAAGATATTCCTTGATCTGCTTTAGGTGATGTTCACAATCTTCATGCCAGTTGTATGTAACTCCTTTCCATAATGCCTTTGTGAATGGTTGAGCCTTATCTCCTAGCTGAGAAATGAAGCATATTATTGATTGGAGCCACCCTTGTAAAATTTCTCATTTGACTAACATTCTTTGGAGGTGGCATTTCCATGATAGCCTTAACTATTTCTGGATCCACTTCAATTCCTTTTGCTGAAACAATGTATCCTAGGAGCTTACCAAATGTGACCCCATATGCACATTTCTTGGGATTTAATTTGAGTTTAAATTTTTCCATCCTGTCTAATATTGGACCTAGTTTTGATAGATGTGTTGATCTTTTCATAGATTTGACTAGAGTATAATCAAAATAGTCCTTCATGTTTTTGTGCATCATATCATGAAAAATTGTTGTTACAACTCTTTGATAAGTAGCACCTGCATTCTTTAAGCTGAAGCACATTACATTCCACCAGAGTCTATTAGAGAGTACATTTCATAACCAACAGTCATGTCCACTATCATGTCTATGTCGGGCAATGGAAAATCATCTTTTGGACAAGATTTGTTTAAATCTCTAAAATATGTGTAAACACATATTGATTTGTAAGGTTTAGAAACATGTACAATATTAGATATCCACTCGGCATAATCAATTGCTCTGATGAATCCATCTTTTAGTAATTTTTCTAGCTCAGCCTTAACAAGTAATGCAACATGAGGATGCATTTTTTGGAGCTTTTTCTTAACTCCGAAAGTGATAGAAAGATGGTGCATTAAGAGGTCAGGATCTAGACCTGACATATCAGCATATGTCCATGCAAAATTGATCTTCTTTTCTATGAAGAAATCAACAAATTCTTTTAGTTCTTCGGTTGACAAGGATTGAGCTACATCTATGGTGTGTTGATCTTCTTTTGTTCCAATGTTTACTGGCTATGTAGGTTCAATTAGCACTGATGATTGCTCTTGAAAGTGATCAAGAAAAATGTCAAGTATCTCACCTTCAGGTGCCTCAGAGAGGTTTTCACCATTAGGTACATCCTTTATTTTTACTATGTTTGATTCTGACACTGCCACAGTGTGGTTTTCGCCATCAGAACTCTTATTTTTCTTTTTTTGAGTTTTGCAACTAAGGTACTTGACATATGTTGCTATCATGTTCTCACTTTGATCACTGGTGGAAGAGTCCATTTGTTCAACTGCATTAAGATAACAAGCTAATGTTTACTCATTGGAAAAGGTATGTATATTCAAAGGTTGACCTTGTAGAGTATAGTCAATAAGCTCACGATATACTAGGGATAAAGATTTAACACATTCAAGGGAATTCACGATATTGTCATCACAACCTCAAATCAAAAAGTTGAGTTCTAGAAGACTACCTTGCATAAGCATCTCAAGACCAGGAAGAGTTAGAACATGATTATCTAAGTTTACATTAGTATTTAGAGAACCTAACCCAATAGACCTACCACTAGCATCATCCTCTACTTCAGAATGGACTACATATCATGGTTCGACAGTAACAAGTTCAACAGATAGAGTTTCGACATTCATGACGAAGTAGTCATAGTTTGGTGTCGAATAGGTAATGTCATAAATAGATCTTATTTTAGAGTGATCAGAGTCAGAAGATGAAGCCTTTGATTCTTCTTCAAGTGGCTTAGTGAAAGCATGTATAGTATCAATATCTACATCTTTGATGCTGCAAGTTCCTTCATAGTTTGGTTCAATGATCACTTGTAGTTGACATAACCTTGATGACTCTGTTAGTCTCTGTCATCTTTTCCAATCAACTTCTTCTAGACTAATGATCGACCCTCCTTCTGTAGCCTCCAATTCTTCATTTGTAGTCCCATACCTGATTTTTTCTATCTCATTAGAGGGAGATATAGTAGGTGAATAATTTTCTTGTGCTCTTCCTTCTTTCAACTATTGTTCATAGTCTTCTTGTCTTTTTAGTCTGATTTCCTCTATTTCCTTTTGCAGTTCTAAGTGCACTATCTCTTGTGTTTCATCTATGACATCACTTGGTTCTTCAAGATTTTCTTTAGTTAATGCATCTGATAGAGGTTTTGGACCCCATTCAAACTCATTCAAGTCTATTTCTAAATCATCTACTTGCATTCTTCCTATATATGTGACCAGAATGTTTAGTGGTGCAAACAATTCTTTAATTCCTTCTATCTCTTCTCTCATATCTTCTGGGATTTCTACTCCTTGTAGTGTTATTGCTGATATAGTTGGAACTTGGTTACAAGCTACTTCTTCTCTCTTGATTGCTTGTTCTTCTTGATCTTTCTCATACTCATCCTGAGTCTACTGAGTTTTTACTTCCTGTGATGTTTGATGTAGTATCTTTTTCCTCCACTTAGACTGATGATGAGAAGTATATTTTTGATCTAATGACTCCTCTAAATGGTATCCAAGTACAAATTTATCATTTGTAGACTTAATTTGTAGCTTAATAGGTTCAACAATTCCTTCTTGACGCTTTCCTAGAGGACCGGTACCTAAATATCCCATGTGTTGAATCATCTTATAGCCTAGACCATATTGTTCAAGGGAAATCTCACAATGTTGCACTTCTTTATTTTCACTTTCTTCTTTGAAAAGCCATTTGAGAAAAACCTCCTCTTCCATTTCATCTACAAGGGAAGTAGAGGACTGTACAAAAATAGCAACATAAATGACATTTGGAGTTGAAGTTTGTGGCTTCATAGCCTTAGATGGTTTTCCACACTATCTTTGCGATGAATGAAGAGACATTAGTGAAAGTACAGGTTCTATCTTGTATCCATCCATGCTAGTACCTTTGATTTTCAATTTCTTTTATGTCTTTCATCAAAGTTTCTGAACTTTCAGCTGCAGAAGGTACTCTGTTATGAGGAACAAAGGTATCAGCACACTGTTTTAATGCAATACATTAGTAGCTTGTATCAGCAGGAATACTAACTTCAACTCCATTATAAGGAAATTTCAAACACTGATGATAGGTAGATGGTACTACTTGCATTTTGTGAATCCATAGTCTTCCCAATAAGATATTGTAGGAAAGAGGAAGCTCAAGCACCTGAAAATAACATCTCTTTCCATAGGTCCTACCCTGATCAGTAATAGTACCAGACCTTTAGAGGTTCTCTCTTCTTCATCATAAGCTTTGATTGTTATTTTCTTTGTAGGATCAATGACATGTTTAGAAAATCCCAACTGTATCAGTAAATTTTTGGTACAAATATTCAACCCAACGCCTCCATCTATCAAAACATGTTTGACTCGGTGTTTATGGATCATAGCTTCGATGTGTAATGGCTAGTTATGTGGATGATTTAGTGAAATGTCATCTTCTTCAAAGAAGGTGAGGTAATGAGGTGAAGTCAAGAGACCCACCATAGATTGAAACTGATCTACATCTAAATATTTGGGGACATTAGTAGTGAGCAAAGCTTTGTCTAGGATCTCTCTATGAGTAGAAGAGATCTTAAGCAGTTCAAAAATGGAGATTTGAGCAGTGGTTTGTTTTAGTTGTTCAACAATGCTATAACCAAGAGAGGATGATGAAGCTGACTGCTTAGATTTAGCCATGATTGTATCTGGTTATCTATTTGAACAAGTTGGTAGGTTTGATGTTGTTTGGTCAGGAGTTGAGGAACTAGCTCCTTTGAGAGTAACCTTCTTTTGAGCGCAAGTTATTGCATTTATAGTTTGCATTTTATTTGTTTATCTTTGACTATGATCACATTACAATACTCAAATTGGGAAGATTCAATTATGTTGATCATATTGTCATTATTGGTGTAGGTGTAATTGACTTTGGTACCTCCCTTGGATTTTGAGGAATCACCTTGTTCATAAGCAGGTTATGATCTTTAAAAGTTTTATGATTAGCATTAGTCATGTGATTTCCAACAACAATTTTGCCAACATCGATGAGTTCTTGAATCTCATGTTTGAGTTTCATGCAGTTGTTTGTTGTATGACCCTTGTTTTGATGATATTCACAGTATTCATTTTCCCTCCACCATTTGGGTTTAACTTCTGGATCATATGGTCTAGAGTTGTCAGGCAATGTGATCAAATCATTTGCCAATAAAGTCTTAAGAGCTAATTCATACGATTCTTCCAAAGGAGTGAAATCATGTTTAAGCTTTGAAAGCCAAGGATTCTCTTTAAACCACTCTTTTGATTTGTTCGGAGGGTTTTCTACAGTAATTTCAACTACTTTGAGGGCTTGTGTGCCGCTAGCCAGATTAAATATTGCAGATTTTGATTTTGGTTTAACAGTATCCACCACTCCATTATTAACAACATTTTTGTTGTTATCTTTTCCATATTTTCAGTATTTGGTCTTTTCTTTTGAACTAGGGGCTTGTTGTGTTTCTTTCCAAAGTGATATATGTCCTTTCTTTATAAGCACATCTTCCATTTTTAGGGCACTATCTACCATTTTGTTGAATGAAGGGTACACTTGCATTTGGATATTGTATTTCAATTCAGGGATTAGGTTATTGACAAAAATGTCCATCTTCTTAGAATCTGGGATAGGCCATGAATATCTAGAGAACATCTTTCTCCAATGTTGAAGAAAAGTGAGAAAAGGTTCTCTTGTTTTCTGTTTGGTATTGCAAAGCTTGATCATGGTGACTGGATGATGAATGTTATAGGAGTATTTTTGGAGAAACAATTTGACTAATTCTTCAAAAGATTTAATTCCCATAGGTAGGCTTGAAAACCATTCCATAGCTTGTCCTCCTAAACTCCTCAGGAAAATGCATATGAGATATGTCTGTTCATGCATGAACTCCATACATAAAGCAAAAAATTCTCTGACATGGTCTTGAGGATCTGTGTTACCATCATATTTTTCAAACTTAGGAATTTCCACTCTTGAAGGAAATGGAGGCATGTGAAGGTTCTTGTCAAATGGGAATGGGAAGATTGTGTCTAAAGAATATTACATAGATGATTTATCCTTGTTTTTCATTTCTTTGATTTCAGTTTGTAAACTTGCAATCATTTTTTTACCAATGCTAATGGTGTCTCTTCCTCTTTAGTGATAAGGGTTTCAATGTTATAATCAGTGGGAAGTTTAGCGCCTTGTTTTGCTAGCTCTAGAAAATGCTCTTTTTTTCCTCTAGCCATGATGATTTTCATCATTTTTTGGAAATCTTTATCATTTTGATAGCTATTTATAATAGCTTCTCTAGGTTCGAAAGCTTCAGAATTGCTCGATGAGGAATCACTGTCATTAGCATGGGTGTTGATATTATTATAAGTATTGTCTTTAGCAACTTCTCTTTCTTTCCTTTCTCTAGACATGGTGGGAGATAAGGGTTGATAAAAAATTGGTATATTTGACAATGAAGGTTTGTCAGATACGGGTTCTTCTACAAAGAATGGATTAGTCTATAATAAAAAGGATCGTCCTTTAGCTTTGGCATCTTTCTTACGAGAACTTTTGGTTTGAATAAGTATTTATAACTGATGTGACCGAGAGCTAGAAGTGATGCAGATGTCAAGATCAAATTGAAGCTATTTATTCATTTGATGTAGTGATTTGAGAGAAGTGACTAAGACATAGTTTGGTTTTAGGAACGCCTATCTAAGATGCGATCTAAGTAACTTAGGTTGATTAAGTTTGATAAGTAGTTGATTGAACTAGCTGAAAGATGATCGAAAAAATCATGCAGCATAATGATAGGGGTATACTATCAAGATTGTTTATACTCAGGATGAAAAAGACCAAATATATGCTCAATGTAGATTGATTAGGAAAGTATGACAGTTCTGGAAAAGTATGCAAATAGACAAGTTCTAGACTGAGAAAATCATAAATTCGTACGACAGAGTATTCTAACCTAGATGACAATTTAACAGGTTCCAGATGATACAAATAGTTTCTCGTATGAGTTACTATCTATACTCACACTATAGTTTAAGGTTCTCCAGACGACAATCTGATGAGGATAATGATTACTCGTATGATAGTGTTAATAAGGTTAGACGATAATTCTCAAGGACCAGGACGACAATTATGATAGGACCAAATGACAAACTGACAAGATGAATCCAAACTCATATGATAATAGGTATATAACCAGACGAAAAAACACTAGACTTGTATGATAATAGATGTGTAACCAGATGACAAAACAATAGACTCGTACGACAACGGACTAGACAGAGACTAGTTTCTGACATGGATAGAGTTTTGATCACTGAGCTTTACAACGTTTTTGATTGTTTTCTTCAATTCCAGTATTTTAGTTTTAGTTTCAAGGATGAAAACACAGTAAACAGGCAAGATGTATAATGACTTCAAGAACAACACACTAACCCTATGGAAGCTAGCTGAGAGAAGAAAACCTTTTCTTGCAGACTTTGGTACACACCCAATAGCTAATCAGAATACGACCACTAAGACTCACGGAATGGATTCTCAATACCATATTAGCCAACTCTAAATGCTAAGGGGGGCACAAAATGGAAAGTATCTTGGGTGAGTTACTATCTTTCTTGCACAAAGATTATCCCCCTTTAGGAGGTGAATCGGATAGCTTCTATCTTATAGTTCTTAGTAAGGAATTCCATTCAAAATTACCCCTTGAAGTCACACAAGTATGATTGAGGCCTATAGCCCAAAAAGGTATCAGAACAAGTTGTAGTCATGTAAATGTGATTGAGGCCGTGAGGCCCTACAAAATGCTCGATATGAGAGATCTCAAAGAGAAAACTCAAATAATCTCATCTTGTGAGACTTTAATTGCTAGAGGCCTATTTATTAGAGTGAGTTGGAATGCTCAGGTCTAGTTGTACTCACTTGGGTCATTCTCGCAAGGTGATTATTTTTTCCCACTGTGACAGGCCCGTTAAAGGTACAAAAATCTCAAAACTTAGAAAAATCTTCGAGGGTCTAGATTTCTGATTGTGTGTGTAGACAAGAGCATACTCTCCTACCTCTTAGATTTTTCTTAAAACACAAAATATAGGTTTGTTCATTAATCAGATAGAATTTTAAGTGCCTAAAAATGAATTAAAAGAATACACAATATTCACTTGAATCTCCTCAGGCAACCTGCAAAAACAACAAATTAGTAGTCATATTGTTTTTGTGCGACAGGCGTGTTTTTCGACAAACATTCTGCAAAAAAAATAGTTAGGTTGTAAAAAAATTTCTCAGGAAGAGACATAAAATAAGCTAGGGTTAGCATTAGTACCATTAAAATCTAATCAGAAAAACCCTAAAAGTGCAATCTGTTTTAATACCAAAAATAAGAAAATCATATGATAATTCTCACCCAGTCGTACGATAATTCACCACAGACCGTACAAGACTTGCAGATTGTTGTTTAAGCCTCTTTGAAAACTCGTATGAGTTTTAGCAGTAACTATATGGAAAAAATTCAAAAAATAAAAAAATAATCTAATCTGTGAGGCCGAAAATTGTAGTCTTCTGCCCCACAGTGGGCACCAAAAATGTGTGTGTGAAAAGTGGATAAAGTCTGCAAGCTGTAATACACAACACTTTAATTAAGTCATTACATGCATGGTTAGATAGATATAATCATGAATATAAAAACCATAACAAATCGACGTATTGCCTTCTAAAAGATGCGAGTATAGACTTGCTCTTAGATTTGTCTAAGCAATACTAGTGACTAGACTACACCAAGATGAAAGATTTAATCTATATGAGCACAAGAATAAGCTAAATGTATGCAAGATTAAGCTAGATGGATGAATATTAAGCTAGATGAATTAATATTAAGCTAAACGAATGCAAGAAATCATAATTAAACTAAGTATACAAAAAGATAAACTAAGATGCAATATTTTCAATGAATCCAGAGTAAAATCAACGCAATAACAATAAATCTCCAAGGTGTCTTGAATGAGAGATGAAGGATAAATTTATAGAGACTCAAGAGAGAGACCAATGGTCAAGATTGATTAACAATGAGCGGTTGAGATTCCCCAAGAAAAAATACAATCGAGGTTAATTGAAATAATTGAGAGATTAGATTAAGTTAATCTTGAGATAGATTCCAATTATAGCTTGATTGAATGCATTTAGATTATAAGTCTGAGTATGCATTGGAGATAAAATTTAGTTGATTCCATGCACTTGAGATAAAAATAGTCAATTCCATGCACAATTCTTTAATTTGCTCAAGATTTTTATTTAGAAAAAGCCTTTTCAATGCAACTGAACCTCTTTCCTCAAGAAAAGCTTTGAGTTTTAATTTTTGAGAAAATGATTAATTCAATTTAATTGCTTTCTAAAATTTCTCAAGTTATCTCAATTTTAGAAAAAAAATATCTTAAGTTTGATTTCTTTTGTCAATTTAATTCTTTTCTTTTGTTTTCAATTTAACTCTTTCTTTTGCAGATCAATTCCTTTTTTTGTGATTAATCTCTTTTTGTAAATTAATTCCTCTTTTTATTTAAATTATTTCCTTTTTTCGTGATTTAAATGGAAAATTGATTTATTATTTAAATATGCTACGATATTTAATTAAATAAATAGAATAATTAATTAAAATGATTTACTTGGAATGATTTAATTAATTAAATAAATATTTAATTAATATAGAGTGATTAATTTTCCATGTAACATTAATGATTGAAGAATTAATTAATTAGTGTGTGTGTGTGTGTGTGTGTGTGTGTGTGTGTGTGTGAAAAGTGGATAAAGTCTGCAAGCTGTAAGACACAAAACTTCAATTAAGTCATTGCATGCATGGTTAGACAGATATAATCATGAATATAAAAACCATAACATATTGACCTATTGCCTTCTAAAAGATGCGAGTATAGACTTTCTCTTAGATTTGTCTAAGAAATACCGGTGACTAGACTACACCAAGATGGAGGATTTAATCTATATGAGCACAAGATTCAGCTAAATGTATGCAAGATTAAGCTAGATGAATGAATATTAAGCTAGATGAATTCAAGAAATCATGATTAAACTAAATATGCACAAATCTAAACTAAGATGAAATAATATCAAAACACAATATCTTCAATGACTCCAGAGCAAAAACTGCACAATAATAATAAATCTCTAGGGTGTTCTGATTGAGAGATGAAGAATGAATTTATAGAGACTCAATAGAGAGACCAATGGTTAAGATCGATTAACAATGAGCGGTTGAGATTCCTCAAGAAAAAGCACAATCCAGGTTAATTGAAATAATTGAGAGATCAAATTAAGTTAATCTTGAGATAGATTCCAATTTTAGCTTGATTGAATGCATTCAGATTATAAGTCTAAGTTTGCATTGGAGATAAAATTTAGTTGATTCCATACACTTGAGATAAAAATAGGTGATTCCATGCACTTTTCTTTAATTTTCTCAATATTTTTGTTTAGAAAAAGCCTTTTCAATGCAACTGAACCTCTTTCCTCAAGAAAAGCTTTGAGTTTTAATTTTAGAGAATGATTAATCTAATTTAATTGTTTTTCTTATTTTTCAAGTTATCTCAATTCTAGAAAAATAAATATCTTAAGTTTGATTTCTTCTCTTAATTTAATTCTTTTCTTTTGTTTTCAATTTAACTCTTTCTTTTCCAGATTAATTCCTCGTTTGTGATTAATCTCTTTTTGTAAATTAATTCCTTTTTTTATGATTAAATGGAAAACTTATTTATTAATTAAATATACTAGGATATTTAAATAAATAAATAAGATAATTGATAAAAATTATTTACTTGGAATGATTTAATTAATTAAATAAATATTTAATTAATATAGAGTGATTAACTTGCCATGTAACATTAATGATTGAAGAATTAATTAATTAGGTGCTCAAGGTTGATTTAATTGCCTTTGGTTAGGACCTTGGTGATGTTGTCGAGATTAGGGGCCCATGGTTTAGGTGACCATTTTTAGGGTATTACTGTTAGGTGCTCAAGGTTGATTTAATTGCCTTTGGTTAGGACCTTGGTGATGTTGTCGAGATTAGGAACACATTGTTTAGGTGACCATTTTTAGGGTATTACAATAGCCACCAACATTAATTGACACACTTCCTTCTTTTGGATCAAATTTCTATGTTCAAATACAATTAGACTCCCATCTACCATTAATTCTAGTATATTCATGTAGCGATTCTCTATCAACAATAAATCTCTTTCCTAGACAGAAATTAAGAATTTCATTTGTGATTTACTTGCCACATCCTCAAGATCTTATTTTTTATTAATTATGCCTTAGTCAAAATCCCGTACTAAGGATCTAGAATCCCCTGCATAGACATCAGTTATAAATGCTTTTTGACAAGCATTAGCTGCACTAGGTCGCAATTATAGATAAATTATTGAAATCAATTTTATTTATGAAAAAACATTGGTCGGAACCCCGACAAATGCTAACCATATAACCGTCATCCTAGAAGTTAAAGGGAATGTTGAAATAGTGACGAAAGTCATGGAGCATCTCAAGATCGATGAAAGTCAGGCAAAAACGAAAAAAATTAAAAAATTTGCAGAGGTACCCGACGATACAAATAATTATTGGACTTTTGTCGAAATGTTTCATTGGATTTTGTAGTCAAATGAGTTAGTGTAGAAAGGAAGAATAGAAATCTCAAGGAGATGACTATCTATATGATACATGCACATTCTCTTGATCCAACCTTTTGGATAGAGGCTATTAGTTGTACCAAACACATCCAAAATCAGATTCCTCACAAAGCTTTGAAGGGTATCCCTCTTTTTGAGGCTTGGGTTGGGAGAAAATTGATTATGTGACATTTCAAATTCTTTCGGTGTCTAGCATGCACTCACATTCCTCCACATAAACACAAGGAATTAGATCCTCAGAGTAGGCCTTGCTTATTTGTTGGATATACTAAGGGTGTTAAGGCATATCGATTCATGGATCGAGAGACACATCATGTTTTATTGAGAGGAGTGTTCACTTTGAGGAAAGCTCTCCTATCTTGGCCTCACTTCCTCCTCTGCCTTCCTCCATTATGGATAGTGTTGAGATTGATTTGATGAGACCCCTTCAACTCTGACTTGTAGGGTTCCACCATCATAGGATCCACTTGTAGTTGAGGAGCCTCATCCTCCATCTCCACCTAGACCTTGATTGGCTTGATAGAAACTTGAGTCATCAAGTTCTCTCATTGGAGATCCTTCATGAACATGAAGGACTTGATCACAACATTAGGAACTTCCACATGCATACATTTCTATTGCTTCCGATCGATAAACATTTTAGGAATCATCTAGGGCTTACGAGTGGGACCTAGCTATGGAGGAATAGTATAGTTCTGTGATGAGGAATGACACTTGGGAGTTAGTCCCCCTCCCTAAGGGGAGAAATATGGTTTGATGTAAGTGTAGTGCCCCTCCCTGACTCATCCTTTATGAGAGAATGTGATAAAAACTTTTATATTTGAGCTCTGATAGTCTCTTTGATATTAGTAGATTAATTATAATTTATGTGGATGAAGTTGTGTCTTGGACTAATATGTTGATAAAGCTTATGCACTCACTATTCATGAATGAATGTAGTGTCATGAAATTGTAACCCTTGAAATTGTCGACCACATTAGGGTCCTCATGCATGCAAATCGAATCCTTAAGCTTGATTGGAGACCCGAGACTTTCTCAACTCCCAAAAAATGCATCTTTCTTGCCCTTTGCACTGCCTAAACTGCATCCTTTCCTAGAAAAAAGGGCAGGATAAGGGAGTGGTACCCCCTCTCCCTGCCCCATTTGGTGCAAGACCCTTTCCAATTTTGCATTGGAGGTTGTACATTGAGCAGAAAAACTCCCCCAGTGTCGGCCTATGATGGAAAATCAGTCAATTAATCGTAATTGATGAGTATATAAGTTATATTTTCCCTCTCATTTGCATAAGTTCAACGATCAAAAAATTTGGATAAGCAATAAGGCGAGCATAAGTTCAAGCATTCAAGTATTCCTTTCCATCATTGATAATTCTCAAGTCTCCCTTCAAGGCTAGGTGTTGCATTCAAGTCAAAGATTCAACCATTGAAGAGGAGATTCATTCTAACATTCAACTTCATACAAGAAATTCTATGAAAATTTCTATCACAACCTCCCTTGAGGTGATTTAAAGTTTAGTCTTTCTTTTACATTTACTTGCAAGTACTTTCTTTCATCATTTGGTTAATTTTAAAACTAGGGTTTGACCTGAAGGAAAACCCTTAATCTCAACACCTTTCCCTCTCTTTTCTGTGTGTAGGTTGCAGGTGCGCAACTGTACTTTCAGATTTGTACTCCATTTGCAGAGGTGGAAAAAAACCCTTTTCATTTTGTAGATTTTTCAGAGGACCATGTACACCCTCACCACGGTCCGGGCAACTTTTTCTAAAATTCACAGGGCGGCTTTGTCTTGACAGATTATTGCTAGATCCAGGTGCACAACTTCATCCTAGACTTCTATCTCGAGTTATAATCAGATCTTTGTCACTTTTTCACTTGGTTATAAGTACACAATTCAATTCAAATCTCATTATAGAAGAGGGGATTAACTTGCCATTCTTATATTACTTATAATTCAATCTCATTCTCTAGAGATTGAATCTAGTGTATTTCCCCCCTCTTCTAATGTAATGCATGAAAAGTGTTTGAAGGGAAATCCAAAGCGAAAATTTCATCTCTCCTCAGAGGGAAGAAAAGCTTTCCTCTAGATCTCATTCATTCACCTTTTTCAACACTACATTTTGGTGAACCTGACGTCTTACATGCTTTATTCTGAAAATCATTGCATATTTTTCATTTGCAAGTTTTATTTTTATGCAAACTTAGTGGTTAATTCATTCAAAACCCTAGTTTTTAAAATTTAAATTGAACTTGTGTTTTGTAAAAATTGCTTGTTATTGTTGATATCTCTGAAAAAATTGATTGCATGGAATTTTCAATTTTTGAGCTCAAAACATTGATTTTCAGGTTTTACTTGTATCTTCTGTGAATGATCCAAGGTCTAGGGTTTAGGGTTTATCAAAAATTCTTACATTTTGTGAAAAAAACCCTAGAAATGATATATTTTTCTATTACTTTTTTCCCACTTAAAGCCGAGGGTACCCTTTCCATGAGCGGGGCCATCTTATTCTCTAAGCAAAGTATTGATCAACTAGTTCATGAAATAATAATTTCCCTAAGTCAAGCGCATAACATTCCTATTACCGGTTCCCTTTTAAAATATTTATGCCCATGCTTGTATTTTATGAAGTTCAAAAGGTCCTAAATACTCTGACTGTTTGTTAAAGACAGGATGGTAGCACTTCCCCATGATCAAAGATGCGAGGATTTTAATGACTGCGGCATTTCGATATTGTGTCGCGTGTTATTGGTGGAAACTGACAAGGTTAGTAGTGTAACTGGTCAAAAGCATTGTGTTACCAGTTCGCAGGAAATAAAGATCAAGTTACTAAGAGTCCCATCAATTTGCATGTTCTCAGAATGAACAAAAAATTTTTATCTTGAGGTAAAATGTGCTTAATTTTTAAGTGGTGGGAGAGTTAACAGGCAGTATACTAGATGGTAAAGTTTGAATAGATCAGACAGACCTTGTATTCTCACGATGGAAGTTGTAGGGAGATTAAAGACTGCAGTACCACGAGATGATGTCACATGTCTCGAGCTGATCAGGAAGACTTACAGAGAGGTTGCTGATGGAACTTGGTCAAAGAATGATATTGCACTATTCAGTTAGGATTTTTTGGGTCCACAGATACAGATGGAAAGTCAAAGAGCTAAGTTGGCAAGAAATGACCATTAGATTTTCCAAGTTGGATAAGATCTGTGGCTGAGTTTCAAATGAGAAGTTTGGAGGGATTTTGGAGGCACTAGTCATAGCTCGCGGGAAAAGGCAGAATGAATGGGATTCAGGATTGATTTGACAATCAAAGATCATAGCTCAAAGATGTGAAAGGATTTGGATAAGCTTCCAGTTCAAGTGTGATGGATCACAAGTTCTTTGATGAATTCAAAGATTTTCTTGTTGATAGAGATCCTAAAGTAGGAGATTGTACACTAAAAGAAATAATAAAATTAGGATGAAATCACTCACATCAGATGAACCTTGATAGAAGAATGCAGTAGATGTGATATGCATGAATTCTAGTGTCCATAGCTGGTAGAGTAAATTGAGAACACTAAAGTGATGATGTTTAAAGAACAAGAACTACATGATGAATTATTGTTCAACTATAAATACAACAAGGTGGTGATCAAATTGGTAGAAGAGTATGAAGCCTTTTCATTCTCTAATTGTAGTTTTTCTTTCTGCAGAGGAAATGATGTTTGAGTAGGCTTGTAGATGGAGTTGCAATACATTGTGATACCGGATGGATTTTTTCTCGCATGTGTGAGTATGTCTATTGCCAAAGGGGATATGAAAGTGGGGAGGATTTCTAGAGGGGGCATGAAAGCCTTTTCTTATGAAAAAAGGTCACGCATGGCACAACCTATGTGTCTACTCAGTCTCTGGGTGGCAGAGGGTTCTGAGAAAAGCCCACAAAGGAATGAAAAAGTAACATGTCTGGGTAGGGAGCGACAAAAATCCATCCATGTAGTTGCATGGAAGTTGCAACCCCTTCCTAGTATATTATATTTTCCCTCTAACTCCCCCTCCCACTCCCTCTGATCCTGGGCATGAAGGTTGAGTTCCTCCTCTAGCTTGAGGGGTGACTTTACCTCTTTTTGGGATCATGTTTCCCTTTCTAAGGAAGGGAAATGCTCTATTGGATAAAAATACAACATCTCACACTCCATCCAAAGGTGTTAGGGCAACAACAAAATGGCTCAAATGGTTTTTCTCCTACCAATTTTCAGTTAGAGAACGATGATTCACAGGTGCCAGTGCATGGACATGTGGACATTTTTGAAACAGAATTGTATACGACCTTTTAGGGCTAATTATCAAAGAATGAATTTGCTACTAACAAGTGTCTTGTTGTCTAAAGCTTGCCTCTCCCTTGTTTTATATAAAAGGGAATTCAAGGCCATTAGTTAGGGTCCAAATTTTATGAGAAAGATCTCTATAAAATAGATCTTTTCTGCAGGGTTAGGTCCAAAGTAGTTCTAGAGATTCATAGGAAATAACAGGGATTGTAATGTTATTTTGTTGAGCAAAAAAGTAATAGAACAGTTGCAGGTTCCCTTTTTCAAGTGGGTCATTATGTATTTGAATTTGTTGGCTATCATCTGATAAAAGATAGCTTATGATATTAATGCATATATATTTTCCTAATCTTTACTCTACTGTGTGTGATTTTATCTTCTTTTAAGCAAATAGGATCAAGGGTTTTGTTTGTTTATTTTATTGTTATGATGTATGTATTCTTCCATTCAATGCTTTATTCCAAGGGGTTAATTAAAATGCTTGAATGAGATTATAGAGAAAATAAGGCTTGTCATAGGATTTGATAAGCAGTCTAGGTTAAGGATTGTAAGTAGAACAATATATTAAGGTAGTATTGTTTTAGGCTAGACTAGCTATTAGATGAAATTTTATCACATTTTCAGTAACAATTTTCATAGACTCTGTAACCCAAATGAATAAGGCACTGGTATTCACTAGAAAATGTCATTAGGTTTTTAGCTTCCAGTTTATCTTCTTTATGATTTCTCAGAATGAATCTCATAAATATCAGAATATCATTTGCTAATATTTATGCATTTTCTAAAATTTGTCTCACCCTCTCTCATACTCCAGCTTAAGGTTGAGGATCACTGAAGGATTTTCCATCCTTGAGCATTCTCCCTTTTTGTCGAGTCTTATTATGAGATAATCTGCTTTGTTTCACCAAGTTCCTGAGTATCGTTGTAGAGAGTAGGATATCTTACTGACGGATCACCCTCCCTATTTCTGTAGAGCCTAAAGCATAGAAGGAATTTTTGTCCTTGTTATTGTTGGTCCAAGCCTGACAGATATTGATAGTTGGAGGTGGCTCTCCATAGATATTTGGAGGAAATCATCTTGGCCTCTGCCCTATAGCAGTGTAAACCTATCATCCATTTTGGGAACCAACAATTGTCTTAGATCTGAAAAATTGTTTTGTTTGTCAAATTCAATTTCTTCATTGCCTTGTTCAATTTGCAAATCAAATTCACAAAATCAAGAGGTTAATTGTCAAAACCCTAATTTTTAAAAATAATATTGAACTTGTGCAAACATTGAATTTCCATTTAATTTTTAGATTTGTGACTATTTTCAAATTGATCTTCTGTCTACAATTCAAATTTTCAATTGCCCTCTTCTTTTCAAAATTCAAATTTCAAAAATTGAGTGGTTAGGCCATAAAACCCTAATTTTCAAAATTAATTGGATTTTGTACAAATTTCAATCAATTTCATTCAAATTCAGATTTCTAAAACATTTTCCAAGGTGTCCCTATCCTTTTGGTTTGACCCTTTTCAAATTTACAATTCAATTCATCTTTTTCTTCAAAACCCTAATAGGGTCCTGTTCTCACATTTGAACCTTAATTTCACCTATCTCGAAATCGTAAAATTCACCAATTTTTGGGGGTTAGCTTTAAAATCATCGTAATATTCATCCTTGAACATTTTGAAAAAAGTTGGTCGGACCATGTGCATTCCTGCCACAGTCCTTGGCTTTTTTCCTAAAATTTTGAGAGACTGTTATGACTGCATTTAATAACCTAAATCCAGAAGATTGGTGATTTTGTCAAATTTTGATCCCTCTAACATAAAAAATACCTCCAAAGTTCAACATTTTAAATTTCAAGAAAAATTTTAAAATTAAGAGGTTAATTATAATCTGCCCGGATTTTAAAAATTTTGGTTTTATTAATTTTAAAATTAAGTGGTATCCCCTTGGCCCTAATTTTAAAATTCCAATTTCCTTTGATTTATTATTTTGGAAATTGTGTCATTTTCTTCTTCCAACAAAGTTCAAATTGTTTAATCATTGTTTTCTTAAATTCTGCATTACTCAATTTTGTAAGCTTTGTTCAAAATTCAAAATTTCAATTTTCCCTCTATTACATGAGTTTCACCACTATTAGTCCTACCTACACTATCCTTGTTAGACAAATTATTAGAATTAAGGCTTCCCAAGGTTTAATTACTGAGGACATGGAGCCTAATTTGGGTGACTTCTTTAATGAGGATAACGCTAATTCTTCCCATCCTAATCGTGTCCCTATCTATCCCATTGATGAATCCCACGATGAAGAAGAATCATTAACTAGGGTCTCCATAGATCAATTTTCAAAATTGGACAATCAATTTGATAACTTTCAACAATGGATGTCCCAAGAATACCCTAATAGTGAAGCTCTTCCATTAATTGAAGGTCTTAAACACATGTTTCAAAGTGATAAGAATGGAATTGATATATTGCATGGCATTGCTCATATTGTTGATTCTAATGTCATGCCTATCAAGAGTTGTGCTGAGAACTTAGGTTATTCACAACCTTCAAATAAAACCAATTCTTCTATTCTTTTGACCACTTCAATGGCTATTATTCCCACTTTCACTTCAAACATCATGGCTACATCAACTCAAAATGTCATTCCTACAACCATTGGACATGGGGGAAATCCCTCTTCTTCATTTAATCCTCCATCTTTACCAATGTCTTCCATAAGTATTCCTATTATCCCTCAACCAGTCAATGTGACACAAGGGGGAAATTCATTCAACAATTTTGTTCCTCCTTTGAGTGTCCCATTTCCTACTCAATCATCACCTATGCCTACTTATCATAATGTCCCAACACCTTATTCTCAATCCTTGCCTTCCTTCAATAACATCACACCACCTTCTCAATTAACCATGTCTAACATCAATTCTTCTACCGAAGCAACCATTAACAATCTTGCTCAAACTGTGTCTTCCTTACAACAACAAATTGCTTCTATGAGTCAATCCAAGTTTAGTGTGCCCACCTTTGATGTTGTGAGCCCAATTTCTGTTGATATTGTTAAAGCCATCCAACCTAAGCATGTTGAGGTCCCTCAATTAGAACTCTATAACGGAAAAGGTGATCCTTTCACACATGTCAAAACATTTCAAACCTTGTGTACTGATTTTTCTTATGATCAAAGATTGTTTACAAGAAAATTAAGAGATAAGTCTTTACAATGGTATTTCTCTTTTCCTTATTATTTTATCACTTCTTTTCAACAACTATCAAATGCTTTCAGTCAACAATTTCAAAATAACATTGGTCCTAAAATCACTTTGACTGATTTAATGCATTGTAAACAAGGTGTTAAAGAAAAAGTGTATGATTTCATTGGTAGATATAAGAATTTGTGTGGTCAAATTTCTTTTCATGTACCTAATACTGATATTCAATGAGTTTTCATTTCTAATTTACAAAAAGATATTAGCGAAAAGCTTCTTTTGTTTGAGTTTACTTCCTTTCTGCAGTTGTGCGCAACACTCCACAATTATCAACTGGCTATGAGTCAGATGGAGCAATCTACTCCTATGGCTCTGAGTGTTAAAGGGGAGAATGTTCAACAACCATTTGCAAATTTCAAACCAACAAAAAGCTTCATCAAGTTCAATGATACAATCAACAACAACAATGTGAATGCTACAACAGGTGTGCCTTCTATTTCTAAAATTTTCATAAGAGAAAGACATATCACTCCTTTGAATGAATCTTTACATAGTATTATGTCTCAGTTGTTGCAAATAAATGTTATCAAACTTCCTCATGTAAAAAAAGTTGATCCTTCTAAACTTGCATCCCCTTATTTTGATAGAAATTCCTTTTGTCAATTTCATCATCAGCCTAGTCATGATACTGAGCAATGTTTCACATTGAAAAGTAAGATTCAAGATTTGATTGATAACAATACTATATCTGTGGCAGGTGTGAATGATAAGGGAAATAAATAAGTAGCTCCTCCTAATCAAAATCTTAAATTTTTTTACTGATCCTTTGACTTCCCATATCTCTAACGTGATTGAGATTGAGTATACTTCTTTCTCCTTTGAGGAATTCACTTATGTGGCTCTAAACTTGGTAAATATGGTAGAACAACAAGATATGCCCAAGGATTCTTATATTACATTTGATCCTAGTGAGACCATTAGAGCACCTAATGGCCCTTTATACATAGTTGCGAAGGTTAAGGATATACCTTGTTGTGGCGCTCTTGTTGATCCCTCTTGTGTGGTTAACAACATCACTAAGGATTATCTTTTCACTTTACGATCGCATAAACAATATATGATGCCTCTAATGTAGTTGTGAATTTATTTGATGGATTCTTTTGTCCTACCATTGGCTCTATCACTCTTCTTATTTAAGTTCATACTCAATCTATGGATGTTGACTTTGTTATCATACACTCTTCCGAGCAATTCCATGTGAATTTGGGCTATCCTTGGCTATCTTCCATGAAGGCTATTGCTTCTCCAATCCATGTGTTTGAAATTTCCTCATAATTACGTAAACATAACTGTGAACCATAGCTTATTTAGACCATCTAAAAGAAGCCTTGGCATTCCTATTGATTTCTTTGGGCCTAAGAAATTTCAATCTTTTCCACAAAGGAGCAATGCTCTTTTCCAATCTTATAAAAAATGGAAGAAAGATGTGATCTTATCCTTAAGTCAACCTAGATCCCCAACACTTGACATTCCTATCATACTTGAAGATGAAGTTCTTCCCCTCATGGAAAGAACTAATCTCCCTCCTAAGGAAGATATTCAGCCTATTCCTTGTAATGCCCCGCCAGGAAACCCCTAAGGGTTTAAGTTAAAAACACTCAAATAGAGTGTAAATATTTTTTTTTGTAATAATAGTTAAGAGTATTACTGATAAGTTACAACCTCAAGATAAACTAGAGTTAATAAAAACTTAGATAGCACAGCAGAAGGCTAAATGATCCTAAGGAGTTTCCCAACATGATTACATAACCTTACACCTAACTCAACTTGCGTCAATTGATCCAATCAACTGGATGACTTAGTTACGAGATAATGCATTTGACAAGGTCATATGTATATTCAATGAATTGATGTCTTAGAATTTTAGGAAGCGTTCATTTACTTTGGGTGGTTAGGAGGCTATCATGAGATTATTTACTCAATTCATATTAACACCTATTTAATTTAAGAGGCCTCCCTTAAGGTTCAATGTGATAAATATAATGAAGTTAATTCATTGGTTTTAAGATAACCACCCACATTTGATATCTTTCTTAAACATTAAAAGTATGGCTAATAAGATGAGATTCGTTCATTAAGGATTAAACTTCCATTAATAGAGTGGGGTTCCATCATTTGAATTCAAGCATAACCAACTAATGAGTCATAGTTCTTTTATGGAGGATAAGATGCAAGAAGCCATAGAGTTCATTCATTGAAGCTTTAATAGTGCTATTAGATGGACTCAATTCATTAAGGTGAAAAGGTATTAGGAACACATGAGTTCATCCTTTAAATTAAAATATAGTTAGCAAGATGATATTCATCATTATAGGATTAAAATATAAGTTCATAGTGATGTTCTCCCATTAGGATTTGAATAAACTATCTTATTGCATGTCACTCTTTTTAGTTAAATGAAGTTAATATGAAGAGATACATTTACTAGGAGTAAGATATAAACAACTCTATGAATCCTTCCCTTTTCAATTCAATTTTAGCAATCATAAAGAGATTTATTTAATAGGGTTATAACATGGATAACTAGTTGAGATCACCCAATTATCAAATTAATCTGGTAAGGATTATTTGTTAAGATTAAAACATAAATAACTAAACAAATTCATCCAATAAAGTGCGATATAACTAACATGACGATGCTCATTGACTAAGATAAAAAGGTAAATACCTATATGAGGTTCATCCTTTAGATTTTCAAGTTAGAAATTACAACATTAATTCTAACTTTGTTACCCATTCACATTCGTTCGATTTACCAACTTATATCAAGCTAAAACATTAATGGTATCCTAATGAGATTCTTTCCACCATTATTTCCTTTAATTAACATAAACCAAATACTTTTCCAAAATCATAATTTACAATGTTTTATGAACCTGATTACTACATTTATCAAGATGAATAATTTTATGCACTTAGATTTAAATTCCTTAAATTTCCACCATACACTTATACAAGATAACAACCATACATGATAACTTAAAGCATGAAACAAGGGAAGCTAAAACATCGCATAACACAAATATGATCTAGGAGTTCACCCCTAAGGGGCTACATCTCCGGGTCTGCTCAGCTGCAAGACCCCTCTGGCATTAATATCATTAGGAATACATAATTTTATAAGTCTTTTACATCCTTTCCACTTGGGCAAACACAACCACTATACAATAGACACCTCGGTCGGAGTTTACATAATGATCCCTTTTGAAGCGGATCCAACTGAACACTTCAAAGCAATTACAGGTTCTAATGACTAACGATACTCTAACTAGGGACATACCCAGCCATGACCAACACAAGTAAATAGATGACAGAGTCCAAAAACAAACCTAGCTAAGCCTTGCCAGTACTTCACACAAGCGAAAACATAAAATAAACTTGCCATCTTTTCCATTATCTATTTCACATCATCGGGGAAGAAATAACTAAACTATTTATTTTACTAAAAGAAGGTATCATTTTCTTCCAATCGACACATTATTAAGTTTCTGATGATCTTGTTAGCATATCAGTTGAGTTTTCAAAATTTCCATGACGAACTTTAAATACTTTAACATTTTCGATTCCTTTTTCTAAGTTCTCCGGATGCTCAGATAGAATCACTATGTGTTTTTTGAATACCGTGTTAATTAAAGATCACCAGTTGTTAATTACTATTCGATATATTATGTAAATTTCCTTAAAAATATATATATAAAAATATCGTTTAAATAACGTACGAATTCCATATTAATTTTTTTTTGATATATATATATATATTAATCCTCACCTAATATATATATATTAATAAAACAATAATTATCAACAAAGAAAAACTATATTTAATAGGGCTTCCATTAAAATTAATTAATTTAATTTATTATAACATTTTGTTTTTAAATAAATAAATAAAAAAAACTAACAATAAAAAAAAACTAAAATAAAAGTGAGGGCACTGTGGGGCCCACCTTCCAACCCGGAAGGTGCGGAAACCCCACAGTTCCCTCGCTGCCTTGCTACAGGCACAGGGACTCCCCCTGCGGGCCGCCTTGGACGCAGGGTTTCCCTATGGACACTGTGGTCGCAGGTTTTACCCTGCGGCCACAGTGGACGCAGAGATTTCCTGCGAAGCCACAGGCGTAGGGAGGAAATGGGGGAGGGGGCGGCGTTGCGAGCCGAGCTTCGGCTCCTCCGCCCGCCAAACCCTAACCCCCAAAATATATATATTTTTTTTTGTTTCTTTTTTTTTTTTTTTTTTTGTTTCTTCTTTTTTTTTGGAAGAATCACAGTTTAAAACTAAGTCCAATTTTTTTTTTAAAATATGGATACAAGAATACCAAAACACAGTCACAACCATAGCCATTTATTTGATATTTTTATTTTCTTATTTTTATCCTTTCTTATTTTTTTCCAGAATATTTAAGCAATAGATTGGGGAAGATTTTTTCTTCTTTCAAAAAGTCCAAGAAACCATGACAAATCTTAAATCCAAGAACAACCAAGCTTTCAACAAAACTGAAAACTAAATCTTAAGAGCACTCATGGGTAGTATCATTTCTATTTTTCCAGCATTTCATGGAGAACATTCAGACACAAATTTGTATTTTTTTTTTATTCAACAATAAATAAAAGGGTAGGTTGGAATCCTACCTCATATTGCATTCCGGGCAAGACTTGAAGGAGAGCTCCACCTGCAACTCCAAGCAAAAGAACTCCATTTTCTCCAACATTTTCCCACCTCCCTTTCCAAAAAAAGATCCCAAAAAGAGAACCCCCAAAAATATCTCAAAAACTAGGTTAAATGAGAAACCCCATTTTTTGACCTAATTTTCAATTTTCAATTTAGGCATTTATTTTTAAAATAAAAGAAAATGAAAAATGGAAATCATTCCTTTCCATTATTCAATACATCTTATTCGCTTTTCTTATTTAAAATTAAAATGCTTCTATTTCTTATTTAATTCTAATTTTAATTTCTCCATATTACTTTAGCCAACATTTATATTTTGAACTATTAACAAGGGTAAGGTATTTAAATTAATTTAAATTTCCAAAAATCAATCCCGTATACTATATCAACTTAACAAGTAAAAAGAAAATAATTTCTTTTAAATAATAAAATTTACCCCTTTCCCTTCCAAAATGCGAAAATGATTAATTTATTTCTATTTCCCAAATGACTTTAAATCTTTCCTTTCTAAAACACATAACTCATTAAATTCGTTATTTTAAAATTAGCTATTAAATTAACTCGCTTTAACATAATAAAGTGACCTTTTTAATAAATGACTAATCTCATGAAAGAAATCTATTTACTCTAATTTTCTCAACTACTAATGCGTAAATGAACACATTAATTCAAGTTAAATACTTTAAGCTTGCTACAATTATAATTAAAGCGATCTCTTTAAATTAACGATTATTCATATAAAAGAAACTACCTATTTTAAATTTCTAAATTACTAATGCATACATCTACTCATTAAATTCACCAAATCACACGACATGCAACCCAATGAATAGAAAGCCCCACGAACCACACACACGATGCTCACCTGACCATGGCTAAGGCAAGACGAGAGTTTTATGACCCCCAAATCTGAATTCTGAGGATGGAGGAGGTTTACTCAAACCTGCGAATCCCGAAGGAGATGAACCTCGTCCTAGGCGGTGTTGTACCTGCAATCTCCTGCACCCATGAATCACGCAAGCATACATGTACATATACATATTCAATGAAGGCATTAGCTCGAGATTTATCACAAGAGTTAGGAAACAATTACATTTACCCAAAATTGATGCAAAAGCACAATAATAGGTATGCACAATTATTTATATCATCTAAACTACACATTGCATCACGGTTAACCTACCATTCAAGAATGCCACATAGGAAGTCAATCAAGGTCAAATAGGTTTTACAAGTCCGACTAGGGTAGGGGCATTACATTCCTATGGATGTGACTATGCCTTCTCCTAAGAAGAACAACAATATTCTTCCTAAGGTTAGACCTGTACCTCATCCTCATAATGGACCTGGTCTTCTTCCTACACCTAACATTCCTCATTTATATGGTGCAGTTCCACCTCCTTCCTCTTATAAAGACAAGAGGTTCGCTTCTCCTCTTGTTCCACCTAAAAGACCTCAAGTGAAACCTTCAACTATCAAAGAGAAAAACATTCCTACTTTTTAAAATGTTCCTCTTCCTTCTCAACCTTCCACTAAGACTTGACAGAATCATTGTGCGAGAGAACGCCAATGAATACGCCATGGACAAGCTTGTGAAGTTGTCCTTCAAACTATTCAGTCTCCCAAGACTCCAATAGTTGACATGATTCCCTTTTCTCCTAAGCAAGATGTTCAACCTACATCTCCAAATCATAAGTTGCATAAAACATGTGATGGCTTTACTCCTATTCCTGCTCATGCTCCTCTTTCTCTAAATTTTGATGAAGAAATATGTGAAAATGTTATTCATGATGGCAATATAGCTCCTAATGATTCTGATAGTGATTATGAATATGTTGATGTGGACAAGCATTTATCAACTAAATTTTCACAAACCCTAATCCTAGCTCCTAGAATCAAACAAAGCAGCTTACCACTTGAGCATAGTCCTTGTTTGGATCTTGTGATAGCTCCATCTACTGTGCTTGATGTCACTCCTATGGCATGTTTCTCGCCTTCCCGAAATAGTGATCAACAAGATTGGGAGGTGGATGTTGTGCTAGATTAGCAATATTAGCACTATAAGTCTTCTCTCTCTCTCCTTTCTTGCTCTTCTGTGACCATTCTTCTATGTGTATCCTTGTTCTTCTATTGTTCTCTTAATGTCTATTTGGGGATGATGCAAAGCATTGAGATCTCTTTTGGTCTCTTTCATGTTGACTCAAAAGACATTCTCTCTTCCCTTTCTTCTAAGGAAGTTTCCTTTCTTTGGGGAATGATTATTATTATATGCATATACATATATGATATACATGAGTTATCATACATCATACTAACCCCGAGGAAAGCCGAACTACCTCGTGCTTCATGTTTTGTGTTCATTATCCTTGGGTTTATTCCTCACTTGGGGGCTAAGTCCTTGCGATAATGTGCTCCCTCTCTTTCTCTCTCTTGGGTGTATCCTACCTTAAAGCAATCACTCCCGATAAGGCATGCGTGATCGCTTTAACGTGGGGGCATACACTTAGCTCATATTTTCCTTTTTGATACTTAGAATTATTTAGCGAACTCAGCTTTTCTTTATAATTTTGGTATCTTTCTCATGACTCATAGTGAGGCGAACCTTGCTACTTGCAGTCATGGTTTTTCCCTTCTCAATCTTCCCTTTTACTTTGTTAATCAAAGTCATAATATCCTTAGTCAACTGGGGGCTTGGTGCATCTTGCCTCTTTGACATGGTAGAAGTCTTTCAATCTTGTTTCCTTGTACTTTACTAATAGTATTGGCGTACTCTTATACTCTTGCTAAAGTGGGGGCTAAATGTAGTGTCATAAAATTGCAACCCTTGTGATTCTTGACCACATTAGGGTCCTCACACACGTGAATCAAATTCTAAGCCCGATTGGAGACCCGAGACTTGCTCAACTCTGAGAAACTACATCTTTCTTGCCCTCCGCACTGCCTAAACTGCATCCTATTCTGGAAAAAAGGGTAGGACAGGGGCATGGCACCCTTGTCCCCCCTAGGATAGGGGAGTGGTTCTCCTTTTCTCCTAGGATAGGGGTGTGGCACCCCTGTCCCTGCCCCATTTTGGGGAAGGACCCTTTCCAATTTTGCATTGGAGGTTGCAAATTGATCAAGAAAACTCCCCTAGTGTTGGCTTGCGATGAAAAATCAGTCAATTAACCCTAATTGATGAGTATATAAGTTGCATTTTTCCTCTCATTTGCATAAATTTAACGATAGAAAAAGTTGGATAAGTGATAAGGCGAGCATAAGTTCAAGCATTCCTTTCTAGCATTAAGCATTCTCAAGTCTCCCTTCAAGGCTAGGTGTTGCATTCAAGTCAAGGATTCAACCATTGAAGAGGAGATTCATTTCAACATTCAACTTCATACAAGAAATTCTATCAACATTTCTATCACAACCTCCCTTGAGGTGATTTACAGTTCAGTCTTTCATTTACATTTACTTGCAAGTATTTTCTTTCATCATTTGGTTAATTCAAAAACTAGGGTTTGACTTGAAGGCAGACCCCCAGTCCTAACACCTTTCCCTCTCTTTTCTGTGTGTAGGTTGCAGGTGCGCAACTGTACTTTCAGATTTGGACTCCATTTGCAAAGGTGGGAAAACCCTTTTCGTTTCATGGATTTTTTGGAGGACAATGTACAACCCTGCCACGGTCCAGGCAACTTTTTCTCAAATTTGTAGGGTGGCTTCATCTCGACAGATTATTTCTAGATCCAGGTGCATAGCTTCATCCTATGCTTCTATCTCGAGTTATAATAAGATCTTTGTCGCTTTTTCACTTGCTTATAACTACACAATTCGATTCAAATCTCATTCTAGAAGAGGGGATTAACTTACCATTCTTGTATTACTCAATTCAATCTCATTCTCTAGATATTGGATCTAGTGTATTTTCTCCCCTCTTCTAATGTAATGAGTGAAATATGTTTGAAGGAAAATTCAAAGTGAAACTTTCATCTCTCCTTGGAGGGAAGAAAAGCTTTCCTCTAGATCTCATTCATTCATCTTTTTCAACATTACAATAGATTATATTGGTTATGAGGTTGTGATGTTATCTTCATTATGCTAACCCTATTCCATAATTATGATGATGATTGAGTTGATGATTGTGACTATCTTTTAGTGTCTTCATGATAGGGACGATGTCATACCACTCATTGCGAGCAAGATATGGCATTGTGATTCTCTATCACTTGCCTGATCATTTATGATGTATATGTATTGTACATATGTTGTATTATGTTTTAGTGGTGGATGCAGGATTGCAGGTACCAGACATCGACTCCACATGGTCTAACAGGTCTGAGCATGTCTTATCCCAATGGCAAGTTGTTGGAGATGGCATGGGTTTCCCTCTCATACTTTAGGCTTAATTTGATACCCTTGTCAATTAGTGTCTTGGCTTGAATCGTTGGTCTGCGTCATGTGGTATGTTGTTCAACATTATGTCAGGTTGCCTTATGAATTCATTATTATTTATTAATTAATAATTAATCAGTTTATATAGTTTATTTAGTATTAAATTATATTAATGGATAGCATTAATATTTGTTATTAGGACTAGGGGCTATCTCTATTGGCGAGAGCTTTCAATAGTGGAGAATGAGGTCACGAGGTCTAGTCTCCCCCAAGCCCACGTGGTACCAGAGGACGTGTCGCGCCAGCGTCACTGGTCACGTTAAAAAGTTCACCCGGCACACTGCGGTTTATAGGGGGTTCTATACCCGATTCCTGCAGTCTTATATATATATATATATTAATGTGTGAATTATTATTATTAGAGATTTATTATATGAGCTTTTGATTTATTGAATTATTAATTATTTATTTATTATTAATTAATTATTGCTTGAGTATTTATGCCTATATGTGCATTTATTTATTTGTTTATTTATTATTTAATTACTGGTTGAAGCATTTATGCTTGTCCATATATTTACTTATAGATTATCCATTTTGCTTATTTGTTTATTATTTATTTATCAAATTTATTGTTTGTTTATTTATTTATCTTTGTTAATTTTTTAATCTTATTTATTGTTTATTTGTTATTATTTATGTACCTACCCCTTATTATGATTGGCCCTCTTGGGAATTGTGATTGTGAGGATATTATTATTTAATTGTTTGTTTATTTATTTATATTATTTGTGGTTTGTATTTAATTGGAAGATTTATTTATAATACCTTTGATTTATTTTATTATTATTGTTTATTATATTATTATTACATTCTCTTGTTACTAATTGAGTAATTAAATATTATGTGTATACCTAGCCTATTATTTTATTGGTTGAGATTTGAGGGTAAGTAAATAATATTTTTTTATTTTCTTACCTTGATTTTTGGAAGGGGGGTTGGTATAGAATATATTTTATTGGAATATTTTGATTGGTGGATATTCTTCTATAGTTTTGAATGAGATCTTATTTATTGTCTTGGTGAGCATTTTTCTAGTGTATGCTTCCGGATATCTTTCTGCGACTTTTGGATTTTTGAATTTCTTGGAGTGAGAATGAATCGCTTGGTTGGATTGGATTTTGGAAGGCTTGTTGGTTTGGATTTTTTCTCTTCTACGATTGCATTACCATCACTCTACTTCCAGGTTGGAGATCTTTTTCCATTCTTGCATTTTGATCTTTGAAAAGAGTTGTTTTCTTCGTGACTTCTAAAAGATATTTTTTGGAAAATTTTTGGGAGTGATTTCAGTTATTTATTATTGGTTTGATTGAAAAGATATTATTTATTATTGGTTTTATTGAAAAGAAATAAATTAGAAAAGATTGCATTTGAATCTGGAATTCTGATTTTGTGCAGTGAAGGAAATGGGTATTTTGATATGCTAATTTTATGGCTATGTTCTTCCTGTGAATGTTCCATGTGATGGCTTTTGAGTTGTGGAGGCTTATATTTCCCTTGTGAATCCTATTTCAGCACCTCTTATTGTCTGGTGGTCTTTTGTTGTGTTTTGGTTTGATATGATCATCTCTGCGACACTTTCTTGTACAAGTATTCTCTAGTTGAAGTCAAATTATTGGATATATGACCTTATTGGGCTTGTGTATTCCCTATTCTACTTTTATGTTGATTTTTTATGTGTTATGGGTCGGTTTCAAACCCTGATTGAGCCCCTGCCCAAATCTGGGAAAAGATTGATTGCTTCTTTTTCTCATTTTTCAAAAGTTGCAACCAAGGTAAAAAAGCACTAAAATAGAGTGCAATAGCACCACCTAGGAGTCAATAGCACTAGAGTAGGAAAAAATTTCCAAAATAGTATCAGCACATTTTTGGTTAGGGTTTTAATTTTCCGGTTGACTTTTATTGATGATTTTGGATTCCAGAGGCTCTGTACTGTCATTTCTGATGATTTTGGGCACTATGCTATTCCTTTTTTATGCATTTGAATCCTATTCAAGCTCCATCAAGTATTTTTGCACTTGTTTGTTGATCTATGGAATCTTACTCTAGCCAGATGTATGCATCCCTTTCTGTTGAGGATGAGTATATGCAACTCCAGTGAGAGGTTGTGTTGTGCCTCATTTTTGAGGACTATGTGGTATCATTGGACCCATATTCTTGCCCTATTTATGTTTTTGTATCACTCTTGAGGCTCTCTTTATTGTTGCATATGATGCTTTGAGCTTATGAAATGATTCTTGTTATATGGCACTTGTTTGTATATTTATAGCTATCCTTTATGATTCAGTTGTATCAGATTTGTAATGAATTTTGGATGCTTTCCTTGATGAGTTTCATGTCGTTATTGTGATGTACTTATTATGTACTACCCTATGGTTTTGGTTCATGGTAGGGAGAGTGGGATCTTGCATGTGTGGACCAGGGTCTTGAGAATTAGGCCTCTAGGAGGGGGTCTAGACTTGATGGAATCACATTAAGAGTTTTCTTGTAATTGAAAGTGATAACCTTAATAATTGATTAGTGGGTTTGGGTATTTAGGAATTCACTTAACAAGATAATAATTGGTTTTTTAGCCCCACCTCATAGCCCTATAAGTCACACTCAGGATGATCTTAGGAAGACCATTGGAGCGGTAAACCAATATCCCTTGAATGGTTCCAATGTTGAGATGGTTCCCCATGTCTATCAGGGTGAGGCTTGGCCCCTTCTTTTATGAGAATAGCATGTGATGACACTCTTTCCCTACATGTGTCCATTATCCATATGCCTTTATTTATCGATTGTGCCTCTGGAGGTTGATTTCTTTGATTTAGCCATGAAATGTATTTTGATGTTGTACTCTTACGTTGGAGTCTTGTGGTGTCATGTTGTATCCTATGGTTGTTAGGTGTCAGATTAGGTCTTGAGTGTGAGTTGGAACCTTATGTCATCTTCGAGAATGTGGGGTGGTTCCTATTGGTTCCACATGGTCAGGTGGTTTGATGCCTTCTTCCATTGGGATATTCCTCTTCTTGGATGTTAGAATACGTGGATTGGATTCTTGAATTCTTCCTCATGTGAATATTCTTTGGAGTCAATTTTTATGTACTTGGAAAAAGAAACATTTTATCATGATGCTTTGTACTTGTAAAAGAGATTATGTACCCTTATGTTATGTATCTTCATATGGATGTTGATGTAATTGAGAAAGGGATGATGTAATTTTTGTGTGTGAATACAATATGCCCCATTTAATCTATAAAATGGGGACCCACCAAAAAATTTATGGTAAGCGAGTCTTTTAATCCTAAGAGATGAGGAAAGACAACAATGGGACAAGAAGTCACTTTGGAAAGAGTTGGAAGAAAAGAAAGATCAATTATCCCAATAGCCTTCTTTACCTGCAAAAGGATGTCAGAGAATATCAAGTTCCTAAGGTGATGCAGGACGAAGAGATAAGAATTGAAGGGATGTGAAAATGACAAAATTTAGAATCTCCTTGCTGCTTGAAGCTCTGCATGATCAAATGAATAGAACCAAGAGGAAGGAGAATGCGGGAGGGAAAAAGGTTGTGAGGAGCTAATCACAAAAGAAGCTTTGATAACAAAGTTGAATCTTGTCCGAGTCCTGATATAGAAGAGGTAAAGCTTCCTTGTAAGATTGTAATTAATCAATAACTATGAAGATGGGGAATGAATAAAGTGTGACATCGGAGATAGATGACAGAGTGAACCATATGGTGTTAGTAACATTGTAGAGAGCATTGCTATTTCTAATTAAGTTTAATAGAAGGCCCCACATGCACTTTTTGAATTAGAAACACGTGTAAGCATCCTCCAAAAATCGATACTCTAACCTAGAAAGCACAAATATGCCATAGTAGCCATTAGATATAGTTTTTTTTTTTTGAAATTCCCCCAAGTTTTCTAGGTCATTAACTCATGGTATGTCGGATTAAGCATAAGATTTGTTGGATCATTAGATAATAAATAAAACTAATGGTATAAATTGTATAACGATACAATTTAGAATGTTTTAAGTTGCATATAATACATAGGTGGATAGATGAGCAAGAACAAGACATCTCAATGAGTAGTATATTCAAACTCTTCCAGTGACTCTCACAGTGAAGCAGTTAAGTGCTTAAACTTATCTCAATAAATTTACATAAGTAATTAATAATCATGATTGGGTAAGGTGAAAAGAAGCCAAATAGAAATTAAGTAACTTAAACTTTTAGGGCATGGCTCACATATGAGTAACTTAAAAAATGTAAATAGGAAGAAGGAAAAAAAAAGTAATGGGTACCCAAAAAGTAGAATTGAAAAGGGAGTTTGAATTGAAATTTCCTCAAGTAATACCCAATACTAGGTTTTACCTAGTCACCCATCTGGGAGATTGCAACCTCACAAACATCATCGACAGGATGAGGGAGCCAGTTGCTAGAGATGAGATGAGGAATATGGAGTTGAGTGGCTTGATACATGCCATGAGGTTTCCCGTGGCTATAGATGCCCATGACTTGGTCAAGTAGTGCATTCAACATTACAATGCAATTAAAAATTAGGTCATTTATAATAATAGGGTGTATGTAGATTTAACACTTAGAGGTTTGAAAGAACTTCTCAGGATTCCCACCCCCGTTGCATAGATAAATAGGAGCAGAGCCTAGGCCAAGAAAGAATTTTAGGAGGCAAGGTCAGCATGTGAAAAGGAGATGTGAAGTAGGAGCATCCCCGGTCTATGAGCAATCTCGCATCAACAAAAAATATTTCCTTCCTATTCTTGTTCAGTTTCGATAGCAGTTTTTTCTGTGTTTTCCTTCAGTGTTTTCTAGTAGATGGAACTTTTTCATTGTAGATTAGATTTTTGGTTTCTAGGCTTGTCCTTGAGTATTATTCCAAATTCTCAGTTCATTTGGATTCTTCTTCGGAGAGTTATCCTTCTGGAGCTACTATTTCCTGGTTTTGGAGTAGTTTTGAGCTTATTGTCTATTTTGGTGATTCCTTCTCATTCAAAGCAATTTATTGGCTTGCGGATCTATTTGGTGCCTTTCTCGATGTTCTTGAGTCCTTGGTCAACTTTCTTTTTGATCTCCACTCCTTGGTTGTTCTTCAAAGTATTTACCTTTCATTCTTAGGGTCAACCTATTTGCACGATTTATTTTCTTGTCTTGGTAAATGTAATATTTTGTGGCCGACCGAGATGTGTTCTGAAGGGTATATATATTTGTTGGATGTGATTCTTAGAAGGTAGTTCTTAGATGAAGGCATCTAGTCTCTGGAATTGTAATCTGGTTGCCTCTTTGATTGTAATCTAGCATGTCTACCTGCATGTAACTAATTAATTACCGGATGTTCTACGTTGATAATATGATGATGTGGATATCTGATTTTGCATTTTATCTATGTTTTGTTGTTTCTTTCATTGTGTTACTCTTGCTACATGATTTGGTTAGTTCTCTTTGAGGACCCACTGGACCATGGCTGCACCACAATGTGGGAAGAGTGGTGTGCCCCTTTTTATTTCATTTTAATTAACCATAATAAAGTCCTAATTTTGATCTTAAAAGCACATTTTCACACATCTAAAAACCTTGGATTGACCCACTGAGCTATATTTGACTTTGTAATCACAATATTTTACATCCCTAGAAATTTGGGAAAGAGTTGGTCAGACCAGTATGCCCATCATAACGGTCCCAACTTTTTCTCCCTAAATTTAGGGATCTTAATTTGATAGTATAATAATGTTAAAATCCTACTTTGTATGAAATTTGATCAATTCTAGGTCAGCCTATTATAAAAATTAAAGTTAGGGTTTTATATATATAAGCATTTATTTCCTCAATTGAGGGATTCATTCTCTTGCAATTGAAGGAGACCTCTTATGAAGTGAATGTGTAGGTTTTATGTGGAGTCTAAAATTAGAAAATTCATCATTCATCAATTCTTCATCAATGGAGGCTTAGGAAATATAAAAGAATAATAATTAGATCACTAACTATTCATTGGTTGTACCTCTTCCTTAGGGTTTGGTATGGTTTCATGTTATTTCATATCTCTATGTGAGTTTCATATCATTCATTTTTAGATTTATATTATTGCTTTAGATCTATATTGCATTTGTGATTTGAAGAATTTACATTATGTTAATTTAGGGTTTTTACTCCCAACATAGAGTAGAAATCTAGTTTGCATTTTTAGCTTATAGGAATCTTACAAACACATGAGATTCTAGGGCACACAGACTTTTAATTAATACTTTATTGGATATTTTTGGAGGTGGAAATCACCAAAACAAGGGGTTTTACTAAGGCAAAACTCTATATATCCACCTACACACCATTTTTCAGATCACGGGTGCTGGTACAAGTTTTCGTGGGAGCTGTGGATTTTTGAGATGTCTCAAATAACAAGCATAGATCTAGATCCAGATCTAGAATTTGGACCCAAACCTCTGGGACCAGAGCACCCAACACCCTAGTCTTAGGACCAAAGCACCTAATGTCCTAGTCCTCCTCATTCAGTTGCAAGTTTTGGTAGTTTAGGTCCAAAGCACTTCAATTTGCATATTTCCAATTTTTTGCTTAGTGTAGTGACAAGTACTAGAGTGCCCAGCACCTTGGTCCAACTCAATCAGGCTCAAATTTTAGTATCAAGTGCACATCAAAATTCTCATCTCATATTTGTACTCTGTGTTTTAGTTTCATTCATCTTATTAATCTATTAGTGTAGTTATCTTAGTTGTTTTCATACATTTCATTAGGTTAGTTTGTTATCACTTTACATTTGACTCATTTCCCTTTCATATCAGCAAAGGAATATAAACCCTAGAAATATTCCTTGACTCGCTTTCACAAGAGGAATTCAAATTGAATCACTTCCTTAGGCTCTTTCATATTCCAATGTATGAATGAGAGTGGGATAGGGTCCTAATCTACCTGATCCCATTTTTCATCATCACATTTTGGTGAACTCAACATTCTTATACTTGCATTAATTCTCATTTCCATATTTAGATCTGATTTGTATGCACTTAAGAATTCATTTTTTAATCATTTCTTTGACATATAGCTTATGAAATTTCATTAATTGTATTGTTTAGTTCATATTCTTGTCTTTAGTTAGACACATAATATCTTCAATGCCTAGAAATCCATTTTTTCTTCTTTCCTAGCATTATTTATTTGCATCATGATAGTTTCTTAGACCTTCTTATGGACATTCACCCCTCTCCTAAAGATCATACTAAGGAAATTTTGAGGCAAGAGGATGATTTGAAGAATTAATAAATAGTGTTATTTTCTCTCCCAAAATTGGCCTTACCCATGAGGATACCCTAGTTCAAGAAGTGATTGTTAATATTTCTTTCAAAGATTTCCCTCCCAAGGATGAAGCTTTGAAGAGAAATTTTGACCCTTCTCCTAGAGAGTATCTCCCCCAAGTTGATCCTTTGGAGATAGAGGAGGATGTGATGAATACCTTTCCAAGTGATAATACACCTTCTTTCAATATCCTTCCTTCTAGGAATGAAGCATTAATGACTAGTGGTAATCACTCTCCCAAAATTGATCCTATCCATGATAATATTTTTCTTCAATAATAAACTATAAACACCTCTTTCAATAATCCCCATCATACAAATGATGTTGATCCTTCTCCTAAAATAAACACCCCTTATAAGGATACTTCAAAAAAAGAGAATAATCTTAGATTACAAGGGTTTGATATCATTAACAATCCCCTCTATGAGGATGTCCCTTTCATTCAATCCAAAGAAAATCATATTCATGAAGAATTGTTTAAGGTTGGTAATCCTCTTTATGAATCACTTTATGATTTTAACACTACTAGACCTTTCTCAAATGTTCCCCGAATTCCTTTGATCAATATAATACAATTGAATGGTTATGATGTGCCTAATAAACCCCTCCTCACAGTTCAAAGTGATAGTCCTCCAAATTATCAACCTCTCAACAAGCCTCTTTTTGTGGTTCAAGGTGGTTATCGTAATGATGCCTTTTTCACTCTTAACAAACCAGTTATTACTGTGCAATGGGGTTATCCCAATGAGAGTCCTTATGAGTATGCCAAACAAAACACTTGAGAGTTACAATTAAGTTGCCCACACATATAATACAAGGAACAATAGGAAACCTAATCCTCCTCCACTTATTCCTTCTTCACTTTGTACTTCGGAACCAATACTTCCACCAACCTCAAATATCACAACATGTTGGTAAAGAGTATGATCTTACCAAACAACTTAAAGCTAGTCCCACCATGATATCCCTCTAGGATTTAATGCAAATTTCATCCACACCTCATGGAATGTTACAAGATTCTTTAAAGAACTTAGATGTCCCACTTGTAGTGATGCCTAATAATGTGGCTTCTTTGATTGATCCTATAAAATCACCTAAACCTCACATTGTGTACACACAAATGAGTTACATTCTCACAAGGTTCAACTCTAATACGATCATCCTATGATCACTGTCCTTATTAATTATAATGCTATCAGATGAATCATTGTTGACAATGACTCTAGACTTAATGTTTGTAGCATTAATCTATTGCATAAGATAAATATGGACACTTCTCTTATTAGATTAGATTCTCTTTCTATTTGTGGCTTTGATAATGTCACTAGGTCTTCTTTAGGTACTATAAAATTTCCTATAAAGGTGAGACCTATTATTTTACCTACACGTATTCATGTCATGCCTGATATTCTTACCTACAATCTTTTTTTATGATGATCTTGGATTCATTGTATACAAGTTGTTCCTTCTACTTTGCATAGGGAGGTTAAATTCATCTACAATAATAAGATGTATACTTTCCTTCCTGATACCAATTTACAGTCTTTTTTACAAAATTCATCTTCTAAATATTCTTCAACTACTTATAATTCCTCTCCAAATACTCTTACTTCTTCAATTACTCCTAATTCTTATTCCACTCAAACTGAATCACCATCTTCTCCTAAAGATACTTGTTCACTAGAAGATATAATCTTAGGTGATGATTGGGGGTCTTTAGACTTTACACATTCTTTTATAGGAGAATATAAAGTCCCTCCAAAAGAACCTAAGACTAAAAAGGATAAAGACATGGATGAATCTAAAAAGCAACCCACTTTTCCTAAACAACTAAGTAACAATTTTGTGGCTGCTTCTAATTCAAACAATTATTCCAAATATTCTTCTAATTCATCTAATTATGACATTGAGACCTATGAGGCCCTGATATCTCTTTCTGATATGGCATCCCTTTATGGTTTGGGTTTTTACATTTTAGCTATAACTAAATATAATTACAATGGTTGTGGTGTAAATGAACAAGGGATTATGGTTCCTTTAGAAAATAACATACATGAAGCCTCATTTAGACTTGGATATAATCCTTAAAATCTCACCAAAGCATCTAAAAGACCATTTCTCAATGTCATTACCATATTTAGTAGTGATGATGACTTCATCGTGATTAAATTATCCTCTAGATTTCTCAACACTCATCCTTCATAACAAAATTACCATGTCATTACCATATTTAGTAGGTATGATGACTTCATCTAGATTAAATCATCCACTACATTTCTCAACACTTATCCCACTCATAACAAAATTATGATGATCGACAAGTCTCTTTATGAATCTCCCCAAGAGATTGACAATCCCATTCACGAGACTTTATCTTCTATTCCTTCTAATACCCTCCTTTATTATAATCATTTATCTTCTATTCATTCAATTGCCAGAGAATGGATCCCTCAATTGAAGAAAGAAAAAGGTTATATATATAAAACCCTAACTTTAATTTTTATAACAAGTCGACCTAGAATTGATCAAATTTCATACAAAGCAGGATTTGAACATTATAATACTATCAAATTAAGATCCCTAAATTTAGGGAGAAAAAGTTGGGACCGTTATGATGGGCATACCGGTCCGACCAACTTTTTTTCCAAATTTCTAGGGATGTAAAATATTGTGATTACAAAGTCAATAGAAGCCTCATTTGGCTTGAAATGTATTAAGGTAAAAATCTAGAGTACAAATATATAGTTGCCAATATAGGTACAAATATAGAGTACAAATATTAAGGATTGGCTTGATGAGGATTTATGAACAAGGGATTAAGGTTACTTTAGAAAATAAAGCCTCGTGAATGAATATAATACTCTATAAAGGAGGGTATTAGAATGAATAGAAGATAAAGCCTCGTGAATGGGATTGTCAATCTCTTGGGGAGATTCATAAAGAGACTTGTTAATCATCATAATTTTGTTATGAGTGGGATGAGTGTTGAGAAATGTAGAGGATGATTTAATCGAGATTATGATGATTGACAAGTCTCTTTATCTCAATCACATGATGACATGTAATTATCATATTCAGAAACTACCTTTCAATTACGTGTCATTACCATATTTAGTAGAGGTTGTGAAAGCAAGGAAAGGTACTAGGTAAATTACCCACCCTAGTAATGAGAAAGGAAATGCATCTAGAGGTGTATATCACAATCACTTATCTCAGTAGCATAGTCAGGTTGGAGATTAGCGGTTTGTTTCATGAATGGATGTTCACGTACATCTAGAGCCTGAGGCAAAACAAAGGAACTTATGACTAGGCCACATTCATCAACAACTTCATATACCATTGTATAGAAGAGACTTCAGGAAAATTTTATGTCTTCTTATATGGTATATGCATGTGAATTAAAAGAAAACATTCAGGGTTTAAATACCATGGGCATTCTAGGAACAAAACTGGGCAAGAATCTAGTGCAGGCATATTTCCCACAATTGGAAAAGGAGTCTATGTTGCATTACAAGGAGGTGAATGAATACTTCATCATGAAAGTCACCTGAGAACTAGAAGGAAGACCTGTAGAGAGGGTAAAAGAAGAAGTAAGAAAGGTTATTCAATGTTATGGAGGATGGTATATTCAGTTCCCCACTTGGTCATATTTAAGAGCGCAAGGATTTTTCAAAGAGACCCTTTAAATTGCCAAGATACTTGTCAGTTTGGGCTTGGATAACCAAATTTTGTAGACAAATGGTGGAGTTCCATGATAACTACCTGAGCTCTAATAAAAAATTAGGCTTCAAATTCCCAGTAAAGATAGGGGAGTTCGATTGTGAATCACTGCAGAATGCAAAAAAAGGTAGAAGAAGACTTGCTAACCAGGCATCTATAGTACTTCCAGTATACCTGAAAGGATTACAATCCATTGCAGATAATAGAAAATTTTATTTCTAGAAGGGTCAAGCATATTCCAAACATAGAGGACTACTGGATGAATTGTAAAGATGAAAAGGAAGTAAGGAAAAGGAGATATTACCAGAGATTGACACTAGCGCAGGTAAAGCAATTAGGACCTAATAAAACAAGGATTGAAGTACGTCTGGAAATAATGAAAGATGATGATGGATCAGGTGAACCAACCTCTTCTAGAAGCAACTAAAACATGGTTGTAAGCATACAAAGTAGAAATGGCACAATGAGGGACCAATATCACAATAAGAAGGAAGAGGAAGAAGAAAGACATAGAGGAAACTGCAGACTTTCTAGTCTATAAATGAAGTATAAACATGACTAGGATCATAGAACCTGGTACCTTGGAGGAAGAATAATTGGACCAAGAAGGGGTCAAGGTAGTTACTACCGATCCATACCTAAATATGGTAGCCAAAAGTAAAAGGAAAGAACACCAAAATCAAAGTAGTAAAATTGTATACGTAGTCATGAGAGAAGAAGGTGTTGGTAATTGACACTCAATTGGCTGGTTTCACTATGTTACCATTAATGGCAACATGGTATCTTATTCTGACTTCATGTTTTGGTTCAATTATGTACCACCAAGCACTTCACAGACACTACACCGGCACCGATAGGACAAAAGGATTTCTTTGGTTACCGACAATGCAGGTCGCCATGGTTTAGAATATGGCTATCGGTATTGGAGGCCGACATCTCTTGGATTCGACATCAACAATTTTTTTTGATATTTATGCATTTATGTTATCTAGCCGACATGTAATTTGATATTGTATATATCTTTGTAAGATGACATGAGGCATGATAAATTGTATAGGGCATATAGGTCAGTTGGATTAGATTATTTTGTAAGATGAGAATATAGATAGGAGATTATGGATATGCGAATGTGATATAATGAAAAATACATTAGAGAGATTATGTATGTGAGAATATTTATGTAAGGGTTATTCCTATAAAGGGTTTAGGGTTTTAGATCAGAACAGACAAAGCTTAAATCGGAAGTGTATTCTGGCATAAAAAGATGCTATCTTAGCAGTTCAACACTTCTCCGGCTTGTAGTTTGGATTATATGTAGTTTGTGAGGATCCTTTTTTGATTGAGCAGTGGGCTCCAGGCTATAAGCCTTCCTGCAAGTGCAGGCCCCTTATATTTTGTAACCTACCCCTTATATTTTGTAATATCTCTTCATATGACTAGTGGATTGATATTGTAGGTCACAAATCCCACCGTGGTTTTTCCTCTTTGAGGTTTTCCACATATAATTTTGTGCATTATGGTTCTCATTAATGTGATTGGCTTATTGGTTACTTTACTTCTTTCAATTATGTGTGTACCGATATACCAGTTGGTGTATACATGTTTTAATAAGGCTAAAATTGATCATTTTGATATAACATTGATTCACTCCCCCCTCTCAGTGTTATTGGATTCCAACAATAGGTATCAAAGTCTTATGTCTTAGAGGAAGTTTAACAACTTGAGGAAGATCCTGAATCTGGAATCCATGGATATGGGTTTGGAGAAGCAACTTGAGATGGCACTTGAAGATTATGATGCTGAAAGGTTGAAGAAATTAAAGCTACAAGATGAATTGAATTCTGCTAAGGAATTCATTCTTGTCCTACAAGAGAGGTTATCATCTGTTTAGGCTAGGAGGAAGGAACTTTTGCAAAGTCAAGATGATGAAGAGAAAGATGCACTTAAGGAACAATGTTAGAAATTGAGTCAAGAGAACATTGTTATGAAAAATTAAATGCAAGTTATAACTATGAGAAAGTCTAAGGAGATTGAGAACCGAAAGAAAATGGAAGAAAATCTTGTTGTATCCCTGAAGAAAAAATTTGAAGAATTTGGTAGGTTGGCTCATGAGAATGATATGTTGAGGACTAATTTAGTACAATCCTAGAGTAATGAACAAGATCTTGAGAGACAAATGATAATTTTGAGAGAAGATCTAACTACTGCAAGTGAGTATAAAGAAAAATTCAAGATTAGCTCAACACAGTTAGATGAGTTATTGAAGAGACAAAGGTAGATTGGAGATTCCAGTGGACTTGTATTTGAGCAAGGATAGAGTTTCAGTATTGCTAATGAAGATCAAAATCATAAAGCATTGGTAAGGCAATTTAATTGTAGATGTTTTTTTTGCAATAGATTTGGTCACATGGCTAGACAATGTAGAAACAGAGCAAATCAGAACCCTGATTCTGCTCCCAGTAAATGTTTTAAATGCAATATGTATGGTCATAAGAGAGAAGATTGCAAAATGAATGTTAAATGCTATACATGTGGAAAGTTTGGACATATGGCTAATCAATGCAGGTCAAGCAATTTCATTAGTTTTAGCAAAGCAATACAAAGGATGAATGTTACATGTTATGCAAGTAATGAGGTTGGACATATTGCTAGATTCTGTAGAAGCAAAAATCCACTGGTTGGTAATGGAGGTTCAAATGAGAAAGGGAAAGAGAAGGTTAGTGAAATCCGACAAGATCATACTTAGAGATGGGTTAGGAAGACTGAAGAACAATCATCAGATGGAAATACACTAGTTACTTATCTGGTAGAGGAGGTTGCTCCTGCACCGGTAGGTAGCTCATTTAGTAACTGAGGTAGATGCCTTAGGGGTAGGAAAAATTCATGAAGATGCTTCGTATGCCCCGAGAAGAGGTTTTAGAAGATGTTCCAGACATTGAAGATGCTTATCTGGCATGGATATGTTCTGTTCAAGATCCGATATTTTTCACTGGAAGTCATTTATGTCAATGGATCATTAGGGTTTTTGTTGGAGGTTGAAATGTCAAATTCACTTCATTATTGATCACCTTGCATTCAGAGCGATTTCAAAGTGATTAAGAGCGATCAAAGGAATTTTAGAGAAATCGGATTTCTTCTTGAGAAATTTCACCAGCGACTGAAAGAATTGGTTAAGGGTTTTCACTAAAAGCAATCACTAGGTATTTATATTTAAGCATGGAAGCAGGATCATCATCTATTCCTATCTTTGTTGCAAACCCAACTGTAGTAGAGGTGAAGGACCGCCCCAGGACAATTTTGTGGTATCCGCATGTGGCTACCCTGGAAGATTCAGTTTGGGCATTTTCTCGTGTTCCAGAGGGAGTTTTCTATGTTGAAGATGTTATGACATATATACACTATCACATTGAGGACTTGGGAACATCTGAAATAAAGGGCATGTACATGAGAGAGATGATGAGAGAATCTAGAAAGATCAAACCGACATATAAACATATTGAAGACTTAGGGTTTATCGATATTCTGGACATCCCATAATTCAAAGATGAGATAATTAGGTATGTTTTGAGTAGAGTACATGGGGAGTTTATCTGGCTAGATAGACCTTACAAGATCACCAAGGAAGTCATCTGGGCATTCAATGGTTTACCATCAGTTGGGCAACATCCAAATAAGAAGGTTTCAAATGATTTTGTGAACAAAATCACCGATGCAAAATTTGACAGGAGATCTATGAGACTAAGCACTATTACCGACATGAACATCAGATTCGGTAGCATGATCATCGGGTGTAAGGTAACTCAGTCAAATTGACTGAATTCTGTTTCCAGTTCCTACATTTTGGCCGCATACAAAATGATGAGAGAAAATGTGAAATTGGATCTATGTTGTTGGATGTTAGATGAGTTGTTAATAAACCTAGGGAAGATTAAGGGAGAAAAGAAGGGAACCTTTCGGTATGGCACCTTAATAGTTTGCTTAATGTTATTCTTTATGAATGATACACCCGGTTTTGGTAAAAGGCAATGGGCATTTGACATCCCAGTAGGGAGACAATTGAAACAGTCAATTGCTGCTTGAGGAAGTCAGAGAGATGATAAGGTATGGGTATATTTCAAAGCATTTCAAAAACCTATGAAGTCTAGGGTAAGGGTTCCTAAGCATATTGTAGAAAAATATTCAACTAACATATGCTTCATGGTGAAGAAGGATGAAACACTTATGGAAGTGGTTAAGCCCCGAAAGATTTGGATTGAGGAAATGGGTTGTGAAGTGGATGCACAAATCCTTGATGCTTATGCAAAAATGTTGATTGATGCACCTATTGGTGAGGTAGAGAAGCCCCGTGGTACTGCACAACAGAAAACACATGAGGTTGAAATAGAGTTCAACTGGAAGAAGAGAGAGAAGCAAGAAGGAAAAGCAATCAAATTTGTTGAGAATGTCTCACTGGACATCAAGGTATTAATTGATGCTATCATAAAGAAAAGAAGGAAGGGGAAGAATCCAAAAGTACACATTGAGCTTGTTACAACAGAGTTTGAATCTAAGGATGACACACCATTGGCATTCAATAGGGTTGTAAGGCAGAAAACAAAGGAAACAAAGGTAGAAGCTAAAATGCAACTGGTTAGGAAGGTTACATTCAAAATACCGACACAAAAGAAAGCACCAAAAGTAGCCACTTCAGCTACATCCGGTACTGCAAAGAGGAAGAAAAAGAATGATACTGATATAGCTATTCAATCTGGTAATGTTCCACCTAAAACTTGCACAAAATTAGTAGATGAAATAAATAAGGATGGCATGTTAAAGAATGTATAGTTTTACTATGATCATTTAGAGGATGATGAACAAAGAGAGGTAGAGGAAGTAGTCTTATTATACTTGGATATTTATAAGAAAGCCTTAATAGAAATTTAAAATCAAATAATGGTAGAATTATATAATATGTTAGATGCTAGAAGACTATCAACTATGCAAGAAGATAAGCATATTAAAATTCAAGAGTTATTATCTGTTTGTGTTACTATTGCTCCAGAGGAAATTGAAAGAACACTTGAGGTGGTAGATAGAAAAGTTTTTAATAGAAAACATAGAATAACCAGTCTGATGCTAGGAAGGGTAAATGAAATAATAAAGGAGACTCAAAAAGCATGGGTTAAGTTCTTTAGAGAGAACAGAGGATTATTTACTTCATCGAAATCAAAGATAGACATTGTAGACACTCCAGTTGAAGGAAAAGGAAAGGGGATTATGGGTACTTCACCCTCAATTTTGAAAAACATTAAGATAGTGGAAATCTAGCCCCCAGTATATACAAATGTACAGACAAATATCGAGATATCAATTAATAAAGAGAGTGAAAAAGTTAATGATGTACATGATACTAATATTGAGGATAACAGTCCTCCAGATACAAATGTACAAGTTAAAGTTACAGTTCCTATAGAGAAACCGACAGTTTCAGAGACTGCACCAAGTGGTGAAGCCATCAGTGCAAGTGAGGAAGTTATAAAGACTAAATCATCAGAGGAGAAGAAAGCGGAAACTGACAGAGAACCAATAGTTGGTCCATCATTGTTGTCAATTGACACCTCACAGGTTGAAAATAAAAAACATAACAAAGATGAGTCCTACTGAACTCATTATGATGGCAACACTAAAACTAATGAAGGAGTGATCTACAGATAAAAAGGATTATTGATCAATCAATCATTGTTTTACATAAACTAGTCCCAGAGTGCAAGATTGGAAATGAAGTGACCCCATTCGGCAAGATTAAGACAACCACTGAGCATATTTCAAAGGATTTTCAATCCTTATAGAAGATTTCAACATGACAAGCACTAGAGAGGTTCACTCAAGCTAAGAGAGTTGCATTTGATCAGGTGATTGAATTTGAGAAGAAGAAGATTGAAGAAAAGCTGAAGCTGATAGAAAATTCTTTGAAGCAGTTGTAGCATCCTAAAATTGCGACACTTGCAATTTCGACTGCATTTGGGTCTTCACGATAGCGGCGCAACATTGAACTTGAATGGAGACCCTGAAACCTGTTTACGACATCAAAAACTGCATCTTTCTGCACCTTGGCCCGATCCTCCTTGCACCCTACTGTCCCAGGAGGTGGGACCATGGCGCCCAGTGCCCTGGTCCCTGGCCCTATTTTGGGCCCGGTCTCTTGTTGGGCATCGGGTCTTCATGTTTGCAATTTGGAAAATAATGTTCCTCGGTCAGCCTAAGGTTGGAAAAATTAGTCTCCTAACCCTAATTGACAAGTATATAAACTACATTTCCTCTCCCAAAAGAGGAGGAAAAAACATATGTGTGCAAGACGTGGAAGCGATAGGCAAATATTCAAACATTCAAGTATTCAAGCATTCCTTCAAGCAATTGAGCATTCTAAGTCTCCATTCAAGGCTAAGTGTTGCATTCAAGACAAGGATTCAACCATTGAAGAGGAGATCACTTACAACCTACAACATAAAACATCATTACACCTTCGCATGTAAGAATACAAACATTCTTACAACAAGGTATCAGTACTTGATTACATTACAAACACTTACATTTACAGCATTCTCATTTCTTGGTTAATTCCAAAACCGGGGTTTGACCTAAAGGCAAACCCCTAATCCCTAACCCCCCAATCATCCTCTCTTTTCTATGTGTAGGTTGTAGGTACGTGGCTATAATTGAAGATCTGGAATCCTTGTGCAGAGACGAACAGATCCCCCTTCGTTTCGTGGATTTTTTGGAGGACCGTGTGCACTCCGGGCGCCATCGTCCCATCAACATTCGCTCAAATTTGTAGGACAACTTCGTCTCAACATTTTACTACTAATTTTAGGTCCTTAGCTTCATCCCGTGTCCCTATCTTCGTCTACAAGAGAATCTTTCTTACTTTACATGCATTCCTAGTTCAATCCTTCTATCTACATTCTTTACAAAAGAGGGTATCCTTGATGTCTCCACCCTTGAAACTCATTTAGAATCCAGTCTTGCATTGTGTGGGATTGGATCTTGTGGGTTTCAACCCCTCTTTTGAATGTAAAGTCTCTCCCAAGTGAAAACCGTCAACCCTAGTGACCTCCTTTCTCTCTCCATGGAGTGGGGGAACACCTAGGGTTCGATTTTTAGCTTTACATTTTGGTGAACCCGACGTGAACATCCTAATTCTGATTATTCATGGTTAGATCTGAAATTTTTTTTGCGTCCTTAATTACATTTCCATGTTTGATCTTTTGCAAATTTTAGAGGTTAATTGCATAAAAACCCTAAATTTCCTTTTTAGTAATTGAGCTTGTGAAATGTTTAATTATTAATGCTTGTTTCAGATCTACCCTTCTATTGCAAATTGTCAATTCATATTTGTGCTTTAATTCTGAAAATTAAGTGGTTAAGTGTCAAAACCCTAATTTTTAAAACCCTCTTGATTCAACATTTGACCAATGATTTCACTGATCAAAACACCTCGAAATCGGCTGTAACTTTGGATTCCGCAACAAAATCATAATATCTCTCATCCCTGAAAATTTTGGAAAAAGTTGTGAGGACCGTGTGCACCCCGAGCGCCATCGTCCCCGACATTTTTTCTGAAATTTCTGGAGCCAGATCTTACTGTATTTTTCTGCTAGGATCCAGAATCTTGGCTGATTTTATCAATTTTAACACTTTCAAAATTAAAGTCAAAATTGGTCTAGTGATTGCTTGGATAAAGGCTTATAATCATTCAAAAATTGTTGAAATTGAAATTTTGTGTTAAAATTGTGTTTCTTACTGTCCTAAATCTGCAAAGTGTGTTGGCATTCATTCTAAGTTTCAGTGTTTTATTCAAATTCTTGCAGTGTGTGACTTTTGAAATTAAGTGCTTAATTACAACAACCTTGATTTCTGCTTTCAAAATTGAATTTTGCATGAAATTGAGTCAGCTTTTAAATTTCAAAGCTTGCATTGCTTTTTAGCATTCCCTCTAAAATCATAAAATTCAAAATTTTAGTTTCCCTCTCTTTTTCAAAATTCAAATTTTGCATTTTTCAACAATCTTGGTAGGGTTCAATTTTGAGATTGCAACTTTAATTTGGCCTATCTACAGATCGTAAAATCACTCAATTTTTTCAGATTAGCTTTAAAATCATCATAACTTGCATCCTTGAAAATTTCAAAAAAAGTTGCGAGGACCGTGTGCACTCCGTTCGCCACGGTCCCTGACATTTTTTCTGAAACTTCAGGAGATTGTCATGATTGCATTTAACAGCTTAAATCTAGGAGATTGGCTTATTTTATTGAAATTTGCTACCTCTAAATTCAAAAATAAATTCAAAATTCAAGATTTCAATTTTCAAGATAACAATTAAAATTAAGTGCTACCCCCTTGGCCCTAATTTTCAATTGTGCCTACCTTTCTTGGAAGTTGTGCATGAGTTTTACAAAAATAAGCCCTACTTACACTATTCCCGTTAGATGAAGCCTTAGAATTAAGTCTTTCCAAGGTTTAATTACCGAGGAGATGGAACCTAATTTGAATGGCCTTTTTAACGAGGACACGGGTAATTCCTCTAATCCTCTTAATGATGAAGAAGCTCTCCATGAGGTTTCTGTAGAACAACTTTAAAAATTGGATAACCAATTTGATGATTTTCAGCGATGGATGTCTCAAGAATATCCTCATAGTCAAGCTCTTTCATTAATTGAGGGTCAAAAACATATGGTTCAAACTGATAAGAATGGAATTGATATTTTGCATGGTATTGTACACATTGTGGATTCGAATGTGATGCCGATGAAGAGTTGTGCCAAAACTTTAGGTTATACACAACCTCCTACTCAAGTCAATCATTCTATTCCTTTAACAACTTCTATTGCTAGTATACCTACTTTTACATCAAACATAATGACTACTTCGATACAGGACATTCCACCTATGATCACCAGTCATGGGGGCAATCCTTCTTCTTCAATCAACCCTCTTCCTTCATTCAATCTGACTTCTTCATTCATTCCTTCAATGAGTGTTCCTATTACATCTCCACAAATGAACCTGGCATAAGGGCGCAATTCATTTAACCATTCCATTCCTCCTTGTAGTGATCCTTTTTCCCAATCATCTCCTATGACTAACTATCATAGTGTCCCGCCACCTTAATCTCAATCAATACCTTCTTTCAATAACATAATACCTCCATCACAATCTAACACGTCTAATATGAACTCTTCGACTGAAGCGACCATTAACAATCTTGCACAAACTATCTCTTCATTACAGCAACAAATTGCCTCTATGAATCAATCTAAGTTTAGTGTGCCCACATTTGATGTTGCGAGCCCACTTTCTCTTGACATTGTTCAAGCTATCCCCCCTAAGCATGTTGAAATCCCGCAGTTGGAGCTTTATAATGGTAAAGGTGATCCTCTAACACATGTTAAGACATTTCAAACAATATGTACCGATTTTGCTCATGACCAAATGTTGCTTGCAAAACTGTTTACTAGAACATTAAGAGATAAGGCTCTACAATGGTATTGCTCATTGCCTTCCTATTCTATTTCTTCTTTCCAACAACTTGCAAATGCTTTTATTCAACAATTTCAAAACAATATAAGTCCTAAAGTTACTTTGATTGATTTAATGCATTGTAAACAAGGTGTTAAAGAAAAAGTGACTGATTTCATTGGTAGATATAAGCATTTGTGTGCTCAAATTTCTTTTCCAGTACCTGACAATGATATTCAAAGAATCTTTATTTCTAATTTACAAAAAGATATTAGAGAAAAACTTCTATTTTTTGAGTTTACTTCTTTCCAACAGTTGTGCGCAACTCTTCACAATTATCAACTGACCATGAGTCAAATGGAAAAAGCAAATCCTATGGCTCCGAGTGATAAGGGTGATAGTAGTCAACAACCATTTGGGAAGTTTAAACCAAACAGAGAGTTCATTAAGTTCAATGAAAACATCATCAACAACAATGTGAATGCAGCATCAGGTGTGCCTCCTATTTCTAAGTTTTTCAAGAAAGAAAGAAAGTTTACTCCTTTGAATGAATCATTGCATAGTATTATGAATAAGTTATTGGAACAAAATGTTCTTACTCTCCCTCCTATAAAGAAAATAGATCCTGCAAAGATTAATTCACCCTCCTTTGATAACAAATCTTTTTGTCAATTTCATCATCAACCTGGGCATTGTACTGAAAAATGTTTTGCTTTAAAGGGTAAAATTCAAGATTTGATTGATAATAATACTATCTCTGTTTCAGGTTTGAATGATAAAGGCAACACATCTGTAGCTCTTCCTAACCAAAATCTTAAGATTTTTACTGATCCATTACCTTTTCATACCTCTAATGTGATTGAGACTAATGATTCCTCTTTCTCACCTGATGGTCTTGTGTCTATGACTCCGAATGTGATTAACTTTGTGGAGCAGTAGAAAATCCCTAAAGAACCTTCCATCACATTTGATTCCAGTGAAACTATCAGAGCACCTGATGGTCCTTTATATATAGTTGCAAAATTCAAGAATACACCTTGCCATGGAGTGCTTATTGATCCTTCTTGTATGGTTACTGTCATTACTGAAGAATTTATTTTTACTTTGCAATTGAATCAAGTGATCTATGACAAAACAAACGTGGTTGTGAAATTATTTGATGCATTTTCTTCTCCTGCAATTGGTTCTATTATATTACCTATTGAGGTCCATAACAAATCCCTTGATGTGAGCTTTGCTATTATTCCATCATCCAAGCAATTTCCTGTGAAGCTAGGCTATCCTTGGCTATCTTCCATGAAAGCTATTGCTTCTCCTATTCACAAGTGTTTGAAATTTCCCCATAATGGTGACGTTGTTACTATCAATCATAGTCTCTTTAAACCAGCTGAAAGAACTTCTAGCATTCCTATTGATTATTTTTGGCCTAAACAATTTCAATCTCTTCCACCGCGAAGTGATCATCTTTTCAAATCTTATCAAAAGTGGAAAACAGATATGATCTTATCTCTAAGTGAACCTAGAACACCCAAACTTGATATTCCCATCATTCTTGAGAAGGAAGTTCTTCCTTTGAAAGATAAAACTAATGTCTTTTCTCAAGAAGATTCCCAACCCATCCCTATGGATGTGACTATGTCTATGACTAATAAACTTTTTAAAGGTAGACCTATACCTCCTCATCATGATGGACTTGGTCTCCTTCCTAAACCAGATATCCCTCCTTTATAGTTCCTCCTCCTTCCTCTTATAGAGAGAAGAGACCCTCCTCTTCTCCTATTGTCCAACCTAAGAGACCACAACCTAAACACCCAAGTGATAAGGATGAGAACATTCCTCCTCCTCAATCTTCTCAACTTCCTACTAAGACTAGATGAAATCATTCTGTGTGTTAACACCGACGAAAGCGTCATCTTAGAGCTTGTGCAGTTGTGTCTCAAACTTTGCAATCCCCAAAAACACCTTCAGCTAGTATTATTCCATTTTCTCCTCAGCCGAAAATTGAGCCAAAATCTCCTAAACATAAGATGCATGATGGTTTTGATCCTATGCGAGTTAAAGATCCTATTTTTATAAATCTTGATGATGATATAGATGAAAATGTTATTCATGATGAAAATGTTACTCCTCTTTTTTCTGATAGTGAATATGAATATGTTGATGTTGATAACCATTTATCTAATGAATTTTCTAAAGCACTTATCCTAGCTCCTAGATAAGAACAACGTGGCTTGGAACATGAACATAGCCCTTGTTTGGATCTTGTGATAGCTCCATCTGCTGTGTTGGATGTTCCTCCTCTAGCATGTTTCCTGCCTTCCCAAAATATTGATCAGCAAGATCAGGGGTGGATGACGTGCTAGACTAGTTCATTAGCATAGCAGACTCTCTCCTCCTTTCTTGATCTCTTTTGTTACTTCTTCTATGTGTTATTCTCATTCTTCTATTTGTTGTCCTTAGTGTTGTCTACTTGAGGACGATGCAAAGAATTGAGATCTCTTTTGGTCTCTCTCATGTTGCCTCAAAAGACACATCTGTTCCCTTCTTCTAGGTGACCTTCCTTGATTGGGGAATGAAGAACAATTATGCATACATACATATGATATACATGAATTATCATACAGCATACTGACCCCAAGGAAAGTGAAGTCACCTCGTGCTTTGTGTTTTGTGTCTATTATCCTTGGGTTTATCTCACACTTGGGGGCTAAATCTTTGTGATAACATGCTCCTTTCCCTTCTCATTTCTTATGTGTATCACTACCTTAAAGCAATCACCCCTGATGAGGCATGTGCGATCACTTTAACGTAGGGGGGCATACACTCCATTCATATCTCTTCAAGATACTTGAAAATTTCTTGGCGAACTTAGCTTTGCCTTGAAAATTTTTTGGTATTTTTCTTGCATGACTCATAGAGAGGGAACCTTACTACTGACAGTCATGGTTTTCCCTTGTGATCTTCCATTTTACTTTGTCAATCGAATTCGTAAGATCCTTAGTCCACTGGGGGCTTGGTGTATCTTGCCTCCTTGATGTGGTGAAAGTCTTTCAATGTTGTTTCCTTGTACTTTACCAGAAGTATGGGCGTACGCTTATACTCCCGCTAAAGTGGGGGCTAAATGTAGCATCCTAAAATTGTGACACTTGCAATTTTGACTGCATTTGGGTCTTCACGATAGTGGTGCAACATTGAACCTGAATGGAGACCCTGAAACCTGTTTACGACATCAAAAACTGCATCTTTTTGCACCTTGGCCTGATCCTCCTTGCACCCTGTTGTCCTGGGAGGTGGGACCATGGCGCCCAGTGCCTTGGTCCCTAGCCCTATTTTGGGCCCGGTCTCTTGTTGGGCATCGGGTCTTCAAGTTTGCAATTTGGAAATAATGTTCCTAGGTTGGCCTAAGGTCGAAAAAATCAGTCTCCTAACCCTAATTGACAAGTATATAAACTACATTTCCTCTCCCAAAAGAGGAGGAAAAAACATATGTGTGCAAGACGCGGAAGCGATAGGCAAATATTCAAACATTCAAGCATTCAAGCATTCCTTCAAGCAATTGAGCATTCTAAGTCTCTATTCAAGGCTAAGTGTTGCATTCAAGACAAGGATTCAACCATTGAAGAGGAGATCACTTACAACCTACAACATACAACATCATTACACCTTCGCATGTAAGAATACAAACATTCTTACAACAAGGTATCAGTACTTGATTACATTACAAACACTTACATTTACAACATTCTCATTTCTTGGTTAATTCCAAAACTGGGGTTTGACCTAAAGGCAAACCCCTAATCCCTAACCCCCCAATCATCCTCTCTTTTCTGTGTGTAGGTTGCAGGTACGTGGCTGTAATTGAAGATCTGGAATCCTTGTGCAGAGACGAACAGATCCCCCTTCGTTTCGTGGATTTTTCAGAGGACCGTGTGCACTCCGGACGCCATCGTCCCATCAACTTTTGCTCAAATTTGTAGGATAGCTTCGTCTCGACATTTTACTGCTAATTTTAGGTCTGTAGATTCATCCCGTGTCCCTATCTCCATCTACAAGTGAATCTTTCTTACTTTACATGCATTCCTAGTTCAATCCTTCTATCTACATTCTTTACAAAAGAGGGTATCCTTGATGTCTCCACCCTTGAAACTCATTTAGAATCCAGTCTTGCATTGTGTGGGATTGGATCTTGTGGGTTTCAACCCCTCTTTTGAATGTAAAGTCTCTCCCAAGTGAAAACCGTCAACCCTAGTGACCTCCTTTCTCTCTCTATGGAGTGGGGGAACACCTAGGGTTCGATTTTCAGCTTTATAGCAGTTTACAAATATTTATAGGGTATGTTGTAACACTGATATACCTACAGCTATTGTGGATAAGAAGATAAAAAATTTCAGGAGAAAATTGCAAATATAGCTAATTCTTTTGATGGATTGACTTCATTGACTACATTCATTGATGGTCAAATTTGGATTTTGTAAAACCAAATTAATGTTCTTGAGAAGGAAAGAGACAAAATTATAAGAAGGGCCAGAAGTCTGAGAGGCTTGGTGAGTCCCTGGTTGGATTCACTTAGTGTACATAAGAAAGAATGTATGGATATGGTGGGAAATCCCACAATGGTAAAGGTAAATGAGAAAGAGTCATTTGTACATATATTAAGTGGACTTCTATATATTTCTAGCACATTCAAAACTGGTTGGGATACCTATCTTGAGCTACTGGAGAAGGCTTATCCAAAAATTTTGAAATTGGTTAAGGTCCGGTAAGATATTTTTGGGATATTCATTGTACAATTTTTTTTGGATCTTTGACATTATTTTTAGAACTTTTGATGACATTGATGTCAAAGGGGGAGTGATATAGATGTGAAAAAGAATAGAAGGATTTGTATACATAGGGGGAGATATGGAATTATGGAGATACGGAGATGTGGAGTATTTTGCATTAATGAATATTCAACTTAGGGGGAGTAGGCATAATGAAACCAATAGATGAAACATTGACCATTTTTCACATGAGTGTTTCCATCAATGCCAAAGAGGGAGTTTGTTAGCAAATGACACTCAATTGATTGTTGTGTACCAGTAGGCACTTCATAGACACTACACTGACACTAGTAGGACAAATGGATTTCTTTAGTTACCAACAATGCAGGCCGACATGGTTTAGAGTATGGTTATCGGTATTGGAGGTTGACATCTCTTGGATCCAACATCAACAATTGTTTTTAATATTTATGCATTTATGTTATCTAGCCGACATGCAATTTGATATTGTATTTATCTTTGTTAGCCAACATGAGGCATGATAAATTGTATAGGGTATATAGGTCAGTTGGATTAGATCATTTTGTAAGATGAGAATATAGATGGGAGATTATGGATATGCAAATGTGATATAATGCGAAATACATCAAAGAGATTATGTATGTGAGGATATTTATGTAAGGGTTATTCTGATAAAGTGTTTAGGGTTTTAGACCAGAATAGATAGACCTTAAAGTAGAACTATATTCTAGCATAGAAGATGCTATCTTAGTAGTTCAACACTTCTCTAGATATAGTCTGGATTATATGTAGTCAATGAGGCTCCTTATGTGATTGAGCAGTGTGCTCTAGGTTGTAAGTCTTCCTGCAAGTGCATGCCCCTTATATTTTATAATATCTCTTCATATGGCCAGTGGATTGATATTGTGGGTCACATATCCCACCGTGGGTTTTTCTCTTTGAGGTTTCCACGTAAAATTATGTGTGTTATGGTTCTCCTTTATGTGATTGGCTTATTGGTTAGTTTACTTCTTTCAATTTTGTATGTACCGGTATACTAGTTGGTGTATGCATGTTTTAATAAGGATAAAATTGGTCATTCAAGTATAACACTGATTCGCCCCCCCCCTCTTAGTGTTATTGGATTCCAACACAAGGGACCGATACACAGAAGGAAACATCCCATGAGCATGTATTGCGGGCTATTCCCATAAGTGTATCTCAATCTGCAGAGAAATTGTTCACGTCTCCTCTATCAGTTAATAATACCCTTGGTGATATAGTAAAATTAGTTGGAGTTGATCTCACAAAAGAGCCAAGATTCTATGATGACCTAAATTGGGTGTTGGAAAAGAATTGCAAAGGAACCATAGGGGAATTGCAAAATAAGTTGGAGCAAGGAAAGTTTCCGCAAAAGTCATCTCATGAAACAAAAGCAACGACAAGAAAAAGTGTGATGGACCAGGTGATAAACTTAGAAGGATTGGGGGAATCAGAATAGGTCATGCAAAAGTAGAAGGATATATATCTCAGAGGGGATGAAACTCCTGCCATGGAGCAGATAAGGATAGAAGAAGAGATGACCTTCCACAAAAAGGATCAATAGGAAGGAACGGTTGAGAATGTTGAGATGTGGGCCATGGAAAAAATGTAGAAAGTGAAGAAGCATCATGCCAAGAAGTGATAACAGTCCCACAACAAGAAGAAGCTAGGCCCCCACATCCAAAATGACATCAATCATTGTGGAAAGAAAATCTTGTTGGAGAGGGTGAAAATCGAGTACAAAGGGTGAATGAGCTAGGAAACGTGCCAGATAGAAGGATGAACAAAGGAAGTGAAAATGAGCAAAATCAAAGGGAATCAGCTTGAGAGGAAGAAGAGAATAATCTCAATAGAGGAGAAGAGGGAAATCTGATCTAGCAAGAGCCCAAAATGAGTCATAAAGAAGGGAAAAGAAAAGCCATAGAAAAGACAGCATATATAGTGACTGATGAAACCGGGAATATACTTGAATGGCTAGAACAATAGAAGAAGCCTAGCAGACCAATACAGGTAATCCCACTAGATTTCAATAGCTTATTATTTGATGCACCTCAAACCAAGAAAAGGAAAATGGATAAGGTGCAATATACTACCAAGGTTAACCCAGGAGGAGAATGAGAATTGCACATTGCAGAACCTATAACCAGGGAAGGCAAGGAAGAACCCACTGATCATGAATGTAGGACAACTATAGTTTAGTTAGGAAGACCCTCTAGAGAAGAAGTTGTAAGAGTCCAAAAATAAGGGGTTTCCATCATGGAAGAAAGGATACAAAGAGATGAGAGAAAACTTAAAGAACATAAAATGCAGATAGATCAACTGGTAAAGTTGATAAAAGGATTTCCCAGGAAGGTAGATACTCCACATAAAATCCCAGCTCATCCAATATTGGTATCCCAAGAGGAAGATGAGGTAGTAGATGTATTAAGATGCATGGCGAAGATGGTGGATAATTGGGTTGAATAGGTGCTAGCTCACGCTAAGTCTTTGCTGAAGGTGACAATGACTAGGTACACTACCTAGGAAAAGCTATTCGAAAGGATACATAGAGGCAAAAAAAGACACGAAGAATTGCTAGAACATGTCAAGATAGAGACATCATATTTCCAGGTTGAGGAAGGAATGACAATGGGAGAAATTGTAGAGCGGAAAATATTGACTGAGGAACAACTACCCCAAATAAAATTTGGAACAACTGTCAACACTTGGTAAATAAATAGGCTACAAGAGGGAATAGACAAGTTGCAAAATGTGAGAAGCGAAGCAGTAGATATCTAGTATCAAAATTCCAAACTCATAGAATTACTAATGGAAGGATTAGTAGAAGAAGTAATGGAGATGGGTGAAGACCGTGCATTGGAGGAGTTCGAGAAAACATGGGACATAAGAATATTAAAATTAGGCAAAGATGCGGATCTGCGGATCCATGGGTCCTGGGAGATATTGATAAAATTCAAAGCTAGGCAAGACAATATGATGACAACATTATCGAAGAGGATTAGAACATCAAATCTGTACGGGTGAAATACCGAGTGCAAGAGCATAATTTATCCGTCATAAAATAGTCCAAAAGAAAGGAAATGGCTCAAATCCTAATAAGTCTGCAACAACATTGGACACAATTGTAGGAGAATCCAAAAGGAAAAGAGAAGTCAAATGTTGACCAAGAAAAAGAGTGATGTTGAGCTGTTAACATTTTATCTTTTCTGTAGGCGCACTATAAAAGCAGAAGTGTCTTTCATTTTAGTTTTTAGTTTTAGATTTGTAGACTTATGAGAGCTCTGATATATTCAAGCCTCTCTTCTTATTTCTCTTAAAAATTAATTGTTTTAGTATTGTCTAGTCTTTACAAATAATGATTGTGATAAAGTCATGAAGACTTATAGCTGACTACGTGTGGTTGTAATGCATTGTTTTGAATGAAGTAATATATGACTCTGCACAAATTTCTGGTGTGTTATATCACTTTCTTTGTTTAATTCAGTGTTTCATATGTGGATTGCATAATTTTATAAATAATTGAAAGAATATTTCTAGTTACCTTTAGAATTGTTCTTTATCATTACTAATTATTTCAGAGAGGCATTTACTAAAATATTATCAAGAAGAATCACAATTTATTTCTGTATTTATAATTGTTGTTTATTCCTTTATTTCAAATATCTAGAGAAGTTAGATGTAATAGAGATATACTCCCAAAATTGTGCCAAAGATAGGTTGTCCTTAGAAGAACTAATTGGAATCCCCTTGTATGAAAAAATGTTGATGTATGCTACTAAACAAGACCACATGGTCTTAAAAAAAACATCTCAAGCCTTGAGGTTTAGGTTTCCTATAACTTTCAAGAAAATAAACTTATGGTTGAGAGCAAGAGTTTATAAATGTTGAGAAAATCAAAACTCACATCAACATAATTTGGCACTAGAAGGAGGAGGGATTGAGTGTTAAAATTACAAGTAACCTTATTAGTTTAAGATGGAGTAGAGAAGAGTCACTAGGTCTAGGTCTTGTGATCCTGGTGTTCAGTTTCAGGAATTACCGAATAGAAGGAATAGGAGGCCTTGGACTAATTTAGCGGGACAAAATTTAGCAAACAATAACAGACAGAAATTGCAGAATCTATAGCAAGCTCCCCCTCCCCCTCCTTCGATGGCATATTTTAATGCAAATTCACCTATCAGGTTTAATGTTTACCATGATTTACCAAAAAACCCTGATAAATTGTGTCCAAAGTTTCATATTCATGGTGATGAAGAAGTACATCTTAAGGTTTTCAAAGATATGTGTGGGAGAGCATGAATTCAACATGAAGATGTAGTTTGTAGTTTGTTTCCGTACACTTTGAGTGAAGATTCTCATGGTTGGTATGTTAATTTACCTATTGGTTCAATAACAACGTGGGATTTGTTAGAATCAACATTCTTGTCTAGATTCAAAGCACCTATAGATCCCACTTTGTTATATCATCAATTCGCCTTAATTTGACAAGAACCAAATGAGCCAACTAGTAGTTTCAATGATATATTCCACCAAGCATATTCAAAGCTTTAGGCTCCATATACTTTAGCAAAACTAGCCGCATTGTTTGTATATTATGGAGTTGTGGATCCCTTAACATTAATGTTTGTAACAAGGAAAATCCTAGTGATTGCAACCTTGTCAGTAGCGTATGTTGAATCCATGAATGTAAATAAGGAAATGAGATAGGTTGGATATGGTCTATCCACAGGGCCTGGTTATAATAATATGATAGTGCTTGTAGGAAATACTGTAGTGAAAACCATGCATACAGTGAGACCCGCAGGATTCCCTCAAGGAATGTTTTCAAACCAAACAATTCCAGATAGTAATAAGGAAATAGTAGTACATCCTGGACCAACTATCATGGAAGTCACCCCTAACAATGGAGGTTCCTTTTATCACACTCTGGAAGTGAATAATTAGAAAGATCACAACAATAAACAATAAATTAAGGAAATCTTTGACATGTTAAGGAAATTAACTACTGAGGTGTCATACCTAAGAAGTCAGAATTATAGTAACATAAACTACGATCAAGGAAATTCCAATCCACAACAAAGGTATAATAAGAATAGACCTTTGAGACCATGGAATTATTGACCTAACAATGAAGGGATAGATTCACCTTTAGATAACCCTCCGGCTCGGGAAACTAATTCCCCTGCACAAATTAATTTGATAGAATGCACCCTAATCGATTGGTGCAAAATTCATAATACTGCAGGGCATGTAGAGAAAGATTACCTACAATTTAAGATAGCAACAAATTTTTTTCACTTTAAATTCATGAACTTGCAACATTCAAAAGAGTTCAGTAAGCAAAACACATGTAGGGAGATTGTCCTGGCTAGCTATGACACTACTCTACTTTTAGAAAGTCCTAGACAATCCACAGGGGTAATCCAAGATAATACAGTGGTAGAACATATTATAAATATCAAGGAATCCACCACTCTAGTAGTAGAATCATATATATTCCCTTTTCAGTGGGAAGATTCCTCCGAATTAGAAACTAAGGAAGTATGTGCTGCACAATAGTATCGTAAAGGAAATACCTACAATTTGAGAAGCAAAACTTATAGCAAGCCAAAAGGGCCTTTGAAAACCTTGGTACCACCAAACAATTATCAAACACCCCCCTGATCCTCAAGAAAGTAACTTGTCGACCACTCTTGAAGAAGATAAAGTTTACAAAACCCCAGGAGTGACCAAAATGGGTAAAGTTGAAACTAAAGTTAATGATATGGGTGTTGAACAATTGATGAGTTACTTAGTGGAAGAAATTAAGAAAGTGAAAGTAAATATGTCCCTGACAAAATTATTAAGAATGTCTATAATTAAGAATTCCTTTCTCAAAGGGTTGGAGGAGCATGTGGGTAAAGAAAAGGGTGATCATAAAGAAAAGGAACCTCGGGTAAAAGAAAGGGAAGTTATGCTAGCTGATGAATTGCATGTGGCGATATACAAAGGCAAATCAAAAGTTTTGCCGTTCCTATTGACTTTAAGAATATTCAGTAAGAATTTGCATAACTGCCTAATAGATTTTGGGGCATCCACAAATGCCATGCCTTCGGCGGCTTGTCGAGAATTAGGTTTGACTCTAGCAATGTCAAATCGTAAGGTAACACAGCTAGATCGTACAAAAGTAAATGTGACGGGATAATTGACAAATATACATATGTAGTTGGCATCTGATCCAAAGATATAAGGTTTCATGGATATTCATGTGGTGGATATACCTGATCAATATGGGATTCTGCTAAGAAGAGACTGGTTGAGTATGTTAAATGGATATTTACACACAAATTTTTCTCACATGTGGTAACCGTGGAAGGGAGCCCTGAATAGGATTAGAATAGAGTCAACAACCTAGGTAAAATTAATGGTTAAGGACTATAATCAAGAGAATGAGATATTACATCTTGAAGTAGAGCGCAAAGTTTATAGTATAAAACCATAGATGGATGAAATATGTGCTTTAGGAACATAGACCATTATAAAAGGCTTACCTTACACAAATGTGTTGATTCAATCAGGTAGTGAATATTTTGATGAAGAGAAGGATGTACTAAAAATGTTCATATAAAGATTGCTCAAAAAGCATACACTTGCATAAAACAAGGAATATGGTTGGAATTGATATTATTAAATGATTGGTGCAGGGTTCACAATGCTAAACACCCTGAAACTCAGTGTATAATATGCTTGACTATTATGGACAATGAGTAGACTACAAGTAAAGCAATACAAAAGGAGATGAGTCTACTAGAAAACAACGAGTCAAAAAACAATGGAGAAATTAAGGAATCGGAGAAGAGAAAAGTGTCCCCAAATTGCGAAGAACTTGTTGGAATCCAATAACATTGAGAGGGGGGGGGTGAATCGGTGTTATATCGGGAAGTTCAATTTTAACCTTATTAAAACATGCATGTACCAACCGGTATACCGGTGAATACAGAGTTGAAAGAAGTAAAGTAACAAATAAGCCAATCACATAAATGAGAACCATAACACACAAAATTATATGTGAAAAACCTCAAAGAGGAAAAAAATGGTGGGATTTGTGACGCACAATATCAATCCACTGGCCATATGAAGAAATATTACAAAATATAAGGGGACTATACTTGCAGGAAGGCTTACAGCCTAGAGAACACTTCTCAATCACAAAAGGAGCCTCACTGACTACATATAAATCCAAACTACAATCCAGAGAAGTGTTGAACTGCTAAGAGAGCATCTTCTATGCCAGAATACACTTCTGGTTTAAGCTTTGTCTATTCTGGTCTAAAACCCTAAACCCTTTACCGAAATAACCCTTACATAAATATTCTCACATACATAATCTCTCTGATATATTTCACATTATATCACATCCACACTTCCATCACCATATCTATATCAAAATGATCTAATCCAACTGACCTATATACCCTATACATCTTATCATGCCTTATGTCGGCTTACAAAGATTTATAATATCAAATTACATGTCGACTAGATAACACAAATACATGAATATCAAAAACAATTGCTATTGCCAGATCCAAGAGATTTCATCCTCCAATACTGATAACTGTAATCTAAACCATGTCGTCTTGTATTTCCGGTAACCAAAGAAATCCTTCTATCCGCCGGTGCCGGTGTAGTGTCTGTGAAGTGCCTGCCGATACACAACTGAACCAAAACATAAAGCTAGAACAAAATATCATGTTGCCATCAATGACAACATACTGAAACCAACCAATTGAGTTTCAATTGCCAACAATATCCCCCTTTGGCATTGATGGCAACACTCATGTGAAAAATGGTCAAGGTTTCATCTGTCGATTTCATCTTACCTGCTCCCCCTGAGTTGAATATTCATCAATGAACAATACTCCATGTCTCCATATCTCTGTATCTCCCCCTAATGTATACAACTCCTCTTTTATTTTTCACATCTATATCACTCCCCTTTGACATCAATGCCATCAAAATTTCAAAAGAATGTCAAAGATCCAAAACCGTACAATGAATAATCCAAAAATATCTTACCGGAGCTTAACAAATTTGAAAATTTCTGTATAAGCCTTCTCCAATAGATCAAGATAAGTATCCCAACCAGATTTGAAAGTGCTGGAAATAGATACAAGTCCATTCAATATATGTGTAAAGGACTCTTTCTCATTTAGCTCTATTTTTGTGGGCTTCCCAACCATATCCATACATTCCTTCTTATGTACACTAAGTGAATCCAACCGGGGACTCACCAAGCCTCTAAGACTTCTGACTCTTATGATTTTGTCTTTTTCTTCTCAAGAACAAAAATTTGGGCTTCCAAAACCAAAATTTGACCATCAATGGATGTAGTCAATGAAGTCAATCCATCAAAAGAATTATCTATACTTGCAATTTTCTCCTGAAATTCCTTTATCTTCTTATCCACATTAATTGTAAGTATATCTGTGTTACAACATACCATGTATATATTTGTACATTTCTTCAAAGAATTATCTATTAGTTTCAGCTTTTCATCAATCTTCTTCTTCTCAGATTCAATCACCTGATCAAATGTGGCTCTTTTAGCCTGAGTGAATCTCTTTAGTGCTTGCCGGTTTGAAATATGCTGCAAGGATTGAAAATCCTTTGAAATATGCTCAGTAATTATCTTAATATTTCTGGATGAGCTCACTTCCCTATCAATCTTGCAATCTGAGACTAGTCTATGTAAAAGAGTGATAGATTGATCAATAATCCCTTTATCTGTAGATCCCTCCTTCATTAATTTTTGTGCAACCATCATCATGAGTTCAGTAGGAATCATCTCGGTTATGTTTTTCTGTACAGCCTACGAGGTGTCAATTGACAATAAAGATAGACCTACTACCAATTCCCTGTCAGAGTCTCCTTTCTTCTCCTTTGATGATTTATCCTTAATAGCTTCCTCACTTGCATCGGTGGCTTTCCCACTTGGTGCAGTCTCTGTATCTGTCTATTCCTCTCTAGGAACTATAACCCCAACCTATACATTGGTATCCTATGCATTAGTATCATGTACAATATCAATGTTTTCACTCTCTGTATTAGCCGAAGTCTTAATATTTGACTATACACTTGTATCTACTGGGGGCTTAATTTCCACTATCTTAATGTTTTCAAAATTGAGGGTGAAGTACCCATAATACCCTTTCCTTTCCCTTCAATCGGGGTGTCTGTAGTGTATGTCTTTGATTCCAGTGAAGTAAAGAAACCTTTGTTCTCCTCAAATAACTTAGCCCATGTCTTTTGGGTCTCCTTTATTATCTCATTTAACCTTCCTAGCATAAGACTAATTATTCTATGTTTGTTGTTAAAGACTTTTCTATCTGCAACCTCAAGTGTCTTATCCATTTCCTCTGGAGTAATAGAAACACAAATGGATAACAACTCTTGAATTTTAATATGCTTGTCTTCCTATATTGTTGATAGCCTTGTAGAATCTAACATATCATACAGTTTTGTCGGTATTTGGTTTTCAATTTCTATCAAGGCTTTCTTATAAATATTTAAATATAACAAAAATGCCTCCTCTATCTCTCTCTATTTAGCATTATCTAAACAATCATAGTGAAACTGTACATTCTTTAACATGCCATCCTTAGTGATTTCATCTATGAACTTTGCACAAGTTTTTGGTGGTATGATAGTTACATTATCAGTTTGAATAGCCATGTCAATGTCATTCTTCATCTTCTTCCTTTTTGTAGTACCAGATGGAGTTGAAGTGGTTACTTTTGGTGCTTTCTTTTGTGCCAGTAACTTGAATGTAGCCTTCTTAACCAGTTGATTTTTAGCCTCTACCTTTTTTTCCTCTATTTTCTTCCTTACAACCCTCTTAAATGTCAGGGGTGTGTCATCCTCAGATTCAGACTCAGGTGTAATAGGCTTGATGTGTACTTCTGGATCCTTCCTCTTCCTGCCTTTCTCCGGGACAACATCAATTAATTCTTTAATGTCTTGTGAAACCTTCTCAACAAACTTGCTAGCCTTTCCTTCCTGCTTTTCTCTCTTCTTCCAGTTGAACTCTGTTTCAACCTCCTCTAGTGTTTTTTTGTTTTGCAGTACCACAGGGCTTCTTCGCCTCAACAAGTAGTGCATTAATCAATAATTTTTCATAAGCCTCAAGGATCTGTGCATCAACTTCATAGCCCATTTCCTCAATCCAAATCTTCAGGGGCTTAACTGCTTCCATAAGTGTTTCATCTTTCTTCACCATGAAGCATATGTCGGTTGAGTATTTTTCAACAATATGCTTAGGAACCATTTCCCTACATTTCATAAACTTCTGGAATCCCTTAAAATATCCCCATACTTTATCATCTCTCTGACTGCCTAAAGTAGAAATTGATTGTTTCAATTGTCTCCCTACTAGAATATCAAATGCCCATTTACTCTTCCCAAAACCAAGAGTGTGATTCATGAAAAATAACATTAAACATACAATTAAGTTTCCATACCGGAAAGTCCCTTTCTTTTCACCTTTAATCTTCCCTAAGTTTATTATTAGCTCATCTAACATCCAACAACATAGATCCAATTTCTCATTTTCTCTCATCATTTTGTAAGCTGTGAAAATGCAAGAACTGGAAACAGAATTCATTCGGTTTGACTGAGTTACCTTATAACTGATGATCATGCTACCAAATCTAATGTCTGTGCCGGTAATAGTGCTTATTCTCATAGATCTTCTGTCAGATGTCGCGCCAATGATTTTGTTGACATAATCATTCAAAAACTTCTTGTCTGGATGTTGCCCAACCTGTGGTAAACTAGTGATTTCCTTAATGGATTCCTTGGTAATCTTGTAAGGTCTATCCAACTAGATAGACTCCCCATGTACTTTGCTCAAAACATACCTAATTATTTCATCTTTGAATTCCAGAATGTCCAGAATGTCGATAAACCCTAAGTATTCAATGTGCTTATATGTCGGTTTGATCTTTCTAGAATCTCCCATAAGCTTTCTCATGTACATGCTCTTTATATCAGATGTCCCTAAATCCTCAATGTGATAGTGTATGTATGCCCTAGCATCTTCAACATAGACAACTCCCTCCAGAAGACGGGAAAATGCTCCAACTGAATCTTCTAGGGTAGCCACATGCGGATACCGCTTGAAAATTGGCCTGGGGCAGTCCTTGACCTCTATTACAGTCATATTTGCAACCAAGATATGAATAGATGATGATCCTGCTTCCATGATTAAAGATAAATACCTATTGATCACTTCCAGTGAAAACCCTTAACAAATTCTTCCAATCGCCAGTGAAATCGCTCAAGAAGAAATCCGATTGCTCTGAAATGCCTTTGATCACTCTTAGTCGCTCTTAACCACATTGAATCACTCTGAATGCAAGGTGATTAATAATGAAGTGAATTCGACCTTTTAACCAACAAAAAAACCTTAATCTTTCATTGACATCGATGACTACAAGTGAAAGATACTGGATCTCGAATAGAACACCTCCATGCCGGATAAGCATCTCCAATGTCTAGAACATCTTCCAAAATCTCTTCCTAGGGTATATGTAGTATCTTCATGAATTTTGCCTACCCCTAAGGCATCTGCCTTAGTTACCAGTTGAGCTACTTGCCAGTGCAGGAGCAACCTCCTCTGCCAGATAAGTAATCAGTGCATTTCCATCTACTGATTGTTCTTCAATCTTCCAGACCCATCTCTGAGTATGATTTTGCCGGATTTCACTAAATTTTTCTTTCCCTTTCTCATTTGATCCTCGATTACCAACCGGTGAATTTATGCTTCTACAAAATTTAGCAATATGTCCAACCTCATTACATGCATAACATGTAACATTGTTCCTTTGAATTGTTTTGCTAAAACCAATGAAAGTCCTTGACCTGCACTAATTAGCCATATGTCCAAACTTTCCACATGCATAGCATTTAACATTCATTCTGCAATCTTCTGTCTTATGACCATACATATTGCATTTAGAATATTTACTAGGAGCAAAATCAAGGTTCTGATTTGCTTTGTTTCTACATTGCCTAGCCATGTGACCAAATCTATTGCAATAAAAACATCTACCATAAAATTTATAAGCATTAAACTGCCTTACCAATGTCTTACAGTTTTTATCTTCATTAGCAGTACCGAAACTTTATCCTTGCTCAAATCCAAGTTCACCGGAATCTCCAATATGCCTTTGTCTCTTCAATAATTCATTTAGTTATGATGAACTAATCTTGAATTTCTCTTTGTACTCACTTGCAGTAGTTAGATCATCTCTCATAATTATCATTTGTCTCTCAAACTCATGTTCATTACTCTAGGATTGTACTAAATCAATTCTCAACATATCATTCTCATGAACCAACCTACCACATTCTTCAAATTTGTTCTTTAGGGATACAACAAGATTTTCTTCCTTTTTATTTTGCTCCTTAATCTCTTTAGACATTCTCATAGTTATAGCTTGTATTTCATTTCTCATGACCATATTCTCCTCACTCAACTTCTAACATTGTTCCTTAAGTGCATCTTTTTCTTCATCATCCCAACTTTGCAAAAGTTTCTTCCTCGTAGCTTGAACATATGATAGCCTCTCTTGTAGGATAAGAATGAATTACTTAGCACAATTCAATTCATCTTGTAGCTTCAAGTTCTTCAACCTTTCAACATCATAATCTTCAAGTGCCATCTCAAGTTGTTTCTCGAAACCCATGTCCATAGATTCCGGATTCACGATCTCCCTCAAGCTTTTAAACTTCCTTTGAGGCACAAAGCTCTGATACCAATTATTGGAATCCAATAAAACTGAGAGGGGGGTGAATTAGTGTTATACTGGGAAGGCCAATTTTAACCTTATTAAAATATGCATACACCAACCGGTATACTGGTGCATACAGAGTTGAAATAAGTAAAGTAACCAATAAGCCAATCACATAAATGAGAGCCATAACACATAGAATTATCCATGGAAAAACTCAAAGAGGAAAAACCATGGTGGGATTTGTGACCCACAATATCAATCCACTGGCCATATGAAGAGATATTACAAAATATAAGGGGCCTACACTTACAGGAAGGCTTACAGCCTAGAGCACACTGCTCAATCACAAAAGGAGCCTCACTGACTACATATAAATCCAGACTACAATCCGGAGAAGTGTTGAACTTCTAAGATAACATCTTTTATGCTAGAATACAGTTCTAGTTTAAGCTCTGTCTGTTCCAGTTTGAAACCCTAAACCCTTTACCAGAATAACCCTTACATAAATATCCTCACACACATAATCTCTCTGATATATTTCACATTATATCACATCCACACTTCCATCATCATATCTATATCAAAATGATCTTATCTAACTGACCTATATACCCTATAAACTTATCATGCCTTATGTCATCTTACAAAGATTATTACAATATCAAATTACATGTCATCTAGATAACACAAATAGATGAATATCAAAAACAATTGCCAATGTCGGATCCAAGATATGTTGGCCTCCAATATCGATAACCATAATCTAAACCATGTCGGCTTGCATTTCCGGTAACCAAAGAAATCCTTGTATCTGTCGGTGCAGGTGTAGTGTCTATGAAGTGCCTGCCAGTACACAACTGAACCAAAACATGAAACCGAAATAAAATATCATGTTGCCATCAATGCCAACATAGTAAAACCAACCAATTGAGTGTCAATTGCCAACAGAACTACCCAAAATGGGAAGATGTACAATTGATTCCAAGATTGAAAAATCTCCCATATTAAGAGAAAATGGGATTTGGACATTAAAATTTGATGGATCAAATTCCAAGAAAGGTATACGGATAGGAATAGAGTTGACTAATCCAAAAGGAAAGGTGCACTTAGTAGCTTACAGACTTCAGTTGCAATGTACCCATAATGTTACTAAGTATGAAGCATTGATACATGACTTATTTTTAGCCATAAAGAAAGGAGTACAGATATTGAGAGTAATGAGAGACTCAAAATTAGTAGTTAGACAAATAAGCAAATAGTATGTTTTCTGATACAAGAAACTCACTAGTTATCGACACCAGGTATGGGATTTAATAGAAATTTTCGAAGCTTTTAATATCAAAAATATCTCAAGAAAGTTTAACAAAAGATCAGACATTCTAGTTGCAGCAGCTAGTTCATTGGAACCACTTGAGTCTTCCAGAATGGAGAAGTTTACAGTAGAATTGGTACCAATTCCATCCATACCTAATAACATGCAAAACTTACAATTTTTTGAAGATGACCATCATATTAGAGAATTCATCATGAATTCTAGTATTTTTTAAGTACGAGTGATTGATGAAATTGATATGCCAAGTGGCGAAGAAGAGAAATTTCCCGAGGCATTGAAATGTAATAATACTCCTAAAGGCATAATAGAGTTGGAAAGACTGTTTGATGTAGATCAAGTGCTAAAACAAAAGAGATTGCCTAAAATAGAAGGGGATAAGTGTCAACAGTATAATTTAGACATGACAAAGGGACAACAAAATGTTTTGATAGGAAAGGTTTGTACTGAAAAAAAAGAGGATGACATAATAAAAGCATGGAAGGAGTATATACATGTCATCACATGGACCTATGAAGATCTGAAAATGTATGACACATCAATTATCACTCACAGGATCCCTTTAAAGTCAGATGTAAAGCCATTTAGGTAGAAAAAAAGACCAGTGAATGCCTTGATAGAGCCACTAATTCTAAAAGTACATAAATTGCTTTTGGCAAGAATCATATTCCTTGTCAGACATTTGACTTGGGTCTCAAACCTAGTTCTAGTTCATAAGAAAAATGGAGATATAAGGTTATGTGTAGATTTTAGAAATATTAATAGAGCTTCAGAGAATTATAATTATCCATTACCACTCTTATATGAAGTAATTTAGATAGTTAATGGATCTCAGATGATGTCCTTACTAGATGGATTCTTAGGATATAACCAAGTTATGGTTGATAAACAAGATAGGCTAAAAACCGGATTTACCACAAAGTGGGGAATATTTGATTATAGAAGAATGGCATTTGGATTGATCAATGTAGGAGCAACATTCCAGAGGATGATCGATATTGCATTCAGACAATTGAGTGGTAAATGCATCATAATTTACATGGATGATCTGACTATCTTTTCAAAAGATAGGTCCACACACGTATAGGATTTGCGGAAAGTATTAAAGAAATGTGAGCAATATAGAATATCTTTAAACCTAAAGAAATGTATGTTTGGGGTAACAGAGAGAAAATTATTAGGGCATATAATCTTAGAAGTGGGAATCTCAATTGATCTAGATCAAGTAAGACTTTGATGAAGTTACAACCCTCAAATAGTAAATTTTGCATGATCTAGTAGGCTCCAGTATAGTTTGGTTATGGAATTGGCTTAATCTTGATACTCATGTTAATATTCCATAAGTTGGTTTTGGTCTGATAATCGGATTCTATCTTGTTTGCTTAGAAGCTTGGTCTATGGTTATGGCGAGGGTTTCACCGGTAGAGCTTTTGATGAAGATCTTTGATGAATTGCATAAATGGTGTTGGTGCCACTTCTAGTGGAGTTTCAGGATGCTGATGGTGATCATGTTCGAGACTTGGTAGATGGAGATCATTGTTATAGCATGTGGACCTATACTGGGTCGTGGTTGATGTAGGTTATGGACCTCTCGATGTGTTTCTAGGATGTCTTATGTGTTGGATATTATTTGTTAGGTCTAAGGCCAACATGGTTTGTAATTATGTAATTGCTTTATTATCTAGTGGCTGACCTAATTGTTTATGGTCGAGAGTTTGTATATATAGATGTAAGATCTCATTGTAGATCATATATATATGGTAGAGATCATAGGAATGGGAAATGGATATGTAATGTATGAATAATGTAATATCATTCAGGTAGAGGATTTGGTCGATCATTGGAGATCAAATTGGGTTTATGTAAGAGGATTTCATCCTCTCATATTGAGCTTAACCGAAACTGTACTCAGGCATAGGAAATGCTATCTTTTGCAGTTCAACACTTCTCCGGATTGTAGTCTAGATTTCTATGTAGTCAGTGAGGCTCCTTTTGTGATGAGAAGTGCACTCTAGGCCATTGGCCTTCCTGCAAGTTTAGGCCCCTCAATTGTAATTAACATACTTACTGCATAAGTATTATCTGACTGTGGGTAGGCTTCCCATTGTGGTGTTTCCCTTTACTGGGTTTTCCACATATAAATCTTGGTGTCATGTGGATGATATTTATTTTGTGATTATTGTTTATGCTTAATTGGTTTAACTTCTATTCTAGTATTAAAGTTTTAATTGCTAATGGTTCTAGTAATCTATGACAACTGATTCAACCCCCCCCTTAGTTGTCTTCCAGTTATTTGAACTATCTAACAACGAGTATCAGAGCTTTGGTCCTCTATGTAGAAATATCAACTACTTGAGGAAGATCCTATGGCATCTAACAGTTCAAGTTCATCCAATTCTTCTGGAGCTATCTTTTAGAGAGATATTCCTAGGCTTGATGGAACAAATTACACAGTATGGAAGATTCAGATGGAGACTCATCTAAGATGTCTTGGCAAGGAGATTTGGGAGATCACATAGAATGGTGTCACACCTAATAATCTGGCATCTGGAAATCATCCTTTGAAAAAATTGGATAAGGAGCTTGAGAATGATTGTAGAGAAAGAGAAGCCCTCTTGTGTGCACTTTCTGATCAAAAAATAATGGGATTAACTGACAAATCATCTGGAAAGGCTATATGGGATAAGTTGGAGACTCTTAATGAAGGTGACCCTATAGTGAAAATTGCTAAACTTTATGGTTACCGGGTGAGATATGAAAAGTCGAAGATGGAAGAAGATGAAAGACTGCATTCATGGAAAGGGTAAATGAGATTGTTATGGGAATTCAATGTTGTGGTGGAACTTTGAGCGAAGATGAAATTGTTTCTAAAGTTCTAAGAGTCCTACCACTGGCTTACAAGATGAAGGCTACTACTATTAATGAGTTGAGAATAATGGCTAATACATCTGTCAACATAGATACCTTGGTTGCAAAACTATCTTCTTTTGAGCTTGAAGAATTTGGACCATTTGGAGTTGTAAAGACTGAAGTTACTTTTCATGCATCTACATATGTAACCAGTAAGCAAGATTGGAAAGCTTTGTATGCAAAGGAATTGGAAGATATGAAGAGAGAAGATGATGAGTTTGAGCAACTTGAAGCACCATTTTCTAGAAGAGTACCTAAAGGACCGGTAGGAAGTAAGTATGAAGGAAAAGCACCTTTTAAATATTTTGCATGTAATAAGATTGGTCATTTTGTATCTAGATATTCTAAAATGAATTCAAGATTTGAAGAAAGAGTTAAAATATCATTTAAGCCTAACCCAGGATACCAGGACAAGTTTAAGTACAAGAAAAACTAGAGACAAATCATGCTACATAGCGGATGAGGAAGGCATTACTGATTCTGATGATGAACCGACAGAAGACTCTTCTAGTGGTTCCGACAATGAAAATGAATGGGTGTTCCTAGTTATCAAGGAAGATGTTCCACCACTGGAAGAGAATATACCTAAAGAGAAGGCACTTGCTACTAAAATTGAAGACAAGGATGAATGGGTAATTGAAAATGGTTGTTCACATCATATGACTGGAGATAAAGGGAATTTTCTATCTTTGCAAGAATTTGATAGCGGTCTAGTTAGATTTGGAGATGACAAAGCATGTATGATCAAAGGAAAAGGAACTATATCACTGGATAGTAAGAATAATACTGACAATGTTTATTATGTTGAAGGTTTGAGGCATAATATTTTGAGTGTAGGACAATTAGTGGATAAGGGATTTCAATTACAATTCAAGGATGGAAAATACAAAATCATTAATAGATCTGGATTGGAGATTGCAACTAGTACATAGACAGAAGGTAATATATTTCATTTGAATTGTAGTGAGAAGACATGTTTGATTACACAAATTGATGAGAGTTGGCTACGACATAAATGAATGTGTCATGTGAATTTTGATTGCATTGTAAATATCAGTTCAACTAAGGTAGTTAGGGATATACCTAAAATTATGAAGCCCTATGATCCAGTATGTAAAGAATGTCAAATGGGTAAATGGGTCAGAACCTCTTTTAGGAGTATACAAGATAAATATCATGATGTTATCTTATTCATACTTATTTGTGTGGCCCTGCTAGAGTTAAAAGTTTTGAAGGTGATACATATTTCATGCTTATCATTGATGATTATTCTAGAATGGTGTGGGTTACTTTTCTAAAAGAAAAATTTGAAGCATTTGAAAAGTTTAAAATCTTTAAGGCTAAAGTGGAAACTGAGACAGGATTGAAGATCAAATGTTTGAGGTCAGATCATGGTGGAGAATTCATATCCAGTGAGTTTAATAACTTTTGTGAGAAGCATGGTATAAGAAGATAATTTTTTGCTCCCCAGACACCTCAGTAGAATGGAGTTGTGGAAAGGAAAACAAAATTATCTTGGATGCTGCTAGAACAATGATGATGGAAGCTAGTATACCTCATATCTACTGGAGAGAAGAAGTAAGCACAACAATTTATACATTGAATAGAGTACATATCAAAGGAGAAACCGGTAAGACACCTTATGAATTATGGTTTGGCAATACACCTACAGTTAAGTATTTCATAATTTTTGGTAGTAAATGTTATATCAGGAGAGATGATATCATTGGAAATTTTGATCCTAGATGTGATGAAGGCATATTTCTTGGTTATCCTAATGAAACCAAAGCATAGAGATATTATAACAAGAGATTGCAGAGAATTGTGGAGAGTGTTAATGTCAAAGTAGATGAGCTGAACAAAAGTCAAATCAAAATTTATGAGAAGGAACCGATAGTGGAAATTATTATATCTAAACCAGTAACACCTTTACCAAAACAAAGTGTTGAACTAGTTACTTCGGCAATATCAAAAAATTCTATAGTGACTGAAGAACAAGGAAGAGGAACAGAGAGTCAAAGGACTCCTAGGTATGTGAGATTGAATCATTTAGAAGATTAGATTATTGGGGATAAGAGCAATGGAGTAATGACAAGAAGAAGACTAGCAACTAATGAGGTATGTTTAATTTCACAAGTTGAACCAGTATCAGTAATTGAGGCATGTAAAGATGAATATTGGTTGAAAGCTATGGAAAAGAATTAGATTAGATTGAGAAAATAACACATGAACTTTGGTTCCCCGGCCTAAAAATAAAAAATGTTATTGGAACTAAATGGGTTTTTAGAAATAAATTGAATGAGGATGGTCAAGTTATAAGGAATAAGGCTAGATTGGTTTGTAAAGGATATTCTCAGAAGGAAGGAATTGATTATGGAGAGACTTTTTCCCGTGTAGCTAGGATTGAAGTTGTAAGATTATTTCTTGCCTATGTTGCTTATAAAAACTACAAGGTTTATCAGATGTGTTAGTCTCAAATTCTGATTTCCCTCTTATCCCCTGTAAGAAAATGAATAACCCTGTCTGCATATAAAGAGAACAAGGAAAAAATAACCTTAAAGTAACATATAACAAGGTTTTGAGAAGCTTCTACACTTTGAACTTATCCAAAGTTCAGGGGGGTATACCTTCTATGAATACTTTAACACTTTTAAATGAGATCCACAATAAACTAGTGTAAAAAACTAGTGGATTTCATCACCTCAACATAAACTGAAATATTTGAATAAAAACTTATATACTTCTTCAGTATTGATCTTCAAGAAAATTAGAAAGAATTCGACAACAAGTACCAGTGCCTTATCCAGGCTACAAAGTCGCCTAAATTAAGCAATAATTTTCAACAACTAAACATTCTAATACGCCTCATCATCTCAGCTTTCATGAACCTCATGCATGCCTAACATATACATAGATCCTTTCCCATTTAACTAAAATAACTCATCAAATTCATGGCAACAGATAATAGATTTGCGAAAAAAAATATTCCTTGCACATTTGATCCCTCTCTTGAAGAGAAAAGCCAAAAATAATGTCTATAAGATCGCCTTACAATCCATGCTCATTCGAACAACCCTAGATTATCCAAATGAAACCAACAAACTACAGAATGCACACCAAAAGAAAAAGAAATTTTAGGCCCAAAACTTTGATTTATCAATTTATATTCATTCTTGAAAATATTACATCATCCAGAGTCATCTCCATGAAACCAGAAAAAGAAACCTAAATATATTTTGCCAGAGTTTCCTTACAAAATTATTGTGATCCTCTTTTACTAGTCCTGGTATCCATTTATAACATTATGGATGCATACCAGCTTCGGACATTCCTAGAAAGGTTTGTTACAAATTGTGATACTCACCAAGAAATAGTTACAAGTCTTTCTCAATATCAATGGCCTCTTCCGTTTGTTGTTCTGCTGCAATCTTTTCTATCTTCTCTGGAGTATCTTCTTTTTATCCAATGTATTTGTCCTTCCACTCCTAGAATACATCATCACTTGGCCAAGCAAAGCTAATAATCTTATGTTTCATCCCTTCTAGCCTTTTCCAAGTGACCCTTAACTGCTCAATTTCTGTTTCTATGAAACCATAATGTGATTTCACTTTTTCAATCTCTTCAATTGTTTGGACAAATAAGGATGTGTCATCAGTGTTAATAATTTCATTAACCCTTTGGGACAATTTGTGGTCTAGCTCTTCTAGCCATGCCTTCTCCTCTTTCAACTGAATTGGACCCACAAAACCCCCTGGAAACAATTCATATTTGTGATCTAAATATTCTTTTCTATACAGTTGGGCTTTTCTTTTTACACCTGCCCTTTCCTTTTAGAATATATTCATTTCTTTTATAAACTCACTAGTGGACCTAAGATTATCATTGGCCTCTGCATTTGCATGGGATGAACACATGAGCTCTAACTCCTTACCTCTAGGCATCCACTTATTAAGAATTGGTTCTAAGGTGGTTTCATCCTCTCTTAATTCAATCAGAATATTCAGGATATTTTTCATAGAAATGTGTACAACAGAGGCCTTGACCGAATCAACAACCTTCAAAATTGTGTCTTTTACCTTTTCTTCATACTTGCTTGCAAACAAGGTTTGAGCTTGTTTAAACTTTTCCAACTCATTTTGGATAGTTTTAGCTGACTGGAAACTAGATGGCATAGGAGAAGGGGATATTCTATAATGGGACTAGTAGGTGGAGGTCTTGCTAGAGAGGAGGCTATCATGAGAGTAGAGGATTCACCTGGATGGTGCTGACCTGCCAATTGACTCTGAAGTCTAGCAATAATATTGTCTCTATTGGCTACTCCTTCTTTTGTCTCATTATAAGCCTTTAAGATGGTTTCCAATTTTAATCGGAGATTAGCCTTTTCTTTTGCCTCCTTTTCTGCTACTGCCACACTAAAATTTGCAGTTTCCAAGACCATGCTTGCAGCTTCCACCACCCCTGTATCTTGGACTCTTTTTACAATCATGCCTCCTAGGAGACTAGAATCTGATACATCTTTCCTCCTTTTACTCTAATCCTTCTTCAATGACCACATGACTAGAGCAGCATTATCTTTGCTGAAGGTTACTCCTTTCATGGGTTTGGTTTCCCTCCTTACTACTTCAAGAATGAGACCATCAGCTATATCCCATTCAGGGAGGATTAAAACTCCAGCCTTAGACACCATCTCTCATCCCTTCTCAGGAGTAATAGTCTTAAACTCTTCAATCATTTCTTACTTCACCTCTTCTTCCACCTGAGGTACATCTCTATGAGGTTGTTCACTCTTCCTTTTCTCACATCTGGCTTTGAATTGTTCCATATTTTGCTTCCACACAAATTGCATGAAAGCCCCTATTGTAACAAAATTACTATTAGCCATGAAATCCTCACTGGCTTGATTAACAGTAAGGTCTAACTCTTTTCCCTTTATCTCACCATCAGTCAAGTTCATTTCAGCACTAGGTGGCTCTTCTGGCATCCCCTCTTGGGTCTCCTCATATGTGCAGGCAATCTCCCCGAGACTCCCTAACTATAATAATTATTCGGCCACCACCTGCTCATCTCCTATGTCGATAGGGGACTGAGATGGAGAATACAAAGGCTCATTGGTTTGCACTTCCTTTCCTACCCTTTGCCTTTTAGAGGAGTCTTGGATGTCAATGACATCCTCAATTGCTCTTTTTCCTCTTGATGTGGAAGGCTCACCTGTCACTGGCATCATCACATTGTACTTTGATTTCCTATGCATCACATAATCACCAGGTGGGATAGCCTTAGCAAAGGTAGGATTAGCTAAAACCAATTTAACCTTGTCAAGATCATTTTGCATTATAGCCTCCCTTTTTTCTTTCAAGGTTTGCATGAGGTCTTCAAAATAAAGAACCAAGAATTTGATTTTCTCCTCAAAGGGATTGAAACTAGAGAGAGGGTCATAGCTGCTATCAAATTGATGAATAAAATCAAGAGCCCTCTTATATGCAACCCACTTCTCCTTCCTCAGTTCTTGCTCATCTAAATTGAATTCATTTCTAATTAAATCTTTAGGGAACTGAAATTGGTGAGGCCTACCTTTACACACTACCCTCTTTCTAAACATGTCGTTGAAAAATTCCTTAGGTTCTACACATCTTGAAACTGCAGTTGACAACCTATATGGCTTAAAGAATTCTTCAAAATATTTCTAGCCACCTTTAGTGATCAAAAAATGATGGGCCATGGTAATGGTTGGGAAAATGGTCTCTTTACCCCTACTTGTCAGCTCTGCCTCTTGCACACCTCCAATTTGCCTCAAGACTTCTGCAATCCCTATCTTCAATGGGACCTGATAGGGAAATAGATAAGGAGTACCTCTGAAACCATACACTCTGAAAATGGTAGAAATAGGGTACAAATACATATCTCCCCAATTGTGAACAATCTTAATACCCTCAGCAAACTCTTTAGGCCTGAGGAATTCCAAGAGAGCCTTAGGAATCCTAGGGTTTTCTGTGCACAAAAGAAATCTAATCTTAGATGCAAAGCATCTATCAAACTTTAAATAGCTAGAATCCTCTCTATCCCAGGATAAAACAGTGCTCCAAACTTGAACAGGAATCTCTTCGTTATCTTTCACCTTAACCAAATCCATTTCCTTTGCAAAATAGTCAGCACTCTTGAACAAAAACACGTGCATTAGAAGAGAATACCATCCAAATGATCTGTCCACCTTACCAATTTTTTATCCCTACTAGCCCTGCATGAATTGCATTAGTAAGGTATGATGCATAATCAAATGTTATTGCCAGAGAGGGGTTTAAAATTTGTGCAATCATTAGCATGTAATGGGTTGCCATGTTTTTCTCACCATCTTCTCCAAAAATATGACACAGTGCCCAATACATACCCTTAGCTCTTAGAGTAAATAGATTCAGGGAGAAGGGTTCCATTGTAATGGGGCCTACAACTATTAACCCTCTGATAGTTCTGATACTTAATATAAGTACAGATCTAATAGCCAACAAGATGAGAGGGGGGGATGAATCATACAAACTTAATCATCCATAAAAACATCAGATTCAACCTTGATAACATATATTAGAGTAATATAACCAAAACTGTCAAACATGCAAACTCAAAAGCATATGAACATCATAAACCTCATAACACCAAATTTAATGTGGAAACCCAAATAGGGAAAAACCACTGTGGGATTTTGGACCCAATAAGAAATATACTCTTCTAGAGTATGCTCGGTTAAAAGCAAATCCTGTTAAAGATTACAAACACATTGCTAGATGTGACCCGATTAAGGGATTTCCCTAAGATCTATTAGGATCTTCACTTTGTTAGAAGTGACCTTGTTAAAGGATTTCAAACACTCAATTAGAATGTCATCTTGCTAGAGGGTTTTACAAATAAGATTGTTAAGTCCACTCAGTTAAGAGATTTTCTGTCACTTTCACAAAATAACAGTAATAAAATCTATCTGCAACTCCACATCTAAAATGCTAAAGAAGATTCCTATTTGTTCAATACAATCTAGACATAGAAGTAATCTTGTCTATCTATTGGGCTTATATACTCTGTTATTCTAACAGGTCTTCAAGATTCTGTTCTCTGTAATCACTATGTATCATCCCTGTGCATACACTTGCCCGCATACATTTTTTATCAATAGTTTCTTATTTATAAACAATTAGGTAACCACTTAATCTCCTTGATCACATTTCCCATGATCAATCATAGCCATTAAATCTTCAATCTTTTCCAGGTTCAATGCATCTTTTGATCTGAAAATGTTTTACCCCACCTTGGAACTTGCATATTAGTCTTGGAACTTGTGCCAGGGTATTGCGGTTCAATCTGAGCTTTAGATCTTCATGTCGATTTTTCATTGCCTTAGATTTGTTAACAAACTTCATTCACGGCTCCCCAATCATTGAATAGTTCCAGCTCATCAACTTCATTCATTAAATACCGCATGCAAACATTTAATGCATTTTGTTATAGCTCGGTTACAACTCGGTAACAACTTGGTGAATACTAAACTTCACTCGGTAGACATTCTGCCTTCATTAATCGATAGTGATAACCTTAGGGTTTACCAACTAGGTTCCTTAGGGTTTACCGACTAGGTTCTTTGCTTGATAACATAGTATAGTATTAACCTTTACATTTTACAACATATGTATGATGTTAAAACAATCTAAAACATCATGATCTCATCATTGTCTGACTCAGTACTAGTTGCCCATTGAATACCTTATTCATCCCCTTATTCATCATATTCTTTCCTGTGTCTTTTACCGACATCTTTATAATATTCATATCATACTTCTCAAGATATGGCAACATCATACTGAATTAGAAAATCAATTTCTTGACATCAATGACAAAATAACAATATCAAGATAGTAAACATCTTTAATTAGTTATATCCATAATCATCAACAACCTTCTCAATATCCTTATGAAATGTCAACAATCTTTCATTGTGTATTATAATGCTATATTGCCAACAATCTCCCCCTTTGGAATTAATGGAAAAATCAATTGATTTGACCTTAAAAGATTTGGATTGCTGTGATTCTGAAATGCTGAACTACTCTCCCCCATACATTAGACTTCTCCTAGTTTCAGTCTTCTTTCCAATCTGTAGTCTGCTTAGTTTTCTTTTAGTCTTCTCCCCTGATAGGTCTTCTTCCTCCCTATTAGTCTTCTCCCCTTTATAGTAGTCTTCTCCCCCTTTGACAATGATGCCAAAAAGTAAAGAACGAAAACATAATTACTTTCTGTAAGAAGTTATTTCCTATTGTTGTGTATCAACTGAGTCTCGGTCAGAGCATTTGTCTTCAGTTCCTATTCCCTATAATATTTCCTGTGCACCTTTAGAAAACATCCTAAAGTGTATAAATCAGCATCTACTCCCAAAAGATATTCTATAGAGTCATCAGATTGATGCTTTCACCGAAATCAGTCAGTGAGTAGAAGATAGGGGTAGGACCCCTAACCTACTTCTGAGATATTCAAAAGTGTCCCTTGGTAGTGGTTTGGTGAAGATATCTGCTATTTGTTCCTTTGTGCTAACATACTCCAATACCACTTTCTTCTCTTGAGCTTCTTCTCTAAGATAATGATATTTGATAGATATGTGCTTTGTCTTAGAGTGCATAACAGGATTCTTTGAAATATTAATGGCACTAGTATTGTCATAGAATATAGTTCCTGGCTTGGTAACTTTCTCATTTATACCTTCCAATAGTTGTTTGATCCATGCAATGTTGGTATAGTTCAATGCTGCAACAACGTATTCAGCTTCTGCTGTTGACTGTGAAACACATCCTTGTTTCTTGCTAAGCCAACTCACTAGTCTTTCTCCTAAAAAGAAAGCTCCTCCACTTGTGCTTTTTCTGTCATCAATGTTGCCTGCCCAATCAGCATCAGTATAAACTTTTAAATCAAAATCATTTCCTTTTCGATATACTAAGCCATAATCCTCTGTGCCTTTCAAGTATCTAGAAATTCTTTTGATTGCTATCATGTGTGTTTCCTTAGGATCTACAAAGAATCTTGCAACAATACCTACTACATGTGCTATGTCTGGTCTGCTGTGAACAACATATTGTAGATTTCCAATCATGGATCAGTAAAGTGTCTCATCAATAGATGCAGATTCATCATTCTTTGATAATTTACAGTTGGTAGTCATAGGAGTACTTACTAGTTTTGAATCCTCCATTCCAAATTTCTTCAAGATTTCCTTTATGTACTTGGATTGTGTAATGAAAATCTCATTTTTCATTTGCAGTATCTGTAAACCTATAAAATACTTTATCTCATCGATTACTGACATCTCAAATTCTTTGCTCATTTCATTTCCAAAGGTCTTGCATAAAGAGTCATTTCCACAAAATATAATATCATCAACAAATATGGCTAAGATTAGTATTCCATTTTCATCATTCTTCATGTAAATATTGTTCTCACTTGTCCTTAAAAAACCAATCTTAATAAAATAAGAGTGCAATCTTTCATACCATGCTCTAGGTGTTTGTTTCAAACCATATAAAGCTTTGTTCAATTTACATACTTGATCTTTATTATTGTCTTCAACAAATCCTTTAGGTTGTTCAATAAAAACTTCTTCTTCCAATATTCCATTCAGAAATGCAGATTTGACATCCATTTGATATACCTTGAAATTTTTGAAAGTAGCGTAGGCCAACAATGTCCTTACTCCTTCAAGTCTAGCAATAGGTGCAAAAGTTTCACCATAATCAATTCCTTCTTCTTGAGCATAACCTTTGCAAACTAGTCTTTCTTTGTTTCGAATGACCTCTCCTTTTTCATTTAGCTTGTTTCTGAAAATCCACTTTGTACCGATTACATTTTTGTCCTTCGGTCTTGGGATTAGTGTCCATGTGTCATTCTTCTTGATTTGATCAATCTCTTTTGTCATAGCATTTATCCAATCTTCACTGTTAAATGCCTCTTTCACTATTCTCGGTTCAAATTCAGATATCAAACATGTGTTCTGTCTTAGTTTGTTCCTTGTCATCACTAGATCATCCTTATCTCCTATAATCTAATGGTGCATGATGTCTTCTGACATACTTGGCTAATACAGGCTCAGTAGGCTTTGTATGATCTTCTTCATCACTTGGTAACTGGATATTCTCTTCATTTTCTTCAACAGTCTTCTTGGTAGGACTTCTCAGTTGAACATAGACAAATTCATCATAGTCTTCTGGTTCCTTGGAATTTCCTTCATCATTTCTTTCTGCAAATTCATCAATTTTCACATTTGCACTTTCTACTATTTTGTTAGATGATTTGATTAGACATTTAAATGCTTTGCTTCTAGAAGAATAACCTAGAAACGTTCCTTCTTCACTTTTTTAATCAAATTTGCCATTTCTATCATCTTTATGAACATAGCATCTACTTCCAAAGATTTTAAAATAACTAACATTAGGTTTCTTATCATACCAGATTTCATATGGTGTCTTCAAAGTACCTTTCTTCAATTGAACTCAGTTCACGGTGTAAACAGTTGTACTTATTGCTTCTCTCCAAAATTTTTGTGGCACCTTCTTTTCAATCATCAGTATTCTAGCACAATCCACAATAGATCTATTTCTTCTCTTAGCTATTCCATTTTGCTGTGGAGTTCTCGGTGCAGAGACTTGTCTTTTAATACCATGATCATTGCAAAATAAGTTGAACTCATCAGATGTGAACTCTCCTCCTCTATTTGATCTAAGACATTTTAGTTGTCTTCCTGTTTCATTTTCAACTCTTGCCTTGTACCATTTAAACATTTGAAAAGCTTCTGATTTTTCTTTTAAAAACATTACTGACATCATCCTTGAATAGTCATCCACAAATAATATGAAATATTTATCACCATAATAACTTTGAAATTTCATAGGACCACAAAGATCAGTGTGCACTAGATCTAAAATTCCATTAGAAGTGTAAGACTTACTTGTAAAGCTTGATCTTGTCATCTTACCCATGTGGCATCCTCGACACATAGCATTCTCAATTTTTTCAAGACTCTATAGACCTCTTACTCTGTGCTTCTTACTTATTTTGATCAGATTATCAAAATTGACATGACAAAACCTTTTATGCCATAACCAAGTATCATCAGTCTTTGCATACAAACACTTATTCCAAGTTGAGTCAAGGTGAAATGTATTACCTTTTGTTTGTGTCTCGGTAGCAACTAACTTTCCATTCTTGTCATGAAGTTTGACAATTCCCTTATGAAATTTTATTCGGTAACCTGTGTTGTTTAGCTATGCTACACTCAACAAATTGCATTTCAAACCTTCAACCCAATAAACATCATTGCATCTTGCATTGTCAAGAAGTGTTATAGATCCTTTACCTCTCACTGGACATGGTGCATCCTTACCAAATCTAACATAGCCTCCATCATAATCCTCTAACATAACAAACTTGTGTTTATCTCCTATCATATGATGTGAGCATCCACTATCTATAATCCAAGAATCATTAGTGTTTATGTGAGATATTAGGGCTTTTTCTTCATACCTTTCTTGATCTGATCCATCCTTGATAGCCACATAAACTACTTCCTCTATATCTATATCATCTGATTTATCATCATTGGATTCCTCATCAGCTATTAGGCATGTCTTTCTATGTCTTCTTCTGAAGTCTCAGTATCCTCTGTGATAGTTATCTTTCTGTCTGTCATCTCGGTAATCTCTCTTTTCAGTAGAATCTTTGTCAGGACAGTTAGAATCCATATGTCCTATTTTATCACAATTGAAACATTTCAAAGGTAGTTTTCCTTTATACTTACCTTTGCCTCTCGGTAACCTTTTGGCTAATAGTGCTTCAAACTCTTCTTGCTTTTTGATTTCCTCATACAGTTTGTGTACTGCCTCCATGTTCTTACAAAATCTTTCACTTGCTCCACTGTGATCTCCTTCAAAGTACTTATACTTTCTTTCATTGAAATCATTATATTCATCAAGATGAAAAGAACTAAATACAGATTCAACTTTATTTACCGAAGATCCACTATTATCAAAATTACTTAACTCAAATGCATGTAGCTTACCAATAGTAGCATCTAAAGAAACTGGCATATTAGGTATAGACCTCAATTCATTGATTGTAGAGACTCGGATTACATAAGCTAGTAGAAGGGTTCTTAACAACTTACTTGTTATATCCTTTTCTTCAATAGTTCCACCTGCTCCTTTGATTTGATTGACAATCTCCTTTAGTCTTGTGTTGTACTGTGTTATGTTCTCACCTTCATTCATCCTCATAGATTCAAGTTGTCCTCTTAGAATATCTACTTTTTCTCTTTGAACATGTTCATCTCCTCCATATACTGATATGAGCTTATCCCACATTGCCTTTGCATCATTGCAACCTTCTAGATCATTAAACTCTGAATCGGTCAATGCATATGTTATTTCAATCATTGTGTGAATATGTTCTTGCTTTGCCTTTTTCTCTTCCATAGTCAATGGATAGGTGCTCAGTGTAACAAAATAATTCTCTAGATAGTATACAACATATTCTCCAACTCTTGATAGATGTAGCTTCATCCTTTTCTGCCATGTAGAGAAACTTGAATTGTTCAGCTTTAGTGCATCCCTCTTATACATCTTGGATCTTTAACTCAAGTGCCTTTAAACTTTCCTTCTGGAGTCCAAAGCTCTGATACCAATTGATAGTTCTAATACTTAATATAAGTACAGATCTGATAGCCAACAAGATGAGAGGGGGGGGTGAATCATACAAACTTAATCATCCATAAAAACATCAGATTCAACCTCAGTAACATATATTTCAGTAATATAACCAAAACTATCAAACATGCAAACTCAGAAGCATATGAACATCATAAACCTCATAACACCAGATTTAACGTGGAAACCCAAATAGGGAAAAACCACTGTGGGATTTTGGACCCACTAAGAAATATACTCTTCTAGAGTATGCTCGATTAAAAGAAAATCCTGTTAAAGATTACAAATACATTGCTAGATGTGATCTAGTTAAAGGGATTTCCCTCAGATCTGTTAGGATCTTCACTTTGTTAGAAGTGACCTTGTTAAAGGATTTCAAACACTCAATCAGAATGTCACCTTGCTAGAGGATTTTACAAATAAGACTGTTAAGTCCACTCAGTTAAGAGATTTTCTGTCACTTTCACAAAATAACAGTAATAAAATCTATCTGCAACTTCACATCTAAAATGCTAAAGCAGATTCCTATTTGTTCAATACAATCTAGACATAGAACTAATCTTGTCTATCTGCTGGGCTTCAATACTTTATTATTCTAACAGGTCTTCAAGCTTCTGTGCTTGGTAATCACTATGTAGCATCCCTGTGCATACACTTGCCCGCATACATTGTTTATCAATAGTTTCCTATTTATAAACAATTAGGTAACCACTTAATCTCCTTGATCACATTTCCCATGATCAATCATAGCCATCAGATCTTCAATCTTGTCCAGGTTCAATGCATCTTTCAATCTGAAAACATTTTACCCTACCTTGGAACTTGGATATTAGTCTTGGAACTTGTGCCAGGGTATTGCAGTTCAATCTGAGCTATAGATCTTCATGTCAACTTTTCATTGCCTTAGATTTGTTAACAAACTTCATTCATGGCTCACCAATCATTGAATAGTTCTAGCTCATCAGCTTCCTTCATTAAATACCGCATGCAAACATTTAATTCATTCTGTTATAGCTCGGTTACAACTCAGTAACAACTTGGTGAATACTAAACTTCACTCGATAGACACTCCACCTTCATTAACCGATAGTGATAACCTTAGGGTTTACCGACTAGGTTCCTTAGGGTTTATCGACTAGGTTCTTTGCTTGATAACATAGTATAATATTAACCTTTACATTTTACAACATATGTATGATGTTAAAATAATCTAAAACATCATGATCTCATCATTGTCTGACTTGGTACTAGTTGCCCATTGAATACCTTATTCATCCCCTTATTCATCATATTCTTTCCTGTGTCTTTAACCGACATCTTTATAATATTCATATCATACTTCTCAAGATATGGCAACATCATACTGAATTAGAAAATCAATTTCTTGACATCAATGACAAAATAATAATATCAAGACAGTAAACATATTTAATCAGTTATATCCATAATCATCAACAACCTTCTCAATATCCTTATGAAATGCCAACAATCTTTCATTGTCTGTTATAATGCTATATTGCCAACACCCTCCTATTTTAACAAAGAACTCTTTCAATGGGCCACTCCTAAGGTGATCCCTTTGTGCATCATAAACCCGAGCCAGTGATTCAAAATCAATAGGCTCTAACAAATTTGAAGCCTCACTGAGCTTGAACACACTTTTGAATTCATCATCTTTAATTTCAATCAGGGCTGATCCTTTCACATTCCTGATACATCGAGCTATAGGTTCATAATTTTGGGCAATCAAAGTCAACAAATCTACATCCATGAACACACTAGGAACAATAAGCTCCCCCACATCCAATTCCCATATGCTATTTAAAGGGGCAAGGGAATGTCTCTGACCAAAACCTACTTTGAACAATCCTAAACCTAACAACCCTATTTGTGGATCCCTTAACCAATTACCTTTATCAAATAACCCATCCCTAATTTTTAGACGAGGGTTCTTTGGTAATAATTATTTAGCTTTAGCCCCGACATTGGTTGACATAGTTAACTATTCCAAAAAATCATCACAAATGTTCCTATCCTGGTAATTCACTTTTCCTGTCAACTCCCTTCTTGGTGCCATGTTGATAATGCAACTATATCAATTGAGACTTGCACAAACCTCTAATGAAACAATTCACACATCAATCACCAACTTTAGACCAAAATTAGCAAGAAAAAGCACAAAAAACCTATTGTTTGCTTGAAGAAAACCGCTCTGTACCAATTTCTCTATAGCAGACTCATTGAAATGATGCCAACATTCAAGTTGATGCGGACTCTAATACAACAAGTTGGCATTGAATTTTAGAAATCAATCCCGCATGCTTTGACCATCACCTCAGAATTGAATTCACAAATCCAATTAAAAAATGGGCTCCAATGGATCATAAATTCTTTGAGTATTTCCTTTGTTTCGTTGTTTCGCTATTTCACAAAGCTTAAAACCTCCACACCTTTCTTTCATGAAACAATGACAACTGTTGGATCACAGGAACTTGCACTGCTTTTATTCCGTTCGGTCTTTCTGTGTTAGTGACGGGCCCTACCTTCTTTTCAGTATTTCGTGGGCCTTAAAACTTGTGCAATTTTCCTTCGCAAAGCAATGCTGGCTATTAGATCATGATCTCCTTGCCGGTCTTTATTTCCTACAACGACCGTCAGTCTTATTAACTAACCATGCATTACCTTGACGACTAACGGTTTTCGCCATTTTGCAGAGACTCAATTGCAAGCATCTTCGAGCTACAAAACAACATCAACCATTGGATTGACCATGAGATGAACACCTTTTAACATGCTTTAGACCTTTCAAGTGGGCACTTTAACTCAGAGACCACTTGCTTTATCTCATCACCAATTAACAAATGCCACATGGCAGTCAGTTATTTGCTTAGGAAGTTCCATCGGGTTCCATTCTGAAACCGCCACGTGCTTTACTTTACTATTCCCCACATAACTATTGGTTGAACCAAGGTGGGCCCTCAACTACCCTTTAAAAAACCACGCGCACTTGACAGGTCACCATTACACTCCACGGAACAAACCATCTGTCTTTCCATGTCATCCATCGTGTGATTGCCACATCATTTCGCTATTTCATGAACATTAATCTCCACTTTACTTTAGGCCACGAATCCACGACAACCATCCAATTAAATCATACTTAATCGGTCTTTAACTTTTATGACCTACCTATCCTTTGGACCCATAGGCCCTTTCGCCATTTCACAAAGCTTAAAACTCAGGTTACTTATCTTTATGAAGCAGTGGTATCCATTGGATCTCAAGAACTTGCTCGTCGGTTACCCTTGCTATGACCACCTCGCCCGAGCCCACTACCTTTTCGCTACTTTGTGAAAGGTAGAACACATGCATCTTCTGGCCGCAAATCAACGTGAGTCGTTAATCTTTTCTAAACTGATCATCCTTTAACCAAAGAAGCCGCTCGCCTCTGGAACCCGCCAAGTCTTTCGTTGTTTCGTAGAACTTATATCAAGTGCATCTCAGGCTAGCAAATCAACGCGAGCCATTGGATTTAAAGCAAGATGCAGTCCTTTAATCTGATAGTTAATCCATCTGGTCATGCCCGCCTAGCCTTTTCACTATTTCGCGATCATTAACTTGCTAGCATCTTTGCCTAGCAAAACAATGACAACCGCAAGATTAACAATGAGTTGCACAAAAATTAAGGGGCCTGACAAACATTAAAACAAGATAAAGGTAGAGGCGTGCATATTTAAAAAATTAAAGGACTTCCTAGGGAAATAACTAATGGGGGGACACTTTTCATGATAGACCGACCCTTCTCTAAGTGGTAAAAGTAATGCAGAAATAGAACATAAGGGTTTTTTTCAAACATAGGAAGGGTTAGAAGTCAAAAACCTTAAACCCTCTTCTGACCCAAGACAATCGGAGGCAACAAGGCCATACTAGACACATTTTTTGTAGACTTCTAGCCAACTATGGAACAAGAATATCCAATTTTAAATAGTGATAACAATAGCTCTGACTAGGGATGGTTGATTGCAAGATCAACACAAGAATTCAAAAACTCTCTAGAGAACAGACCAAACACAAGCCCAAAAAAAACAACAACAAAAGAAAACCTAAATATTCACAGACTAAGACCTACTATGCATGGACATTAAGAGAAGTAATGTTTCAGGAATTGTCCATGCACTGGAAATTCCTGTACCTCATCATTCATATTCTGCAAAAAATATGAATCCTTTCCATTAAGATCACAAACTTCAGAGGGGCCTATCCATAGTGACTCAATTTTTTTTTGTTTTCCCTTATCTTGTCCTTTCGCATTCCATTGAAGAGCCACATCACCAATTTGAAACTTTCTCAACAAGGTCCTTTTGTCAAATAGATATTTGGATTGCAATTGGATCTTCAAATTCCTTTTGTGAGCCAAAGTTTTAATTTCTTCTATCTCCACCATCTGAATCATCCAGTCTTCCATAGGTTCAGATAACTCCATGTCTTCAGCTTGTAGGAACTTATACACTGAAAGAATATTATTGATTGGCACCCTAGATTGCATACGATAGATTAACTCAAAAGGTGAGACACCAATTTCTCTCTTAACAGTAACCCTATCTGCCCAAAGAGCTAATTTCAACTTCTGGTCCCAAGACCTTTTATTTTCCTCCAGGATTTTCTTAATAATGTTCAAGAGGCTCTTATTACTTGATTCAACTTGCCCATTACCTTGAGGATGGTAAGGTGAAGAGTAGGACATAACTATTTCATGGCTAGTGCAAAATTCAACAAACTCTTCTGACTTGAAGCTCATGGCATTATCCATCACTAGTTTCACAGGGACTCCAAATCTACTTATGACATTATCCATCAGGAAGTCAATAACAACCTTACTTGTGGCTCTCCTAGTGGGTATAGCTTCAATCCACTTGGTAAAATAATCAGTAGCTACTATAATCCACCAATGACCTCTTCCTGATTTTTCAATGATTTCTCCAATAAAATTAATGCCCCATTAGACAAAAGGAGCTTCCACTGTGACTTGGTTGAGGGGTAAAGCTCCCTCATACTTCAATTTTGATGAAAACTTATGGCATGGGTCACATCTCTGAACATGTTCATGAGCATCTTTAAACAAAGTAGGCCAATAATATCCAGCTTTAACTATCTTAACAGCAGTTGTCTTGGTAGAGTAGTGACCCCCACACACTCCATCATGCATTTCAGTTAACACTCTTTTAGCCTAGGATTTATCCAAACACATTACTAATGCCCCATCTCTATTCCGCCAAAATAGATCACCCTGAATGAGGACATATTTTTGTGACTTTAACTTTAGAGTTCTTCTCTAGTTATGGGTCATTCCTTCTGAAAATGTTGCATCTCTTAAAAAATATACTATCTCTGAGTACCAAGGTTGTGCCTCAATACTAGTGACCAGGATGTTCTCAACTTCAACATTATTCACTTCAACATCAAGATGGTTTGATTCAACCATAAGCTTAGCAAGGCCTAAACCTCTCACCAATTTAGTGATCTTAATTTCTAAATCAAATTCCTAGATTCTGGTTATCCATCTGCATCTTTTATCTATGACCTCAGACTAGGATAGAATATCTTTGACAGCCACATAAGGGACATATGCAATTACTCATGCATTTACAAGATATGGCCTAAAAGATTTAATAGCCTTGACCAAATCATATGCTTGCTTCTCCATAATTTCATACTTTAACTCTACAGCCTGTAAATATTTGCTATAAAAAGCTATAGGATGTTCATATCCTTCATTATCCTTTTGTAAAAGAACTGCAGCCATTGTGTGATATGAAGCAAAAGAAAACAAAGAGAAAGACTTACTGTAGTCAAAGGACTTCAACACTGGTGCCTCCTGAATAGCCCTTTTGATTTCATCAAAAGCCTTTGAAGCTTCTTGATCCCAGTAGAACTTTGTATCCCTTTTAAGCAGTTTAACAATGGGCTTGACTATCTCTGCAAACTTTGCAATAAATCTTCTAACAAAATTTACTTTTCCCAAGAAAGATTGGATACCTTTAACATTCTTTGGCTCAGGCACATTGTTTATAGCCTCAATTCTTTCAGGGTCTATTCTTACCCCTTCTTTGGAGATAATATGCCCTAGCAGCTTCCCTTCAGTAACAACAAAATGACACTTTTTAGGATTTAAGGATACTCCAAATTCTAGAGCTTTATTGAAAACCTATTCTAAGTGTCCATAGTGATCATCCGCCCTTTTGGAGAATCATGTCAAATCATCTTGATATACTACCATGATAATATTGATGAATTCCTTGAAAGCTACATCCATTGCCCTCTGAAAAGTAGCTCCAATATTTTTCAAACCAAAAGGCATTCTGACATAGATGTATGTTCCCCAAGGGGTGGTGAAAGTAGTTTTGAATTGTTTAGATTCTTTTACTAACACCTGGTTATACCTTGAGAACCCATCCATCATAGACAATAGGTCACAACCAGTTACTCTTTGTAACATTGCCTCCATATTAGGAGAAGAGTAATTATCTTTCAAGGAAGCAACATTTAGGTTCCTAAAATCAACACAGAGTCTTATGTCCCCATTCTTCTTTCTAACCGGGACCAAATTTGAGACCCATGATGAATGCCTTATAGGCTTAATAATTCCCCCTTCCCTTAACATGGTCAATTCTTGCTGCATTTTAGATTCCAACAAGGGGTTGATAGGTCTTCATTTTTGTCTAAAAGGTTTAGCATCTAGAAGCAAAGGGACTTCATGCTGAAATAGATCCTATCTATACGCCTTCAGATCTTCATAACACCAAGCAAAGACATGCTTATATTTCTTTAATAAATTAATAAGGTTTATTCTAATATGAGGAGGCAAATTTTTTCCAATATACACCAACTTAGGGAATGATTTTGTCCCCAAGTTTACTTCCTCTAGTTCATCTAACTTAGTGGTTGATTGCTGGTGTAGATGTCTATCACTGTAACTAAGCATACCTTCCAGTTCCACCAACCCTTTAGGTATTTCATTAGTTTCTAACTGAACTAGGTCATTTCCAAACACAGTTTCTCTATTTTCAGCCACTTCCACCAAGGCATTGCAATCAATTTTTTATCCATCGTAGTCATCAATGCATTGTATAAACCTGAGAATATCTTCATCATCAGCAAACACTTGCCAATTATATACAATGTTAGGAATGGCAGACCTAGCTTTTACCTCAACTGTGGATATACCGGTTAGTGTTGCATCATCATTTTTTAATACAACATTTGCTAAGAAATCCACCATGATATTCTTAGATCTTTCTATCCAATTTATAGAGAATGCACTAAAATGCTCAATCACATCCCATACTGCATGCTTGTATCTTTTCAATCTATCATTATTAGATGCATACTTAGCTCTAACTTGAGAAACAACCAATTCTAAGTCTCCTAACACTTTTAACAACTGAATGTCATACCTTTTTGCAATTTCAAGTCCCAATAACAAGGCTTCATATTTAGCAGTGTTATTTGTACACTGAAAGGCTAACAGAAAGAAATATTTGAAGGTTATACCTGAAGGGGACACAAAAAGAACTCCTGCTCCAAATACTTCTTTAGAGAAAGCTCCATCAAAATACATCTGCTGCAAACTATGTTGTTGAGATTCCAATTCAGTCACATTAGAGTCAGTATTTTCAATTGAGGTAAAATTGGTTGTAATCTAAAATTGTCAAGATCCACATCAATCATACAGTTGAGCATACTAGGATCTACTTTCTCAATTACCCTAGGAGCACGTGGTTCTCTATATAATTTGACTTGGTTTCCATTAATTGGGATAGTAGCATATAATAGATCCAACTGAACATTTCCACCTACTGCTGCAGCCCACTGTCTAGACAACAACATACCATAGTGAGGTTTGGTGTCAATTACAATGACATCCATCTTGTATGTTGCTTCAGGAAGGTTGCTATTTTTACTTCAACATCTTTCATTGTACCTATCACTGGCACTTCTCTGTTATCCATAGCATAACATTTCCCATACACTATACTCACTAACAATCCTAATTATCTCATGACACCATAAGGCATTACATTTGCAGCTGCACTATAATCTATCATATAGTTTTTAATTAACTGGTTATTTACCAACAAAGTAACATAGAAAGGATCAACTTATGAGGGTTCTTGTGTAATAGTTTTTCCAACATATACCTCTGGGATTCGCAGCTCCTGATCCTTTTCATCCTTAGTTGAACCGGAAGGTAAAGCTGTGTTACTGTCAGATATCTTAGAAAATAAAGATAAAACAACTTCTCTATGTTCTTTTATTTTCAATAATTCTATCAATGGGACAATGACCTTCATCTGGGTAAGAGCCTGAGTCATATCAAATGTGGAATTATTAATCAACTCAGTATTAGTCTTAACTTTCTTTGTCTTAGGCTGACTTGCCTTCTTCACTGTGGCAGTTCCTTGTATATCACTAGTAGCTTTATCATCCATAGTTTTAGCTATATCCTTTAATTTGTCATTCCCCTTTTGACTATCTTGGGGCAAGGTAGCTTTACTTTCTGCTTTCTTCTGAGATATCTTTTTTATAAACATTGAGCGAGGTTCACCTTGATGCCCATTCTTCTTAGTACTTCTCAAATTGTAAATTTTCTTGGCTTTGGCTATGGTAGCTTTAGTGAGATTTCTTACTTCTTCGTCACTAGGCCTTCTGAGATGAACTTCTTCATCTTCAATTGTTGCCACATTCAAAGTGGGATGCCAATCAAGTGTTAATTGTCCTTGGCAAGACCTTTTACTATTCAACACATCACATTCACTAAGTTCACTTTGTAATGACTCATCATCACTTTCTGTGATAGTTTCAAACATATTTATATCAGGCTCAGCCTCTTGTCTCATGGATTCTTCAAGGGCTTGAGCTACAACACATTGATGAGGAGAATGTGGTCCATTACAAGCCATGCACCAAGGAGTATTCTCCATATTATGAACATTTCCTCCTTTTAAAGGATCTGGGGTATCCTGGTTCTGAGTATTCTTTGGCTTCTCATTTTGAGGCTTGCCATCCTTCCAAGTAGTGTTGTAAGGCATGTCATGCAACCTAGGAGGCCTATCTTGCCAATTGTAGTGAGGCTTATCATTTTAACTCACCTTGGTAGTAAGATCCTTCATAGCAATCACTAATTTCTCTATTATGTCTTCTTCTTTAGCAACTTTACTAGGTTGTTGTTTTGATTCTTGCCACATCCTACCATCAGTTCTTTTCCCTATTTTCCCAGATGCTTTCCTATTACTCTCCACATTAATGGCAATTCTAAATGCATCTCTCAGACTATGCGGATTTTTATCCCTCAGAATATAGGCCATTTTAGAATCAAAGGCATTGTAATAAGTATTCAGGCACATATTGTCATCTAACCTCATTACCTGATATAGCCTATGCATTGCTTTCTGAAATATGGCATTAAAATCTGTGAAAATTTCATTGTTAGACTTTCTAATATTGTTGAACTCATTGAGCATGAAACTCACATTTGTTTTGTCACCATACTATTCTTGAAAGCAATTTTTAAAATCTTCCCAAGACCCAATGCTATTCACAATGAGACCTCTATACCAGTCCCTTACATCATCTACTAAAGACTGTACAAATAATTTCATATTCATTTATTAAGTCACCAAAAGATTTCAAGTGTTCTTCCGCACTGATTGCATTATTCCCAGCAAATTTGTGAAGTCTATCCCTCAATTCTGTAGGAACATGGTTAGAGTACCCTGGGATTCCATCAAAAAAGAGTTGCCTATAAAGTTATAGATTAATAGGTCTTTTCTGGAATTGGTTAGCAGAAAGGTTATTTCCCATGTTCATTCTTACATTGGGGCTTTGAGTCAGAGAGATCTGGTTACCTTGGTTAGTAACAAGGGCTTGATTGACTGTGGTAGTGCTAATAGGAAAGGCTGGCTGAATTTTAACTAGAGGGAGTGAAGCTTGCTGAGGAACAGGTTTATTTGGGTCTACTGAGGGAAACATGATAGGAGGAGCCTTTAGATAGCTAATCTTTCTTTTAACTTCTTGATTGGTTGCTTCTAATTCAGCTTTCTCTAACTCCATTTGCAAATCTTCTTTCTCTTTCCTCATCCTTTCCATCTCTCTTTCATGTGCAGATAGCATGTGAGAGATCTCCACTGTAGTCTTAGATCCAGACCCACCTTCCATGCATTTCTGCTTTCCTTTGTCAACATTATTTCTAACAGGTTGTGGGTCACTAAGGGCTTCCCTACTCGGTTGCACTACTGACTTATATGCAGGTTTGGTGTTGGGAACTAAGATTTCTCTGATCACTGGACCTTCCTCCTCACTCTTGGCCTTTTCTTGGGTAAATAGCTCAAGGTCAACAATTTGTCTTAGAAGCCCTTCTCTCTCCATCAATTTTTCTTTTACCTCTCTCTCTTTATCTGCTTCCTTTTGTGTTCTTAAGGAAATTAAATGATGGACTCTTCTATTCAGGACTTTAATTTCTTGGGATACCTTACCTTCATCAGGGAATATTTCTTCAGAGTCTAACATATTGACTTGGTCAATATCAATTAAATTGATGTTTCCATCAATTTTCCTAGATATAGAATCTCTCTTAATGTTTGAACTACTTCTGTCTTTCCCAGAAAAACTAGCATGGGAGATCCCCTGATTTGAAACTTGGACATCTTCAATATTCCCAAACAAACCAGAATGGAAACCTAAAATATCATGCTCAGATTTGTGGGAAGAAGAATTTGAATTTGCATAGATGAGTCTCTCAGATGACTTACCTGTATTGATGCTCTTCTATATCCAAGCAGCATTAGATGACTCATGTAGAACTGATCTTTTTTGGCCTCTCCGTGACTGTTCAGGTAGTCCCTCTTGCAATGTCTCATGAGGATTCATCTTCATGAAAGACCTGGTGTTCCTTCCTCTCTGCATTATGCTTGTTTTCTTAAAGAGTTTCACTTATTTAAAAGGACTGGATATGCTTGTCAGAGTGGCCACCCGCAAAGACTGTGGGAAATAAGAAAACAAGCTTTAAACAAAATACTTGCCAATTTAAAAAAATGAAAACCACGAAGATTTTAAAAGAGACGGATAACACAAATTAGAGATCAAGCAATTTCTCACAACATAGATATCTGAACAACTGCTGAATTAATTCACGCACCAATCTGCAACATAGATACACACTATGACTCTCCCCAACAGAGTTGCCACTTATGTTAGTCTCAAATTCTGATTTCCCTCTTATCCCCTATAAGAAAATGAATAACCCTATCTGCATATGAAGAGATCAAGGAAAAAAGAACCTTAGAGTAACATATAACAAGGTTTTGAGAACCTTCTACACTTTGAGCTTATCCAAAGTTTAGGCAGGTATACCTTCTGTGAATACTTTCAAACTTTTAAATGAGATCCACAATAAACCAATGTCAAAAACCAGTGGATTTCATCACCTCAACATAAACTAAAATATTTGAATAAAAACTTATATACTTCTTCAGTATTGATCTTCAAGAAAATTAGAAGGAATCCCACAACAAGTACCAGTGCCTTATCCAGGTTACAGAGTCACCTAAATTAAGCAATAATTTTCAACAACTGAACATTCTAATATGCCTCATCATCTCAGCTTTCATGAACCTCATACATGCCTAACATATACATAGATCCTTTCCCATTTAACTAAAATAAATCATCAAATTCATGGCAATAGACAATAGATTTGCTAACATAAATATTCCTCTCCTGAAGAGAAATGATAGAAATAATATCAATAAGATCACCTTATAATCCATGCTCATTCAAACAACCTTAGATTATCTAGATGAAACCAACAAACTACAGAATGCACACCAGAAGACAAAGAAATTTTAGGCCGAAACTTTGATTTATTTATTTATATTCATTCTTGAAAATATTACATCATCCAGAGTCAGCTCCATGAAACCAGAAAAAGAAACCTAAATATATTTTGCTAGAGTTTCCTTACAAAATTCTTGTGATCCTCTTTTACTAGTCCTGGTATCTATTTATATCATTAGAGATGCATACCAGCTTTGGACATTCCTCGAAAGGTTTGTTACAAACCATGATACTCTCCAAGAAACAGTTACAAATCTTTTTCAATATCAATAGCCTCTTCTGTTTGTTGTTCTGTTGCAATCTTTTCTATCTGCTCTGGAGTATCTTCTTTTTGTCCAACGTATTTGTCCTTCCACTCCTAGGACATGTCATCACTTGGCCAAGCAAAGCTAATAATCTTCTGTTTCATCCCTTCTAGCCTTTTCCAAGTGACCCTTAACTCCCCAATTTCTATTTCTATGAAACCATAATGTGATTTCACTTTTTCAATCTCTTCAATTGTCTAGACAAATAAGGATGTGTCATTAGTGTTAATGATTTCATTAGCCATTTGGGACAATTTGTGGTCCATCTCTTCTAGCCATGCCTTCTCCTCTTTCAACTAAATTGGACCAACAAAACCCCCTAGAAACAATTCATATTTGTGATCTAAATATTCCTTTCTATACAATTGGGCTTTACTTTTTACACCTGCCCTTTCCTCTGAGAATATATTCATTTCTTTTATAAACTCACTAGTGGACCTAAGATTGTCATTGGCCTCAACATCTGCATGGGATGAACACATGAGCTCTAACTCCTTACCTCTAGGAATCCACTTATTAAGAATTGGTTCTAAGGTGGTTTCATCCTCTCTTAATTCAGTCAGAATATTCAGGATCCTTTTCATAGAAATGTGTACAATAGAGGCCTTGACTGAATCAGTAAACTTCAAAATTATGGCTTTTACATTTTCTTCATACTTGCTTGCAAACAAGGTTTGAGCTTGTTTAACTTTTCCAACTCATGTTGGACAGTTTCAGCTGACTGGAAACTAGAAGGCATAGGAGAAGGGGGATATTCTATAATGGGACTGGTAGGTGGAGGTCTTGTTGGAGAAGAGGCTATCATGAGAGTAGAGGATTCACCTGGATGGTGCTGACTTGCCAACTGACTCTGAAGTCTAGCAATAATACTGTCTATGTTGGCTACTCCTTCTTTGGCCTCATTGTAAGCCTTTAAGATGGTTTCCAATTTTAATTGGAGATTAGCATTTTCTTTTGCCTCCTTTTCTGCTACTTCCACACTGAACTTTGTAGTTTCCAAGACCATGCTTGTAGCTTCCACCACCCCTGTATCTTGGACTCTTTTTACAATCATGCCTCCTAGGAGACTAGAATCTGATACACCTTTCCTCCTTTTACTCTCATCCTTCTTCAGTGACCACATGACTAGAGCAGCATTATCTTTGCTAAAGATCACTCCTTCCATGGGTTTGATTTCCTTCCTTAATGCTTCAAGAATGAGAGCATCAGCTATATCCCATTTAGGGAGGATTAAAACACCAGCCTTAGACACCATCTCTCTTCCCTTCTCAGGAGTAATAGACTTAAACTCTTCAATCATTTCTTGCTTCACCTCTTCTTCCACCTAAGTTACATCTTTGTGAGGTTGTTCACTCTTCCTTTGCTCACATTTGGCTTTGAATTGTTCCATATTTTGCTTCCACACAAATTGCATGAAAGCCCCTGTTGTAACCAAATTATTATCAGCCATGAACTCCTCACTGGCTTGCTTAACAGTAAGGTCTAACTCTTTTCCCTTTAGCTCACCATCAGTGAAGTTCATTTCAGCACTAGGTGTCTCTTCTGGCATCCCCTCTTGGGTCTCCTCATATGTGTAAGCAATCACCCCGATACTCCCTAACTATAAAAAATTTTCGGCCACCGCCTGCTCATCTCCTATGTGGATAGGGGACTGAGATGGAGGATACAAAGGCTCATTGGTTTTCACTTCCTTTCCTACCCTTTGCCTTTTAGGGGAGTCTTGGATGTCAATGACATCCTCAATTGCTCTTTTCCCTCTTGAAGTGGAAGGCTCACCTATCACTAGCATCATCATACTGTACTTTGATTTCCTATGCATCACATAATCACTAGGTGGGATAGCCTTAGCAAAGGTAGGATTAGCTAAAACCAATTTAACCTTGTCAGGATCATTTTGTATTATAGCCTCCCTTTTTTCTTTCAAGGTTTGCATGAGGTCTTCAAAATAAAGAACCAAGAATTTGATTTTCTCCTCAAAGGGATTGAAACTAGAGAGAGGGTCATAGCTGCTATCAAATTGATGAATAAAATCAAGAGCCCTCTTATATGCAACCCACTTCTCCTTCCTCAGTTCTTGCTCATCTAAATTGAATTCATTTCTAATTAAATCTTTAGGGAACTGAAATTGGTGAGGCCTACCTTTACACACTACCCTCTTTCTAAACATGTCGTTGAAAAATTCCTTAGGTTCTACACATCTTGAAACTGCAGTTGACAACCTATATGGCTTAAAGAATTCTTCAAAATATTTCCAGCCACCTTTAGTGATCACAAAATGATGGGCCATGCTAATGGTTGGGAAAATGGTCCCTTTACCCCTATTTGTCAGCTCTGCCTCTTGTACACCTCCAATTTGCCTCAAGACTTCTGCAATCCCTATCTTCAATGGGACCTGATAGGGAAATAGATAAGGAGTATCTTTGAAACCATACACTCTGAAAATGGTAGAAACAGGGTACAAATACATATCTCCCCAATTGTGAACAATCTTAATACCCTCAACAAACTCTTTAGGCCTAAGGAATTCCAAGAGAGCCTTAGGAATCCTAGGGTTTTTTGTGTACAAAAGAAATCTAATCTTAGATTCGAAGCATCTATCAAACTTTAAATAGCTAGCATCCTCTCTATCCCAGGATAAAATAGTGCTCCAAAGTTGAACAAGCATCTCTTCCTTATCTTTCACCATAACCAAATCCATTTCCTTTGCAAAATAGTCAGCACCCTTGAACAAAAACATGCGCATTAGAAGAGAATACCATCCAAACTGTCTATCCACCTTACCATTTTTTAATCCCTACTAGCCCTACATGAATTGCATCAGTAAGGTATGGCGCATAATCAAATGTTATTGCCAGAGAGGGGTTTAGAATTTGTGCAATCATCAACATGTAATGGGTTGGCATGTTTTTCTCACCATCTTCTCCAAAAATCTGACACGGTGCCCAATACATACCCTTATCTCTTAGAGTAAACAGATTCAGGGAGAAGGGTTCCATTGTACTAGGGCCTACAACTATTAACCCTCCTATTTTAACAAAGAACTCTTTCAATGGGCCACTCCTAAGGTGATCCCTTTGTGCATCATAAACCTAAGCCAGTGATTCAAAATCAATAGGCTCTAACAAATTTGAAGCCTCATTGAGCTTGAACACACTTCTGAATTCATCATCTTTAATTTCAATCAGGGCTGATCCTTTCACATTCCTGATACATCTAGCTATAGGGTCATAGTTTTGGGCAATCAAAGTCAACAAATCTACATCCATTAACACACTAGGAACACTAAGCTTCCCCACATCCAATTCCCATATGCTATTTAAAGGGGCAAGGGAATGTCTCTGACCAAAACCTACTTTGAACAATCCTAAACCTGATTACCCTATTTGTGGATCCCTTAACCAATTACCTTTATCAAATAAGTCATCCCCAATTTTTAGACGAGGGTTATTTGGTACTAATTCTTTAGCTTTAGCCTTGACATTGGTTGGCATAGTTAATTGTTCCAAAAAATCAGCACAAATGTTCCTATCTTGGTAATTCACTCTTCCTATCAACTCCCTTCTTGGTGCCATCTTGATAATGCAATTATATCAATTAAGACTTGCACATACCTCTAATGAAATAATTCACATAGAAATCATCAACTTCAGACCAGAATTAGCAAGAAAAAGCACAAAAAACTTGTTATTCACTTGAAGAAAACCGCTCTGGACCAATTGCTCTACAGCAGACTCATTGAAATGATGCCAACATTCAAGTTGATGCGGACTCTAATATGGCAAGTTGGCATTGAATTTTATAAATTAATCTTGCATGCTTCGGCCATCACCTCAAAATCAACGTGAGCTGTTGGATTTAAAGCAAGATGCAGTCTTTTAATCTGACGGTTAATCCATCTAGTCGGGCCCACCTAGCCTTTTCGCTATTTCGCGATCATTAACTTGCTAGCATGTTTGCCTAGCAAAACAACAACAACTGTAAGATTAACAATGAGTTGCACAATAATTAAGGGGTCCGACAAATAGTAAAACAAGATAAAGGTAGAGGTGCACAGATTTAAAAAATTAAGGGACTGCCTAGGGAAATAACTAATGGGGGGACACTTTTCATGATAGACCGACCCTTCTCTAAGTGGTAAAAGTAGTGCAAAAATAGAACATAAGGGTTTTTTTCAAACATAGGAAGGGTTAGAACTCAAAAACCTTAAACCCTCTTCTGACCCAAGACAATCAGAGGCAACAAGGCCATACTAGACACATTTTTTGCAAACTTTTAGCCAACTATGGAACAAGAATATCCAATTTTAAATAGTGATAACAAGATGGATGTTAAATGTGCATTTTTGAATGGGGAGCTTGATGATAAAGTTTATATTGAGCAACCTGATGGTTTCTCACTATCAGATGATACAAACATGGTTTGCAGGTTAAGGAAAACTTTATATCGATTGAAACAGGCACCTAGAGCTTGGTATGTAAGGTTGGATAAATATCTTTTGAAGCTTGGTTTTACTAAGGGTAGTGTTGCAGTAATTTATATTATAAGATCAATGGTGATGATATACTAATTATTGAAGTATTTGTTGATGATATTAGTTTTGGAGGTGAAGATAAGTTATGCATAGAATTTTCTAAGAATATGGAGAAATAATTTTAGATGTCTATGATTGGAGAGATGAAATTTTTCTTAGGTTTGCAAATTACTGAGACTAACAAAGGTATTTTTATCTATCAAACTAAGTATGCTAAGGAATTGTTGAAGAATTTTGGTATGGGAGATTCTAAACCAGTAAGTAATCCTATGGTTTCAAGTGAGAAATTGACAAGAAAAGATGTTTTTGCATCGATAAATCCTGCAAGATACAAATATATGATTGGAGGTCTTCTTTATTTGACTCAGACTAGGCCTGACATTATGAATGTTGTTTGTATTGTTTCAAGGTTTCAAAGTGATCCTAAAGAAAATCATGAGAGTGCAGTGAAAAGGATTTTTAAATACTTGCAAGGTACATCAGAATATGGTTTGTGGTACCCTAAGGATGATAACTTTACTTTATGTGCATATACAAATGTTAATTGGGATGGAGATGTTGATGACCAGAAAAGTACTTTCGGTGGAGCTTTCTTTCTTGGAAAGAAGTTGGTTTCATGGATCAACAAGAAACAATCATGTACTTCTTTATCTACTGCTAAAGTTGAGTATGTTGTTGTTGCTACTAATTGTACACAAGTTCTATGGATGAATTAAATGTTGAAGAATATAAAGATGGATTGTGATGCACCGATAGTTATTCACTGTGATAACTCTGTTGCTAATGATATATCAAAGAATCTGGTATTTCATTCTAAAACAAAGCACATATCTATCATGTACAAATTTTTGAAGGAAAAGGTGGAAGCAAATGAAGTTAGACTGGTTTATGTGAACACTAAAGAGTAGATTGTAGATATTTTCACTAAACCTTTGCCCAAGGAATCATTTGAGTACCTAAGAGACAGATTGAGAGTTTTTGCCCCTCTAGTAGAGACTTGATTGATGCAGTTTGGCATCAGTCCGATATGCATTATCAGAGATACTATTCATTCCAATACTAATGTGGGGATGCTATTGTTTAGGGGTAGTAGTCAGCTTTGTGATTCAGTGGTTTATGTTTTAGCTTTGATATTTTTGTCAGATTTCTGGCATTGATGTCAAAGGGGGAGTGATATTGATGTAAAAAAGGAAGTGAAAAAGAAAAAGAAAGGGGAGAGATATTGATAGGGAGATATTCAGAGCTTTACAAAGATATTATTCAAAGGGGGAGTTTGGTCTTTGTTTCAAAATTTCATTGCTATATCTTTGAGTGGGAGACTGTTGGCTATCTTCCATTAGGGAAACTTGTTTGGCATTTCTTGGTACTTAGATGCTTTTCACATCTAGTGTTGCCATCAATGCCAAAGGGAAAGATTGTTGGCCATTTGGTGGAATTGATTATGTGTTGCATTTATGTTTTGTCATTTATGCCAACACTAGCTGTTTGGATGCTTTACCGACACCCTTCTGGTTCTAGTAGGTTGAGTGGTTTCTGGTTGATTTGGATCTAGCATGATCCGATAGGCTCGGGTATAGTTTGGTTATGGAATTGTCTTAATCATGATACTCATATTCATATTTAATAAGTTGGTTTTGGTTTGATGATTAGATGCTATCTTGTTTTCTTAGAAGTTTGGTTTCTGGTTCTGGCGAGGGTTTCACTGATAGAGCTTTTGATCAAGATCTTTGATGAATTGCATAAGTGGTGTTGGTGCAGCTTCTAGTGGAGTTTCAGGACACTAATGGTGATCATTTTTGAGACTTGGTAGATGGAGATCATTGCTATAGCGTGTGGACCTATACTCGGTCTTGATTGATCTAGGTTATGGAGCACCTTTAATGTAATGTGTGGATTGGACCTCTCGATGTGTTTCCAGGATGTCTTATATGTTGGATATTATTTATTTGGTCTAAGGCCAACATGGTTTGTAATTATGTAATTGGTTTATTATCTGGTGGCTGACCTAATTATTTATGGTCGAGGGTTTGTATATATAGATGTAAGATCTCATTGCAGATCATATATATATGGTAGATTTCATAGGAATGGGAAATGGATATGTAATGTGCGAATAAGGTAATATCATTTAGGAAGAGGATTTGGTCGATCATTGGAGAACAAATTGGGTTTATGTAAGAGGATTCAGTCCTCTGGTATTGACCTTAATTGGAACCGTACTCAGACATAGGAGATGCTATATTATGCAGTTCAACACTTCTTTGGATTGTAGTCTGGATTTCTATGTAGTCAGTGAGGCTCCTTTTGTGACGAGTAGTGTGCTCTAGGCTATTGGGCTTCCTGCAAGTGCAGGCCCCTCAATTATAATTCACATACTTACTGCAAAAGTATTATCTGACTGTGGGTAGGCTTCCCACCATGGTTTTTCCCTTTACTGGGTTTTCCACATATAAATCTTGGTGTCATGTGGATGGTATTTATTCTATGATTATTGTTTATACTTAATTATTTTAATTACTATTCCAGTATAATGTTTTGGGTTTTGGTATTAAATTTTTAATTACTAATGGTTCTAGTAACTATGACAACTGATTCACCCCCCCTCCCAGCTGTCTTCCGGTTATTTGAACTGTCTAATAGGTGATGGGCAGAGAGTTCTGCAAAATGAAAATAGATACCATGTTAACATAGATGTTACGTCCCGATTCTTGGCGTCTCTTCTGGACCTCAAAGGAGACAAGGTGGATATGTTGTTGCTATTAAGGAAGGTGTTTAAAGAAGACTTCATTGGAAATGACGTTACTATTGTCATCTTTGTAGAAGTTAGGGTGGGGATCCCTTGGGCGAATGAATTAACCAAGCTTCTCCTCCATGAACAAACAGTGGCCAGGAAACTATTTCTTTTGAACCTAAATACAAAGCAGTTGATGCGTCATAGGAAATGGGCATGGATTGGTAGAGAATTTCTCTAGAAATGGTTTCTCCTAGATGACTTTCCAGTCTACAGTTGGCTTGAAGAATTCTCACAGCTTATAATGTCTAAAGAATTCTGGATAGAGGGAGGGCAAGATTCTTAGGGTAAACCAAGAATGTGTCCACTGCTTGTGCCCTGGCCTTGACCCCCTATTAGTTTTGTTTTTTTGGCTATTTCCTCATAACCTCACTCATTTTGGCTTTAAAGTTTTTGAGGGACTCCAACATGTAAAAATTGTAAATTTGCGAAACATATATATTAATGATAGTTTTACAAATTCCAATTCGTTTCAGTTTGCCTCTTATGGATATAAAAATGCTTTCTATTTTATTTTATTATTTGTTGCTACCATCATGCCATGACAAGATACATAACATAATCATTATGTTTTGAAATAGCTTAAATAGTTACTAATTTGTGTGGATAAAAAATTGAAGGTCTATTCTAATTTCTTCTCTAAAGTTAAAGAACAAACTCAGTGTCACTTCTGAGATGACCTTTTCTAAAAGATATTTGAAGTATTTGACAAAGAAGTATTTGAAAAAACATAATGTCAAGGATTGGCTGCAAGTGATAGCATCCAATAAGGATTGCAATGTCTTATCTCATACACTTTTTTTGTTGTCTATGAGCTACATTATTTCAATATTTTGTTAAACAATGGAAATAAATTTAATACCGTGATCTTTTTTATGTAATGTTTCTTCCTCTATATTTAATAAAAAAATCCAATTTGTTTCATTAATTATTTGTACATTGATTACCATTGATTATAAATATATTAAAAAAAGATGTTTATCTTGCGAATAACAAGTGAATTAAAAGTCCAACTAACTTGTAATTTTTTCTGCATAATTTCAATATAAAAAAAAGTCCAACTAACTAGGTACATGTACACTGAACACCGAAAATACATGTCATTGAACACTGACATGAAATAAAGGCTATGACCCATGGGATGATGAAGTGTCAGGTGACGTGGCATTTGGGTGACAAAAATTTTGTGTATAATGGGACCCACGATAACTGACAACAGATATGCAGTGATATTGCCTTATGGTATGCACATCATTGAAAGTGAATGGTTAACATTTAGCCTTTAGGCGGCTTTAATGCTAGCTTGTGCAGACGAATTATGAGGCTGAACTAGTACATACAAAGGAATGATGATAGATTTTGTGATTAATGTTGATGATTGCCATTGTTGTGAGAGGTGTTTAAAGCTTGGGTGGATTGGAAGTCTTGTTATCATACTGTCTGCACTTGCAGCGTTGTCTTGGGTTTCTTAAGCAACATGGAAGCTAATTTTTCCTTCCATACTAATAAGAAATTAGTCCCATTTCTCAGATGATTTACAGACAAGAGGTTGAAAGGTTTATTCTCGTTTAAGGATGAGAGATTGTAAGAGAGTGTGAAAATTTTGTTGGGAGAGGAAATTGTCCATGTAGGTTATCGCTACAAGACAAACATGGAGGCATATTCATTGATTGTCACTTGGGGTTTCCAGTTTTAGGATGAGGTGGACAAGGTAAAAAATTCCCTGAGAGTTGTAATTGATTCAAACTACATGTTAAATCTGGATAGTGTGTGTGCTCGTGTGGTCCTGAAGGTGGGCATTGTTCCCGAGGTAGGGGTGGCTAGTCTAGTGGTGCCGCTACCACTCATTGGATGGGCTGATGATGATTTGAAGGCAAGATGCAGAGCTCTTTCTTGGCGTGGGTGGCTAGCCTTCAAAATGTTTGCAAGGTTGATGCAACGTGATGAGGTTTTAATGGTACTTCATGAAGTGGCACGTGCATAGGTGGGTCGAGAGTTGCGACCGAGACCCAAGACTACCCAAGCAATGAAGTGGCTCTCAGAATTCTATGATGACCTGGAGTATAGGTTGTTTCTGGGTTAATCCTACTATGGCCGGTGGTGTTTGGTATTGTATGTTTGTATCTTTTTGTTCCATGTCCATTTTCTCCACAACTTTGTATGTATGAGGGGATGTCTGCTAACAATTTTGGTACGCCGAATTGGAATTGTGTGGTTTCTACATGTAGTGGGGTTTTATTTTTTGTTGGGAATGCTGGTTTTGGCCCTTGGGGGTGTTTTTTGTGGTGGCAGAACTCTGGTGGTTTTACTACACCACCTATACTTGCATATTTGTAATATTTAAGTAATACAATACAAAAATTATTGAAAAAAAAATTGAAATATCATGCAAGTTTTAAAATTACATATTTGAATTATATATTTAATTCATATTTAAATCATATTGATAATGGGACAGATGACAACTGACAAGGGATATTGTTGTCCATTGGATGAGCATGCATCAATGACTTAAGGTGTATTTCGGGGTGAATGTGGGATCTCTAAATTTTTTTGCAAACTTTCACCTGAAACATGTGTCATTGGACATGGACAAGAAAGAAAGGTTATGGCTCATGGGACAATGAAGTGTCAGGTGATGTGGGGTTTGGGTGGTAGAAATCTAATGTATAATAGGACCCATGGCAATTGACAAAGGATACCATTGTCCATTGGATGACCACAAATCAGCGACATAAGGTGTATTTCGGGCCTAATGTTGGAACGATAAACAATTTTTACAAAATTCTAATGGAAGACATCCATAAATGATAAACATTTAATTAAGTATAGTTAAATTCTAAATTTGTAATTGTATACTTAATTAACTGTAATAAGCTCTATTTCAGGCAGAAGTTATAAAGGATTAAAAATTCTTGAAAACCATTCCCAAAAAGTGACTTGTGTTTGTTGACATGGCCAAAAAATGGCAAAAGTCCTGGGACCCACGATAACTGACAATAGATACCATTGTCTGTTGGATGAAAATAGATCAACGACTTAGGGTGGATTTCGGCCCGAATGTGGGAACTAAACACATTTGTGAGAACTTCACCCAGAATTGAATGTTTTACATTTAATTAACTATAATTAAGTCTAAAAAGCTCTATTCAGGTGGAAGTTGAAAAGTATTAAAAAGACTTCAAAAATAGTTTGGAAAAGTGACTCGAGTCTAGTGACGTGGCCAAAAAATGGCAAAAGTCCTGGGACCCATGACAACTGACAACTTATACCATCATTCGTTGGATGAGCACAGATCAATGACTTAGGGTGGATTTCGGCCCGAATGTGGGAAGTAAACACATTTTTAAGAACTTCGCCTAGAATTGAATGCTTTACATTTAATTAACTATAATTAAGTCTAAAAAGCTCTATTTCGGGATGAAGTTGAAAAGTATTAAAAAGACTTCAAAAACAGTCCAGAAAAGTGACTCGAGTCTAGTGACGTGTCCACTATCCTCAGAATTTAGATTGAAGCAATGAATGTTTTGTCCTTCGGTGACAAATAGATATTAATAATAATTTATAAAATTACAACAAGATTCTAGAAATTTTGCCCTTTAGGTGTTATGTAATGCCCCGCTAGGAACCCCAAAGGAATACCCACAACAAGGGTGAAACAATTTTTTTTTTTTTTAAAGTTTAAACATAATAGGTGCATAACACACAACATTCATGATAACACAAGCGGAAGACTTACACCATAATTCCTTAAGGGTTACCAATGAAGAATAAAACCAAAAGACAAATTCCACAATTAAGGTTAATCCAATAATCCATCATTAACTCAATGATCACAAGAAGCCATAAGCAATATAGATTACACCATTGAAAGATTGAAAGGATATAATATAATTCTCTCTTCAATAAGAATGTACACATAACATAAAGGAAATTGATAAATAACATCCCAATCTTAGGATTACATTGCTCTTCCAATACATGGTTTCTCAATATACATATAAAGATACAACTTAACCAAATACAAGGTTACAAAAGATCATGATACAATGACCACATAGGTCTCCAAATAACAATAATCTCCAAACATGAGATAAGCATGAGCCACGATCCACAGAAACACCTGCAAAGCCAATCTTTGCATGAAGGTATGAACAAGTACATCTGATGGGAAGTGGCACTACCACCCGTCCATGTAATTTTCAAAATGGAATCACCCCACCATGCTAGGAGATAGTTGAGGACCCTCAAGAAAGCAAAATCATGACATGGTCGACAAAACAATACGACACCATGATAGCACAAAGAGACTCCACAATAATCCAGGTGACTCAACATGATGAATACACAAGTGACTCGATATCACAAAAACACAAGTGAACCTAAAGAGAGAGTGTCATCGCATAGCTTAAGATGGATACCATGTTACAGCCTCCATAGGTCCTGACTCACTGTCCTGGTAACCTCTCCCGAACCTCTGGTTCCAACTAAGTCTCATGCGAACCCTACTAGCCTTTCATGAAGACAAGGTGGTTGGTTTGCATTCCATGCCTTCTCACTACATTGTGAGCCTCAGTACAAGCACTCACCTATGCGTGAGGTACAATATCTTTATTAATGTTTGAAAGATACCCACCTAATCAATTAATTAGATTATCACTTATTATCTTGCTTTCGAAGGGTCATCCTACCCACCTCTTTGGGCATAGCCCCCTTTCGAAAGCCACTCTCTCAAAGGACACTAAACAAACATGGTCACTCCACGAGGACCCTATGGATAAGCAGACAACCATAACACCACTATCCAAAACCAAGTGGTCAAACAAGGACATACTAACTCTTGGTTAACCATAAGGCAAGACACTACATGGTTAAGACAACAAAGTCATCGTATATCACTTGGTCAAAGGTACCAAATATGCCACCACAGGATGACTGAACCACAGACCAGAAATAACATAATATAACTCTTGCAAGGAAAGCTAATTTCACTAAGTCCACACTCAGACAATCTTTGAGAAAATCAGAATCATAAGCACTTGCAACATCATTGATTGAAAATTAAATAAAATACTCTTTTACCATTCACATCTATTCAATTTACAAATCAATATTCCATCAAGGATAAAATTCATGTCAAATACTCAACTGAATAAAAACATGAATTCCTAACAAGCATTTAATTCATTTCCAGAATATATCCAAATTAACCAATTTGCATTACTAATTCATGCCTTGATTTCCATTGATAAATTTATTAATCCACATAATAAAAACCTTAAAAATCACTATTTATTTAACATAAAAATCCACTTTAAAACATTTCTTTTAATAAAAATTAAATTCATAACACATACCGATTTGTACCGGTAAGGGTACAAGGTCAAGCGAGGTTCAAGGTCAACCCGCAGTAGTGCTGTTACCGAGGCAACATACACTACCTGCCGATAGTACTGCTATGGCTGGTAATGGGCCTACCGATCGATAGTGCTACTACCAACTGGTAACAACCACTATCGACTGGTAGCACTGCTACCAACCGGTAGTGGTACTACCGATTGGTAGTACTACTACAGTAAGTCGCAGTCTCTATCGATCGGTAGCACTACTACCAACCGGTAGTGGTACTGCCAACCGGTAGTACTGCTACCTACAGGTAGAAGACACTACCGACCCGCATGGTGGGACTAGCCTACCATGGGGTAAGGTAAGTTCTATGCACAAAATAAATACATGCTTCAAAAGAATTCAAAAACCAATATGCCACAAAATCGTTTCAACATGAAAATGATTCATTCTCTGATCATTTCATGGGCACACACACACACAGCGCCAAGATCCAAATTCCAAATGGATATTTACCAATACGGTAAATGGTGAAATACAATCACACAAGAACCCCAAATCTTGGGCAATAAGATAATAGGAAGCACACAACAAACTAAATAAAATTCATTCTATTCCAAATAGAAGAGGTAAACCAAGAAGTTGATTTCCAGAACAATTAACAAACAACAAATAGAGAAATGAACCATTTCTTTCCTATAAGCAGACATATGATATAAGCTTCACAAAATCAACAATAAAAGGTATTTCTTCTTCCATTCCAATCATTCCACAATAATTTACAGGAATATTTGCATCTTTTCAACACATAGGAAGCAACTGAAGAATTCAAAATTTAATTTAAAACAAGAAGAGATCATCCAACCTTGAAGCAAACTAGCAAGCAAATTGATGGAGAATCCCAATCCTTGCAAACCAAATCGAATTCTAGCTCCTCCTTCCAGAATGATTTACCAAATTTCTCTCCAAAATTTCTACCTCCCTCATTCCCATGAATTTCCAGGAATATATGGGAAAATAATTTCAACCTAAACTTTCTAGGTTGAAAAAGCATTCTCCACCAATCAGATTAAATTATTTTAAAAGTAAAAGCAATCAGATTTACTCTTTTCCAAAAACAATTCTTTTCCAACAATTAAAATGAAAAAGTCAAATGGAAAGGTAAAAAGAAAATATTTTTATTTTATTTCTATTTCCAAAATACTTTCTTTCAACATAAACATTTATCATTTAAATGGCTAGGCAATTATTTATTTCCTTCCACAATATATATTAATGCACTTTATAAAATGAAATAAGCCATTTAACCATTTAATCTAGCAAATCATTAATTTAATTAAATCAATAATCTCAGAGCATAATAATTAGCTAATTTTGCCAACATAAGATAGCATCATCCATTCAATTAAATAACCATTCAGATGAATGAAAGCACGCAAAATGAAGAATGATCAAATGATGACTCACAAATGACCAAACCAAAGCACTATGACTCGCATACCGGCTAGACGGGAAAGACAACCAACTGAAAACACTCACATGGGTGTAACTGCGGGTCAAGTTAAGGTCCAACAACTATCTCCTCCACTCCCATCGAACATATAAGACATGCTCAGACTTGTGAAACCAGGTGGAGTTGATACCCCATACATACCAGGTACTTGTACTTGCAATGTCATGCACCAAAGAGCCACACGTGCATATAGACAAATATATATATGTATATATATGTATATATATACATATATATATATATATATATGTATGTATATATATGTATGTATATATATATATACATATATGTATACAGACATGACGCACACACTGATGAAGGAGAATCGTGACATTCCCTATCTCACCGAAGTGAGTGAACGAAAATCATCTCCCTGCATCCCATACACATGCAAACACGCAACATATAAATAATGCATCGCACATATAAGGTAAGAGTGTTAGTCCATGATAATGATCCATAAAATAACATTAATCATAAGCACTAAGATACTGCATAAAATCATACACCACAAATCCAAATAAAGAATGAAATAACATCGCATAAAATCTGAATCAATATACAATAATGTTCCACTGAAGTAAATCAAAAACATAAAAAAAGAGTGTGATCAAGGAGGGGTACTACATCCTTCCTCCCCAAGCCTAGGCTTACTCCTGGAAGCCTAAAATAGATAAGAATACAACTCTCTCATCTTCACTGCATCTTCCCATGTCGCTGAGGTCTCATCACTTGGATCCCAAAGGACCCTTACCTGCTCGATAGTATGACCCCTAAGGGTCAAATCCTAATGCTGAAGAATGCACACAAGCTCCATGGAAAGCTTCCCCTCCTCGACCTACAAATCGTTCCAATCAACAACATGGGTCACATCAGGATGATAAGGTCGAAGAATAGAAACATGAAAGACATCGTGGATGCGGGATAGACTCGGCGAAAAGGCAAGATGGTAGGCAATAGGTCCTATCCTCTCAAGGATCTCAAAAGGGCCTACAAAATGAGGCAACAACTTATAACCCTTTCCATAACGGATTGGACTCTTCCACGGACACACTCTCAAGAACACATGGTCACCAAGTAAAAACTGGCGATTGACTCTATGGGCATCAGCATACTTCTTCTACCTATCTTGAGCAGCAGCCAAATGCCCACAAATCTGCTCAACTTGCTGCTCCATCTCACAAAGAAAATCTGGTCCTAAATGCACCTTATCCTCCAACCGATCCCAACTCAAAGGAGTACAATAAGGATGACCATACAAAGCTTGGAAGGGAGACATGCCTATAGAGATGTGATATTCATTGTTATAAGCAAACTCCACAAGGCAAAGATATTCCTCCTAGCACAACTATTGGTTCATAACATACATGCGAAGCATGTCCTCCAAAACCTAGTTCACATGCTCAGTCTGACTATCGGTCTTTGGGTGATAAGCCAAACTGAAGTTCAATTGGGTTCCCAAAGCATGTTGAAGTGAGGTCCACAAGGCTGAAGTAAAGATAGGGTCTCTATTAGAAATGATCCACCCAAGATGTCAAAGAAGACCATCTGACTCAAGAGTATATCCAGAATATCTACCCTCCAATGGTCTTCTAGACTCCACCACGAATCTCACATCTTGATACCAGGTGTCCTGAGGAAGAACCCCAAGAATTCTCTCACTCAAGTCCGCACCAAGGGACAATGCTGCAACCTCATTCCGCCTACGGCTGAAAGCATCTACCACTATATTCTCTTTCCCCTCAATATAACAAACCTCAAAATCATACTCACAGAGGAATTCCATCCATCTTCACTATTGAGCATTCAATTTTGGCTACGTGAAAATATACTGCAAACTGTGGTGATCACTATGCATCTCAAACCAACACCCCAATAGGAAATGTCTTCATTGAACCAAAGCATGCACTACATCTGCCAACTCCAAGCCATGAACTAGATAGTTCAACTTGTGATCGTTAAGTTTGTGAGACTCATAGGCAGCCACATGTCCATCCTGTATAAGCACTGCACCTTTACCTTCTAAAGAGGCATCTCTACACACCATGAAATCTTTGGATGGATCAGGAACTACCAAAATTGGAGCACTAACAAGGAGTTCCGTCAAGGTACGAAAAGAAAATTTGCACTACTCTGACCAAACAAACTTCTTCCCTTTCCTATGAAGAGAAGTAATCGGGTGGCCTATCTGAGAAAATCTCTGCACAAAGCAACAGTAATATCCAGCCAAACCCATGAAACTTCAAACCTCAGAAACATTGGTTGGCGCTGGCCAATCCACAGTGGCTTGGATTGTAGAAGGACCCACAGATACACCTTCTCCCGAAACTATATGACCAAGATAGCTCACTTTTGACTGGAAAAAATCACACCGCCAAATTTGCAAAAAGTTGTTTCTCCCTCAAGCACTGCAATACCTGATGCAAGTGACCCTCATGCTCTTCCATAGATCTAGAATAAATCAATATGTCATCCAAGAACACAAGAACAAGGTGGTCAAGGTAGGTGCAAAAACCCCCATTCATAAGACTCATGAACACTAAAGGCATGCTTGTCAACCCAAATGGCACCACTGTGAAATCATAGTAACCATAACGAGTACGAAATGCCATCCTATGAATGTGCAACTGATGATACCCAGATTTTAGATCTATCTTAGAGAACACCTTGGCTTCCTTTACTTGATCAAAATGATCATCTATCTGAGGCAATGGATATTGATTCTGGATGGTTATCTTGTTCAACTGTCGGTAATCAATGCATAGCCAAAGAGAACCATCCTTCTTTTTAACAAAGATAATGGACACACCCCAAGAAGAAACACTAGGATGAATGAACCCCTTGGCCAACAACTCCTCAACCAACAACTTCAACTCACTCAACTCTTGAGTAGTCATTCGATATGGTGCTCTTGAAATAGGTTCCACACCAGGAACCAAGTCAATGCAAAAATCTATGTCTCGCTTCAGAGGTATACCAGGAATATCCAAAGGAAACACATCAGCATACTCTCGAAGAATAGGGTGACCATCAAGAGCAATTTCTTGACTCTCTTCCTCATCCACATCCTCAAGAGAAACTGCAAAAAGCTGACACCATTGATGCATGCACTGCCTAAGTTGCATAGTAGAAATCATACGTAAGGATATCAATCGCTGAACTCCAACGATCCCCACTCTCCTGCCATGGTCATCTAAACACGCTACTATCTTCAGATGATAGTCTACATGAGCATTGTGAGATGATAACCAATCCATCCCCAACACAACTCCATAGGACCCCAAAGGAATTACTTGAAGGTCAACTGAAGTGACAAAGGGTCCTAGGTCCAACTCACAACTGGGAATGAAGGCATCTACAAACACACGTACATTAGTAGCTAACTCTACTTGCCACCTATCTTCCTGCTTAGCAGACACGAGCCCACACCACTCCATAATGGATGAAGAAATAAAATAATCTGAAGCATCGGAATCAAAAAGTACAAAGATAGGAATACCACATAGCACACCTGTGGTCTCAATCACGGTACTTTGATGCTCAGCCTAGTGGTCATCCACCGCTGCAAATACTCTATGGGATCTACCTACATCCCCCACTATTGGCTCTGATGTGGTTGGCCTCTGGCTACTCATTTGGTGAGGATGCTAAGGGCACTGAGTGAATTTGTGGCCAAACTAACCATAGGAGAAGCAAGATCCTCCAATAGGTCCTCTACTCCCAGACAACCCACTAGACTGCTGAAAGCTCTCCCCACTAGGGGCCTGAGATGCATGCCTGTGAGGACTGTCCTGGAAAGGTTTGCTTGCTCCTCTTCCAGTTCCTACTCTTACTAAACTGACAGTTGCCACCCTGTTGGCCTTGAGACTACTTCGGTATCAGTGGTTGTTGCTTCTGCTACTGACCACCCTTAGCGGGTGCCTAAGGACCCCTAAAAGGTGCAATAGTCTAGGACTGATTCCCTCTCCCTCTAAACCCACTGAAAGGATAACTCCCAATTTGAACTCCGGACTAGCTGCCATGAGCATGGCTAAGGACTCGCTTCACTAGCCTGGCTTTTGCCATGACTACCTCTATTGAAGCAGGCTCAAAAACTCTCACTCCTCCACTAATGCGGTCATTAAGACCCCTCAAGAAGTGTCAAACAAACATAGCCTCATCATTGCTGATCCCGACATACTATTTGAGCTCATAGAACCTATGCTCAAATTGATCTACTGACAATTCAAACTGGCACAGAGCATAGAACTCATCTACACGTGATTGCCTCCACTGGGGTGAGAGAAATTGTGCCCTAAATCTCTCTAGAAAGATCTCCCATGACACGGTGTTAATGCTCACACTGATCCTCTCCTCCTCCAACTGCCACCAGATATATGCAAAACTCTCAAGATGCATGATAGCACATCTTGCCTTAGTGTTGCTACCATATGGATACATGGCGAAACACATATCTAAACTGATAAGCTAAGTCCTTGCCTTGAGACCGATACCTTTACCGTCAAATAAAGGAGGATTTGAACTCATCAGTTCCCTCATGTGCCCCATGTTAGTTGGATCCTGGTCCACTGGGACCTCTCCCTTTAGGAGATCTCTCTCTCTAGAATTTGTTGATGGGACTCCACTACCTGGGCATGGATGTGCTGATCCAACTCAGGTCTGGGGCCTAGTCTAGCTAGCACCTCCTAAACCATCTATCGCAACTCTTCCCTTTCAGGAACCTGCTCTCCTGAATGTGGTTCTTCCTAATGAACCAACTGATCCCAATCCACACTCGCGTGAGTGGGTGGAGGCGATGGACTATGGTGGTCAAAACCTTGACCCTATCCTCCTTCTCTTCCTCTGGTGCAGCCACCAACACGACCACATCCCTTTGCTTTCCTAGACATGACCTAACATTGCAAAAGAGAGAAAAGTTTAGATCAAGGGCAAGGAAAGAAGCAAGGAAGTCACACCACAAGACCTACACAAAAAGGTCAAGGCGAATAGGCTCACTACAAACCTAGAGTACCTAGTGTTGAAACATGGGCTCTAATATATTACTTTTGCACTTTTTCAGTGTTTTCAAAATAAGTGACTCATAATTGTATTTCATTTCATGGACAAACCAGGAAATCTAGGGAGATTCAAAAATGGCTACTAGATTGAGGAATGCAATAGAGACTATCTATGCCAATCTAGTGAAATAGAAATTTTGGGTAAAATCTAGAACACCTACATCCCGTGTTTTTTATTTTCTTGAATCTCATGGCTCAATTTGAGGGTTAGCATTTTCAAGCTTGTATCTAGCATTATTTTGAATTATTAACAGTAACAGTGATGGGGAAACCGAAAAGTAGTAGTTCAATAAAAAGCCAAGTGAATAAAAAAATATACCTAACCAAACTGGCTAAAACACCAAGTTTCACTAATGAATACCATGATATTTATGACCCTACATCCATAGTAAAAATCACATCATAGAAATTAGATATGCAATTTCTAATAAGGTGGGAGATCCAAACAGGGCAAAATTTACCATTTTCAACACAATGTTAAAACAAAGTACAAATAAAATTGCATCGTGGGATGCTGGATTGGGAAGCATGGTATTACTTGAAGTATTCCCTTGCCCTGAATTTGTCATGGTCTGTGCCAAAAATTATGATGAAGATAAAAAATAAATTGTCAATAAAAATACAAAAGAGGAAATTCTATCCATAACCGAGGGAGAATTTTCTCGTTTATTGAACCTAGGGTTTGAAGCACAAAACACAAACGTCCAAATTGACCTAGGAAAGCTAGAAAATAAATATGAGAGTCTCGATCCAAGTCATAGATATTCATTTATCAGAGCTCTAATAATGTGTGGTACTCCGTTGGATCAGAATCATAAGCCTCCTTATGATTATAATGGTTTTGTTCCATGGGTTCAGGATATTATTTCCTTGCTGACATTTTGCCTGGGATTGGAAAATGATAGGGAAGTGGGTGCTAGCCTTCTTGAAATGATTTTTAATATCCATTGTGTAAGTCAACCAATAAGATATAATTTTTTTGAGCACATTGTTCAATCCATGCAAAAACAATTACTAATGATAAAAAAAGGTTCCTGTAAGACATTTAGGTTCTCATCCTACTTGTGCTATCTTCTTTTATCCAAGTATCGTGCAATATTCAAGACCAACAATATTCACATTGTGAACTATAAGATTGATGAGAAGACTTGGAACATAACAAAGTGTCCAATATATGAATGTACACCTAAGATAAGGATGAATGATAATATAAAGAACTACAACCATTTTGTAGACTTCTTTTTGGTACCAATGTATAATGAAATTATAAGCACTCCAATGCCTAGATTGCCTGTGTCTTGTAGAGATCTCATTCAACTCGAAAGTCAAATACAATTGGCTGACTGGTTCTTCATGGAAGAATACACTGTGTTAAGGTTCTACAGATCAATAGTAAAACCCTACATACTTCCAATACATGTGACATAGAGGGTATTTGCATTGGAATATGTACGACAGTTGGAGAGAACAAATAAGCACTTTCATGGTCAGCAAAAGAAGAGCATATTTCCTTCTTTGTCTTTCTCATGTGGAGGGTTCACATTTGAGAGAAAAGCATTCAATGTGGCACATGATTTTTTGACAGTTTTTAGCTTTGGTGATGAGGGTCTCTGGAAATATGATCCAATCAGTGTAGTTCAAGCAAGGCTTAAGAAAAATGGGAACTCTTTATCATTATGTCAACATGAAAGTAAACCATTGCTAGAAAAGCTTAGAAACATGGACTCCTAGGATGAGGTAAAAAAGAGATGGAGAAAATTACAGCTGACAATAACATTTCAATAGAAGAATTTTCATCACAAATTATGGCATTACACACATAGAGGAAAATAGAGAAGAGCATCCAAAATAGGAGGTCCTACAATTTCTACCAAAAATATGCTAATCCATCTAACAAATCTATTCCCAAAATAATTTTACAAGAATGTAAAGACAGTTGTTGGACTCAAACCAAAATAAATGATTTTTGGACTATGAGGAAGAATCTCGGTGAACCAAAGACCAGTGTGGAATTTGAGTCCATCAATGAGGATGAAGAGTTTAGAAAATTGTGGAATATGGAGCATCCCACAACCACATATGACATGAGTGATGATGAAAATTAGTATAAGGTTGAGGCCACTCCAACAACTACTACAGTCTCTACAATATTTGGTGGAGTCAAAGAGTCCATGAAAGAAAAATATAGTAAATGGGTAAACATTATGGAAAAAATGGGTTTTGAAGGTGGTGGTCTAGATCCCAGAGGAGAAGGAATTTGGTTTCCACTTGAGGTACAACTTCCATCAGATTAAAAATTAAAATCTCTTGTTAAACCAATCATTGGACATGATTCATCAGATTCATCACATAAAGGTACTACTCATTACCCTCCAACTCCACCTATATTTGTTAGAGGTTCAAATCCACAACCAACACCACATCATGGTATTCCTATTGGTGGTGAATCAAGTGCCACTGCCACTGGTGAAGAATCTAGGGTTAGTATTCCTATAGTGTTCAGTCAAGTGCCACTGCGATTGGTGGGGTTGGCATGGGTACTACTACTGGTACTAATTATCTTGGTGTTGGACAAGTGCAACAACAAAATATCTCTCGTAAGAGGCTAGTAGTTGTAGATACTCATACTATTCAGAATCTTATATCAAGTGCCACTACTGCTACAAAACTATCATTCACAGCTTCAGAACAGACGCCTCAAAAGACTAGAAAAACTACACATGCAAGTGATAGTGGGACAGGATCAGGAATGGTTGTTGTTACTCCTCATAATGCATTAGTTAAAACCATAGGCATAGGTGGACCTAGAGCCTCTGCTATTTCACCTTTCAAACATTCAATTGCTTCAGCAAGCCCAGATTTTCAATTTCATGATTACTATGAAAATTTTAACACACAACAAATGTAAATAAATAAAAAAAGAGAGCACTGCAGAGGGTTTCCCTGACTGCAATTTTAGAGGAACAACCTGCAAGGATCAGGGTATTTCCAACATATAACCCACACAAAGATATGATGGAGTTCATGATTGTTATGCCCCCAAATAAAGACAAAAATCTACCACATAGTCAGATAGATCCCTTTGAATTTCAAGTTAGCACCCTCCAAATAGATTTTTTCAAAGTACAAAATGTGGACAAAATTAGTGTGTCAAAAAAGACTACCGAATTGGTCTACACTTCACTACTAAAGGTGGAGAGAGAAAAAATAAGCTGGAGAAACAAATAGAAAAGTTACAGGAAGACCTATTAAATGAAAAATCAAAGAGGAAAGCAACAGATAACAAGTGCAATGATTTACAAAAAAGGATAAAAAAGTTGGGCTCTGCAGTAGAAATTGCAGAGCAGGAAAAGTTGGAGGCACAATTGAAGGAACTAAGGGAAAAATTGGCTAAAAGCAGTAAAAAATTTGATGATGAAAGAGCCAGTTTCCAAAAATTATACCAAAGTTATGAGTCTACTGCTGCCAAAATAAAAAAAATGCAGGACCTATTGGATCATGAGAAGGAAAAAGAAAAACATTTGGAACAGGAAGTAGAGGAAGAAAGAAAGAAATCTGCACAAATAAAACAAGACTTGCATAATGCAAATGGTAAAATTAAAACTTCGGAGGATAGATTGAAAGATAATATGAAAAATACAACGAAGTATATATAAGAAAACATTTGGGGGCAAATAATGTAGAGGAGTGACAAGTTGTGTGAATGGTTTGAATTGAATGAAAGTCTAAGATTAATTTATTGCAAGATCAAAGGGCACATTGAGAAGAGCATGCCTGTTTATTCAAAAGAGGATATGACAAAACAAATTTTGCAAGTAGTCTATAGTACCAATGACTGCAATTTGGCATCCAAGGGAATTAACAACCTCATTGATATTGGCAATTGACACTCTATTGGCTGGTTTCACTATGTTGTCATTCATGGCAACATGATTTTGTGTTCTGGCTTCATATGGTGTACCGACAGACACTTCACAGATTCTACACCGGCACTGACACCAACATCGATAGGTCATAAATATTTCTTTGGTCACCGACAATGCAGATCGACATGGTATAGTAAAGGCTATTGGTATTGAAAGCCGAATTATCTTGGATCCAACATGGACAACTTGTTTTAATGTTTATTCATTTATGTTATCTGGCCGACATATAAAATGATATTGTGTGTATCTTTGTAAGCTGACATAAGGCATAAATTTGTATGGGGTATATAGGGAAGATTGATTATATCCATTTTTTAAAAAGGAAGGAGAATGATAGGGAGGTAATGTAATGGATATATGAATGTAATATGATGCAAAATATATTAGAGAGATTATGTATGTGAGGAATTTATTGTAAGGTTTATTCTGGTAAAGGGGTTTAGGGTTTCAACTGGAACAGACAAAGCTTAAACCAGAACTATATTCTGGCATAGAAGATGATATCTTAGCAATTCATACTTCTCCAAATTTTTGTCTAGAATTTTATGTAGTCAGTGAGGCTCCTATTGTGATTGAGCAGTGTGCTCTAGGCTATAAGCCTTCCTACAAGTGCAGGCCCATCATATATTGTATTATCTCTTCATATGGCCACTGGACTGAGATTGTGGGTCACAAATCCCACCATGGTTTTTCCTCATTGAGGTTTTCCACGTATACATCTATGTGGTTTTCCTCGTTGAGGTTATGGTTCTCATTTTTGTGTTTGTCTTATTGGTTTCTTTACTTCTTTTAATTCTATTTATACCGGTATTTCGGTTGGTGCATGAATGTTTTGTAAAGGGTAAAATATACTATTATGGTATAACATTGATTCACCCCCCCCCCTCTCAATTTTATTGGTTTCCAACAATTGGTATTAGAGCCTTGTGCCTTAGAGGAAGTTTAACAGCTTAAGGAAGATCCTGAAATCAGAATCATTGAATTTGGCTTTGGAGAAGTAGCTTGAGATGGCACTTGAAGATTATGATGTTGAAAGATTGAAGAACTTAATGCTACAAGGTGAGTTGAATTTTGGTAAGGAATTCATTCTTGTCCTACAAGAGAGGCTATCATCTATTCAAGCTAGGAGGAAGGAACTTTTGCAAAGTCAAGATGATGAAGGAAAAAATGCACTTAAGGAACCATGTTAGAAATTAAGTCAGGAGAACATGGTTATGAAGAATGAAATGCAAGTTATAACTATGAGGATGTCTAAGGAGATTGAGGATAGAAAGAAAAGGAAAAACATCTTGCTATGTCCTTGAAGAACAAGTTTGAATAATGTGGTAGGTTGGTTCATGAAAATGATATGTTAAGAACTGATTTGGTATAATCCCAGAGCAATGAGCAAGAGCTTGAGAGAAAAATGATAATACTAAGAGAAGATTTAACTGTTGCATGTGAGTACAAAGAAAAAATCAGGATCAGCTCAGCACAACTTGATGAGTTATTTAAATGACAAAGGCAGATTGGAGATTTTAGTGGACTTGGATTTGAGCAAGGACAGAGTTCCGGTACTGCTAATGAAGATCAAAACCACAAAGCACTGGTAAGACAATTCAATGCTTATAAATTCAATGGTAGATGTTTTGTTTGCAATAAATTTGGTCACATGGATAGGCAATGTAGAAACAGAGAAAATCAGAACCCTGATTCTACTCTTGGTAAATGTTCTAAATGCAATAAAATTGGTCATAAGACAAAATATTGTAGAATGAATGTAAAATACTATGCTTATGGAAAATTTGGACATATGGCTAATCAGTGTAGGTCAAGCAATTTCATTGGTTTTAGCAAAGAAATTCAAAAGAACAATGTTAGATGTTATGCATGCAATGAAATTAGACATATTGCCAAGTTTTGTGGAAGCAGAAATCTACCGGTTAGTAATGAAGGATCAAATGAAAAAGGAAAAGAGAAGTTTAGTGAAATCCATTATGATCACACTCAGATATGGGTGAGGAAGAATGAAGAGCAATCACCAAATGGGAATGTCCCAGTTATTTATCCGACAGAAGAGGCTGCTCCTACACCGGTAGTGAGCTCATCCGATAACTAAGGCAAATGCCTTAGGGGTACGGAAAATTCATGAAGATGTTGCATATGCCTCGGGAAGAGGTTCTGGAAGATGTTCCAAATATTGGAGAGGATTATTCGGCATAGATATGTTCTAAGTGAGATCCGATATCTTTCATCGGTAGTCATTTATGTTAATGGAAGATTAGGGTTTTTGTCGATGGATAAAAGGTGGAATACACTTCATTATTAATCACCTTGCATTCAGAGAAATTCAAAGTGACTAAGTGCAATCAGAGGCTATTCAGAGATAATCAAATTTCTTCTTGAGCGATCACATTGGCATCTAGAGGAATTTGTTGGAGGTTTCTACTAAGAGCAAGCAAAAGGTATTTTCTGAAACATGGAAGCGGGATCATCTTCTGATCCTATTTTTTTTGCAAATCCAACTGTAGTGGAGATTAAGGACCACCCTAGGCCAATTTTCAAGTGGCATCCACATGTGGCTACCAAGGAAGATTCGGTTGGAGCATTTTCTCATGTTTTGAAGGGAGTGGTGTATGTAGAAGATGTTAGAGCATACATTCAGTTATATAAAGGACTTACGAACTTCAGAGATCAAGGGAATGTATATGAATGAACTAATGGGAGAATCTAAAAAAGATTAAACCAACATATCAACACATTCAAGATCTAGGGTTTACAGATATTCTGGATATTCCAGAGTTTGAGGATGAAATAATTAGATATGTATTGAGCAGAGTATATTGGGAATTCATATGGCTGGACAGACCTTATAAAATCACTAAGGAAGCCATCTAGGCAATTACTGGTTTGCCATCAGTAGGGCAACATCCAGATAAGAAAGTGTCAAATGAATTCATGAGGAAGATCACCAGCGCCACATCTGACAAGAGATCGATGAAAGTGAGCACTATCACTGACACCGACATCAAGTTTGGCAGCATGGTTATAGGATACAAGGTAACTCAGTCAAACCAACTGAATTCTGTTTCAAGTTCATGTATTTTGGTTGCATATAAGATGATGAGAGAAAATGTAAAGTTAGATCTTTGCGGTTGGATGCTTGAAGAGTTACTGATCAACTTAGGAAAGATTAAAGGTGAGAAGAAGGGAACCTTCTTGTATGGGAATTTGTTAGTCTTCTTAATGTTATACTTTTTGAATGATACATCTGGTTCTGGTAGGAAGCAATGAGCTTTTGACATTCTGGTAGGAAGACAACTGAAACAATCAATTGCTACATTAGGAAGTCAAAGAGATGATAAGATATGGGGTTATTTCAAGGCTTCTCAAAAATCTATGAGGTTTAGGATAAGAATACCTGAGCATATAGTAGAGAAATACTCTATTTACATGTTTTTTATGGTTAAGAAGGATGTGACTCTCATGGAGGCAATCAAGCCCTAGAATATTTGGATAGAGGAAATGGGATATGAGGTAGATGCATTAATCCTTGATGCCTATACAAAAATTCTGATTGATGCAGAAATTGATGAGGCAGAGAAGCCCTGTGGAACTGCACAATAGAAGACTCTAGAGGTTGAAATAGAGTTCAACCAGAAGAGAAGGGAAAAACAAGAAGGAAAAGAAAGAAAATTTGTACAAGAGGTCTCAAAGGATATAAAGGGGCTTATTGATGATGTCCCAGAGAAAGGGAGAAAGAGGAAGGATCTCGTAGTTCACATTGAACCTGTTACTGCAAATTCTGAATAAGAGGATGACACACCATTAGCCTTCAAAAGGGTTGTTAGGAAGAAATCACAATAACCTAAGGTAGAAGAAAAGAAGAAACCAGTTAGAAATGTCCCAATCAAGTTATCAGCTTAGAAGAAAGCACCTAAGGCTACACCTACAACTACATGTGGTATTATCAAGAGGAAGAAGAAGGATGACACTGATTCTAGTAAGGTTACACCCAAAACTTGTGCATAAATTGTTGATGAAATAAATAAAGATGGCATGCTGAAGAATTTTAAATTTTATTATAAAAACTTAGAGGATGATGAGCAGAGAGAATTAGAGGAAGAAATTCTATTATATTTGGATATCTATAAGAAAGCCTTAATAGAGATAGAAAATCAAATACTTGGCTGAGTTATATAACATGTTAGATGCTAGAAGATTATCTGCTATGCAAGAGGATAAGCATATTAAAATGCAAGAACTTTTAGCTATTTGTGTTAGTATAACTCCAGATGAAATGGATATGACAATTGAGGCAGTAGACATAAAGGTTTTCAATAGTAAACACAGGATAACTAGCTCGATGCTAGGAAGAGTGAATGAAGTAATAAAGGAAACACAAAAATCTTGGATCAATTTTTTGGGAGAACACAAAGGATTCTTTACTTCATCGAAGATCAAGACCAATATTCTAGATACCCCAGTTGAAGGGAAAGGAATAGGGATTATGGGTACTCCACCCTCATTTTTCAAGAATAACAAGATGGTGGAAATTGAGCCACCGGAAAATACAAATGTACAGACAAATACTAAAACACTGATTAATACTGAGAACATTGTACATGATACTAACATTGAGGAAAATTTTCCTCTGGACACTAATGTACAAGCTGAGGATATTGTTCCTAGAGAGGAACCGACAGTTACACAGACTGCACCAAGTGGTGAAGCCACTAGTGCAAGTGAGGAGGTAATAAAGGATAAATCATCAGAGAAAATAGGGGAATCTGGTAGGGTACTAGTTGGGAGCCCATAATTCTTGACAATTGACACTTCTCAAGTTGAAAAGAAAACCATCACAAAGATGAGTCCCACTGAACCAATGATGATGGTTGCTGAGAAACTGATGAAGGAGGGAACCAAAGGCAAGGGGATTATAGATCAATCAATCACTGTTCTACACAAATTGGTCCCAGAGTGTAAGATTGAAAATGAAGCGAGCCCTTCTAGAAAGCTTAAGTAAATCACTGAGCACATATCAAAAGAATTTCAATCCTTACAACAAATTTTTAACTGGCAAGCACTTGAAAGATTCACTAAGGCTAAGAGAGCCGCTTTTGATCAGATCATTGAGAGAGAGAAGAAAAACATTGAGGAGAAGTTAATTCTAATTGAAAATTCATTGAAACAATGTACAAACATATACAGGGTATGTTCCAATACTGAGATACTTACAACAAATGTAGATAAAATGATAAAAGAGATACATGAGAATATTGGTAGTATTACTAACTCTTTTGATGGATTAATTTCATTGACAACATCAATTGATGGTCAAATTTTGACTTTGGAGAACCAAATTTATGCTCTTGAAAAGGAAAGAGATAAAATCGTTCAGAGAGCCAGAATTCTCAGAGGTTTAGTGAGTCCAAGATTGGATTCACTCTGTGTACATAAGAAGGAATGCATGGATATGCTGGGAAAGCCCACACCAGCAGAGGTCAATGAGAAAGAATCTTTTGCATATTTATTGAGTGGACTTGTATCTATCTTTGACACATTCAAAACTGGTTGAGATACTTATGTGGAATTATTGGAGAAAACTTATCTGAAAATCTTGAAACTGGTCAAGCTCTGGTAAGACACTTTTGGAGGTATTTAGTGTACAGTTATTATTCTTTGACATTCTTTTTACAATTTTTTGGGCATTGATGTCAAAGGGGGAGTAGTATAGATGTGAAAAAGGATAAAAGGGTTGCATACATTAGGGGAAGTTATAGAGTTTTTGGAATTTTGGAGATATGAAGCATTTTGCATATTTAGCTTAGGGGGAGTAGGGCAGGATGAAACCGACAGATAAAACCATGACCATTTTTCACATGAGTGTTGCCATCAATTCCAAAGGGGGAGATTGTTGGCAATTGACACTCTATTGGTTGGCTTCACTATGTTGTCATTGATGGCAATATGATTTTGTGTTCTGGCTTCATATGGTGTATAGGTAGGTACTTCACAGATTCTACACCGGCATCGATAGGTCAGAAAGATTTCTTTGGTCACCGACAATAAAGACCGACATGGTATAGTAAAGGATATTGGTATTGGAGGCTGACTTATCTTTGATCCGGCATTGGCAACTTGTTTTAATGTTTGTTCATTTATGTTTTATGGCCGACATGTAAACTGATATTGTGTATATCTTTATAAGTCAACATAAGGCATAAATTTGTATAGGGTATATAGGGTAGATTGATTAAATCATTTAAAAAAAAAGGAGAATGATAGGGAGGTAGTGTAATGGATATATGAATGTAATATGATGCAAAATATATCAAAGAGATTATGTATGTGAGGAATTCATTGTAAGGGTTATTCTAGTAAAGGGGTTTAGGGTTTCAACCAGAACAGACAGAGCTTAAACTAGAATTGTATTCTAGCATAAAAGACGTTATCTTAGTAGTTCACACTTCTCTGGATTGTTGTCTGGAATTTTATGTAGTCAGTGAGGCTCCTATTGTTATTGAGCAGTGTGCCCTAGGCTGCAATCCTTCCTGCATTTGCACACCCATCATATATTGTAATATCTCTTCAGATGGCCAGTGGATTGATATTGTGGGTCAAAAATCCCACCTTGGGTTTTCCTCATTGAGGTTTTCCACATATGAATCTGTGTGTTATGGTTCTCATTTATGTGTTTGTCTTATTGGTTGTTTTACTTCTTTCAATTCTATTTATACCGGCATACTGGTCGGTGCATGAATGTTTTGTTAAGGCTAAAATCTACTATTCTGGTATAAGACTGATTCACCCACCCCTCTCAGTGTTATTGGTTTCCAATAATTGATTCCACAGTTAAGACATCATCTATCCTTCAAAAATGCCAGAAACTAAGGGAAACATTAGAAATTATGGATAAAGGTGGTAAAAAGATATTAAAGCTACAAGAAAAGACAACCAATTTGATTAAACTTGGTTTGCTGAAGTCCATTGACCCATCAAATAAATTCATTGGAAAAGAAGCTTATAAAAAAATCATGGAGGAAAAAATGAAGTCTGATTTAGACTTGCTTCCTAAGGACACAACTCTCCAAATCTTTTTGGAATTCATCAAACCATTTACAACTTTGAATGTGGTATTGGGTGAAATAGTGATGTCAAGTCACTCTTCTAAATATGGATTGTTGATAGTTTTGTAGTTGAATTTCCATAGTTTAAATAATATTGACCTTCCATCAAATGAAGAGTGGAGCACCCTACAAAAACTGGCACAAAAATATCAAGAATCATAGTATGTATTGCACATTTTTCTGCTTTTACTCTTAATTTCAAGGATTTATGTTTTTTCTGTTTGGAATTTGGCATCACTTGAAATAAATTTGTTTTATGAACAGGAAAAAACCATCACTCGCTAGTGCTAATCCAGCCTATGATGCACAGTGCAAACATTCAGCCTTGTAAAATTGTATTCTCAAATTCTCCCAAGTTTTAACATTTTTGCATTTCTCTAATTCTGATTTCTAGGTTTTGGGCACTGCTATTATCTATATTTAATTTGTCATGGATTGAATTAATATTTAATTTTGAACTCTATTTTTTGAACATGAGACATGTAGTAGTTGTTAAATTACTAAATTATTAATCTGGCCTGTGATGGCTATGCAAATTTGTGCTGAGTTTGTGATACTGATGGCATTCATGATGATATATTCACTGTTTAGTGCCTTAGTAATTGATTTTTATGTTGAGTCTTCACATGTTAAAAATCAACCTGAAGCTGTTGTTTCTCCCTTGTTTCTATAAAAGGGAATTCAGGGTCATTTGCAAAGGGTTTTGAAACTTTGTATTGACTTTTGCATGGAGAATCACATAGAGTGGTGTATTGAATGAATTGTATCATATGACTATATTTTGAAAGAATTAATGAAAAACTAAGTACAACATGTCTAATTAAACATCAATGTATCAATAAACACATTATGGTCTTTTATTATGCTATTTTAAATCTGGAAATAAATAGTTGAAAAATACAATTACAAATCAATATTAAATTCTAATTGCAAAAAGTTGACAAACTCATTAAATATCATCAAGTTATCAACCATAATAATATGATTTTGTAATATGAATGATGAGATACATTAATAAGATTAATAAATACTGTATACACCTAAAAATGGTCTGAAGATAATTAATTAAATAAGCAATTATTTAATTAATCTCCTTCCCAATTTAATTGAACTCACTAAGAAATTTGATTAAATTTTCCCTTTTCATCTACTTATTAATAAATCTAAGGATTTATTAAATAGGTTCATTTCACCCCTTTAATTAATTAATTCAAATTAATTAATTCCCTCCATCCAAATTCATTTCTTCTAAATCCCCTAATTAATTAAAAACAAATTCATGAGTTGTTGAGATTAATTATCCTCTTCATATTATTTGAATTTTTAAATTCAAATTCTCCTAACTTCTCACTCCTAAACCTAACCATTCCTAAACCTACCCCATTCTACCTACCACCATGTCTCCTTTCATCCAACATCTTCTAGAACCTTTGTGACACTTGTCACTAAGTGTTCCCTTTCATCTAAACTCTTCTAGAAGCCTCTTGACACTTGTCACCATAGAGATGACAGATATTCCCTTTAATCCAACCCCCTTTTCCATCCTCCTCCAATTTAACCATTGATATCTTCAGATCAATCTTGACCATTGATTGCCACATCACCCTTAGCCTTGGAAAATCCTATAAATAGACCTCATTTTGGAGCAATATGGGTCCCAATTTCATGTCCAAATTTCATGTCCCAATTTCATATCATCTTTGCATATTGATGGATCCCATCTCATTCTCATCTTATGCATTGTTATTATAGGCATCTAGCTTATAGTTTATCATTTTTAGAAATGTTATCATGCTCTATTTTAGCTTAAAGCTTAGCTTAATCATGCTAGATCAATCATTCATGTATCTTAATCATGCTATTCTTGCTAAGATCATGCATCTTTATCATTCAAATCCTCCATCTAAGTGTAGTCAAGTCACTGGAATTTGCATAATCAGATCTGAGAGCATTTTCATATTCGTATTTATTAGGAGGCAATAAGTCGATTAGCTATGGTTTTGTCTTTCATTGTTTCAATTTACTAACCATTGCTTATAATGATTTATTGAGTGTATTGTGGTTGCAGGTACAAGTACACTTCACAGAGCATGACAAATACCAATCTCTTAAAGTTGCCATTCCTTCTCAACAAATTTAGAGCTTTCTTGATTCTTGTCTGTGTTTTCTTCACTCTGAGTCAGTGTGTTTTCATTGAATTGCATCTCAATGCTACCAGTAGTTCCAGTACATCAGTCAAATTTCTCATTTCCACTTTGGTTTGAAGTGTTGTCCAAACATCTTCTTTCACATTTGGACCTCCAGATTTTTAGTGCCCTATCGTAAGGAAAAGTGTGGACATCATACCTAGATGTATAGAGCCTCAAACAATTTTCCAATTTTTTGTCTAGTTTATTTCTTAGCTTTGATTTTAGGAACCCCAAAGCACTGAAAACTCTCTCATCTTCCACCAAACCCAATGTCATGGTAAGACATAAATCAACAAGCTTGAAATATTTCGGTATTGAATCACGCAACACTTTGTTCTCACCTAGATTTTTCCAAAGCCTTGTTACTAATCCCTTTTCATGGGGTTCTCCATTATGTTATATTTTTCCCTCATAGTGTATGCAAAATGAGATTATTTCTCTCTAAGACAAGTTTCATCTAATATTCCATTTATAGTTACTCCATTCAATTCTCTGGATTTGCAAAATTGTTTTATCAAAGTCAGTAGCTTACTTCAAAAATCAGCTGCACTATTGAGGCTCCAATATTGAGGAAACACAATAGACATGGCTTTGAGTAGTTTGTGAGGAGGGAATCTGCTTCTAATCTGTGAGGAAAGATCGTAGACAATTTTCTTCATAGAAGTAGTTAGAGACTCAACAATCTTGTTGAAATATTCCCTTGTAACTCTTACTAGTTGCTTCCTAGGGCACTTTCCTGGTTCCTCGGGGTCGACCATGGCATAGAAGTGCATTGATATCTCAATTCCCCATACATTGGCACATACCTCCCTATTTGCACCGATTTGTAAAAACTTATTAGGATTGTTCAAATCTATGAGTGTCCGCAACTTAACAAATTTTTCATCAGAAAGTGTTGGTTGATTTCGATAGAGATTATCGAGGGTCATGCATGTCAACTTACATAGTGTCACATTATCTATTCTAGATCAGCACGACATGTTATGGAGGTGATTTAATGAATTGGATACTGATGTAATTGTATTGAGATGACATGATGCATTGCATCTTGACTTATTTGTAATTGATTTAACTATAATATTCTTAGTGAGCCAACCTACACATTTGGTCTTAGGTTTTGGTATATATGTAAGATATCATTTGTGAGATGATGAGAGAGAGAGAGAGAGAGAGATGGTATATGGTTATGTTATTGTAACATGGTATGTGCAAATATTGAAGATCATATGAGCAGACCATAGAGAAGGTTCAAGGAAGGTTTGAAGGTGATTATCAGAGCTTAACTAGTAGTGAATCCAAAATTGAAGATGCTACTTTGAGCAATACATTATCATTGGATTTAACCATCCAATTGTAGTCAGTATGACTCGTATTTTGTGATTGAGCAGTGAGCTCTAGGCGGTTGGCCTTTCTACATGTGCAGATCCCATTTATATACACATACTATATGCAGTAGTATCATCTGATTGTGGGTAAGGTTTCCTACCATGGTTTTTCCCCTTACAGGGTTTCCACATACAAATATTTGTGTTATGTGTTGTGGATGTTGTTTCTCTTTGTGTTCTATGCATTAAGTTTCACTGGTATTAATATTAATTGCTAATATGTCTATCGGCATTAAGTTTGGTTTACCGGTATTAAGTATCAAGTTTGATTGAGTTATATTTGGGATGAAATTAATTGACAACTGATTCACCCCCCCTCTTAGTTTCCTTCGGGTCCTAACAATTAGTATCAGAGCTAAGTCCTCTTTTTGCAGAAATTTAACAACTTGAGGAGATTCTATGGCAACTAACTTATTTCAGGAAGGACAGTCTGAAACTTGATGGAACTAACTATGGTATATGGAAGATCAAAATGGAGACACATTTGAATTGCATTGGAAGAGACATACGGGATGTTACAAAGAATGGCTATGTTGCTCCTTTACCGAATCAACCTCATCCACCAACATTGGCTAAGGATCAAGAAAATGATTGCAAAGCAAGAGAAGCACTTTTGAGTGCATTGTCAGATCAACAAATCATGGGATTATCAGACTGATCTACTGCTAAAGCTATTTGGGATAAATTGGAGACATTGAATAAAGGAGATACCACTGTCAAAATTGCAAAACTAGAATGCTTCCAGGTCAGGTATGAAAATTTGAAAATGGAAGAAGATGAAAGATTTTCTGCTTTTATGGAAAGGGTTAATGAAATTGTTTTGGGAGTACAATGTTGTGGAGGATCTTTGAGTGAAGATGAAATTGTTTCTAAAGTTTTAAGAGCATTTCCACCAGCATACAAACTGAAATTAACTTCTATTAATGAGTTAAGAACAATGCCTAATACATCAGTATCTAGAGATACCCTGGTTGGAAAACTTTCAGCATTTGAGCTTGAGGAATTTGGTCTTGCTACTACAATTAAGATAGATTTATCCTTCAAAGCATCATCATCTGCATCATCATCATCATCATTTGATAAATCTGATTGGAAAGCACTTTATGCAAAGGAACTTGAAGATGTCAGGAGGGAAAATGAAGAATTGGAAGAAATTGAAGCACTATTTGCAAGGAAAATACCTAAAGGTCCTATTGGAAGTAAGTATGAAGGTAAAGCACCATTTAAATGTTTTAACTATAATAAAGTTGGTCATATAACATCTAGATGTCTTGATAGACATGCAAGATTGAGAGAAGAAGCTAAAAGAACATATAAGCCTAACCCTGAATATCAAAGATACAAATTTAAGAAGAATAGAGATAAATCATGTTACTATGTTAATGAAGGAGTTACTGATGATTTTGATGAGGAACCGATAGACAATGGATGGGGTTTTTTTGCAATAAAAGAAGATCAACTGGCACCTACTGTTCCATCGATAGAGTAGGCCCTGGCAACTTAAATTGAAGAAAAGGATGAATGTATTATTGATTCTGGATGTTCACATCATATGACTAGTAATAAAAGTAAATTTTTATCTTTTCAGGAATACAATGGAGATCTAGTAAGATTTGGGGATGATAAAGCTTGTTTAATCAGAGGAAAAGGCACTATATCTTTTGATGGTAAGCACAATACTGACAATGTTTATTATGTTGAAGGTTTGAAGCATAATCTTTTGAGTGTTGGTCAATTAGTTGAAAAGGGATTTCAGTTACAGTTCAAGAATGGTAAATGCAAAATCATGAGAACTGGTTTGGATATTGCAATCGGTAATCAAACTAGAGGTAATATCTTTCATTTGAATAACAATGAAAAGACATGCTTGATTGTACATACTGATGAAAGTTGGTTATGGCACAAAAGACTTTGTCATGTGAATTTTGATTGCATTATAAAGATTAGTTCAACTAAGGCAGTAAGGGATTTACCTAAGATTGTAAAACCTCATAATCCGGTATGTAAGGAATGTCAAATAGGAAAGCAAGTTAGAATAAATTTTAAGAGTATTTATGAGAAATCCAATAATGTTCTTGATTTAATCCATAGTGACTTGTGTGATCCGACAAGAACAAGAAGTCTACAGGGAGATAGATACTTTATGCTAATCATTGATGAATATTATAGAATGTGTTGGGTTACTTTTCTCAAGGAGAAATCAAAATCTTTTGGGAAATTCAAATTATTCAAGGAAATAGTAGAGAATGAAACCAGTAAGAAAATCAAATGATTAAGATCAGATCAAGGAGGTGAATTTACATCTAAGGAGTTTAATACATTTTGTGAAGTGAATGGAATTAGAAGACAACTATCAGCACCCCAGACACCTCAGCAAAATGGAGTTGTGGAAAGGAAGAACAAAACTATTCTGGATGCAGCTAGAAGCGTGATATTAGAAGGAAATCTACCTCATATGTACTGGAGAGAAGCAGTGAATACAATAGTTTACACTTTTAACAGAGTTCACATAAAAGGTAAAACTGGTAAGACCCCTTATGAACTATGGTTTGGTAATACTCCTACTCTTAAATACTTCAGAATATTTGGAAGCAAATACTACATTAAGAGAGATGAGTATATTGGTAAATTTGATCCTAGAAGTGATGAAGGAATATTTCTTTGTTATTCATCTAAAAGCAAAGCATATAGATGTTTTAATAAAAGATTGCAGAAAATCATTGAGAGTGCAAATGTGAAGATAGATGAAAAATTTAGAGGAAATTCAAGGTCTATGGATTCTGAACCGGCAATTGAGATGATCATAAATGAGCCTATATAGAGTGCACCAGTACAGAATGTGGATCTAGTCACACCAACATCATCAGAGAATTCCACAGTGACTAAAGAACAACAACAAGTGAACACACCCCAGCATGTAAGACTTAATCACTCTGAAAGTCAGATAATTGGGAATAAGTATCAAGGTGTTATGACAAGAGGGAGACTGACAAATGAAGAGGTATGTTTAATTTCTCAAATTGAACCAGTATCTATTATTGAGGCATGTGAAGATCAACATTGTATTAAAGCTATGGAAGATGAATTAGAACAAATTGAAAAGAACAATACATGGACGTTGGTTCCCTGACCTAAAGATAAAAATGTAATTGGAACTAAATGGGTATTCAGAAATAAACTTAATGAAGAAGGTAAGGTAATCATAAATAAAGAAATATTAGTTTGTAAAGGATATTCACAAAAAGAGGGAATTGATTACAATGAAACCTTTGCACCAATAGCTAGAATTGAGGCAGACAGATTATTTCTTGCATTTGCAGCACACAAGAACTATAAAGTATATCAAATGGATGTAAAATGTGCATTTATGAATGGTGATCTAGAAGAGGAAGTTTACATTGAACAGCCTAATGGATTTTCATTGACAAATGATAAAGATATGGTTTGTAGATTAAGAAAAGCTTTATATGGATTAAAGAAAGCTCCTAGAGCTTGGTATGCTAGATTGGACAAATATCTTTTGAAGCTTGGTTACACTAAAGGTAATGCCGATAACAACTTATATTTCAAAGTAAATAATGAAGACATCTTGGTTATTGAAGTTTTTGTTGATGATATCATTTTTGGAGGAGAAGATGGATTATGTAAAGACTTTGCTAATAAGATGCAAGAAGAATTTGAAATGTCTATGATTGGGGAGATACAATTCTTTTTAGGATTGCAGATTTCATAGACTGATAAAGGTATATTCATATGTTAAACAAAGTACTTGAAGGAACTATTGAAGAAATTTGGTATGGAAAACACTAAATCGGTAAGTACTCCTATGACTACAATTGATAAATTGACATTGAAGGATGATTCATCTCCTGTTAATCTGACAAGATATAAATCTATGATTGGAGGTTTACTGTATTTGACACAAACAAGATGTGATATAATGAATGAAGTATGTATTGTTTCAAGATTTCAGAGTAATCCTAGAGAAAATCATGAATCAACAGTGAAAAGGATTTTCTGGTATCTACAAGGCACAATAAATCTTGGTTTATGGTATCCTAAAGATGAAAATTTTGATTTATGTTCATACATCGATGCAAATTGGGTAGGAGATGTAGATGACAAAAAGAGAACCACCGGCGGGGCATTCTTTCTTGGTAGCAGATTGATTTCATGGTTGAGCAAGAAATAGAGTTGTACATCATTATCAACAACAGAATCACAATATGTTGCAGCAACAACTAATTGTACTTAGGTATTATGGATTAAGAAAATGTTGAAGGACATAAAGGTAAAATGCAAATAACCTATAATCATTTATTGTGATAATTTAGTAGAAATTGATATATCTAAGAATCTAGTATTTCACTCTAAAACTAAACATGTTTCTATCAAATATAATTTTTTAAAAGAGAATGTTGAAGCAAAAGAAGTGAGATTGGTTTATGTGAATACTAAAGAGCAAATTGCAGATATCTTTACTAAGCCTTTGCCTAAGGAAACTTTTGAATATCTCAGAGAGAATCTTGGGGTTATACCCTCACCAGTAGAGACTTAGATAGTTGATGATTGGCATCAAACCAATAGAATTAACAGAGAAAACTTTTTCCAAATTTGATGGAGGAGAGCTACTTCTCAAGGGGAGTAGTTGGTTATAACAATTGGTTATTGTAATTGGCTATTGATTGGTTGTATCTGGTATTTGTATTGCTTTGGCATTTGATGTCAAAGGGGGAGAGATATCTATGGAAAAACATTATCCTTTGGGGAGAGATTATTCATTGGGGGAGTGATATATAATCTCTGCATTTGTATTTTGATTTCTGGTATCGATCTATTCTGGAGATTGCTGGTTTTTTGTTTTTGGCATTCAATTTTGGCACTTAGATGTTTTTCCATCTTGTGTTGCCATCAATGCCAAAGGGGGAGATTTTTAGTATTATGGATGTGTTGAATTGGTTTTGTCATTGATGTCAACACTTATCCTTCTGGAGATCTTTAGTTATGTTGAACCAACACATTATGTTCACCGACAAGTTCAGTGACTTATGCACAGTCATCGGTATATTGTTCACCGAAACTGAGGATGACTTGTTATCATTTGGAGATCACTTGGTTATGTCGAAGACATGGTTTGGACACTTGATTTTTCTATTTTAGTTATTGGTCTAATCGGGTTGACATATTTGTTGTTACCGGCAAATTGGTGTAGGTTATGACTGGCATGCATTATCTATTCCAGATCAGCACGACACATTATGGAGATGATTTAATTAATTGGATATTGTTGTAATTGTATTGAGATGACATGATGCATCGCATCTTGACTTATTTGTAATTGATTTAATTGTAATATTCTTAGTGAGTCAACCTACACATTTGGTCTTAGGTTTTGGTATATATGTAAGATCTCATTTGTGAGATGATGAAAGAAAGAGAGAGAGAGAGAGAGAGAGAGAGAGAGAGAGAGAGAGAGAGAGAGAGAGAGAGAGAGAGAGAGAGAGAGAGAGAGATGGTATATGGTTATGGTATTGTAACATGGTATGCGTGAATATTGAAGATCATATGAGCAGACCATAGAGAAGGTTCAAGGAAGGTTTGAAGGTGATTATCAAATCTTAACTAGTACTGAATCCAGCATTGAAGATGCTAATTTGAGAAATACATTATCATTGAATTTAACCATCCAATTGTAATTAGTGTGACTTATTTTGTGATTGAGCAGTGAGCTCTAGGTGGTTGGCCTTTTTGCATTTGCAGACCCCATTTGTATACACATACTATCTGTAGTAGTATCATCTAATTGTGGGTAAGGTTTCCCACCATGGTTTTTCCCCTTACAGGGTTTCCACATACAAATCTTTGTGTTATGTGTTGTGGATGATGTTTCTCTTTCTGTTATATGCATTAATTTTCACCAGTATTAATATTAACTGCTAATCTATCTACCGACATTAAGTTTGGTTTATTGGTATTAAGTATCAAGTTTGATTAAGTTATATTTGGGATGAAATTAATTGACAAATGATTCACCCCCCCCTCTCAGTTGCCTCCGGGTCCTAACAGGGACTTCAATAAAAGTGTGAGTAGAGCTCTCTGATTAAAATTTCAATTTTTTTATTGAAGCATACTTGCTCACAATTCCAGAAGCTAGATTCATTCTATGAGCCATGCAATGAATGGCAGTAATGTAGGGTGCAAAATAAGTTTCCATCTTTATACAAAAACCGTTCCTATGACCTTGAATTACTAAAGCTCCATCCTCTCCAACAAACACCAATTTTTTGGCAATCGTCATGTCATCCATACCTCCATATTCAATTAAACATTTATTTACTAGTTGAAATAAATTATCCATTGTCCCACTATCCTTCATTTTAGCAACAAATAGTAGATGAGGTTGGTGAGAATAATTCTGTATAGTATAAATATGCATACCTACCCACAAAGTATTATCTACCACCATAACTTCATCTAAAGAAAATGCAATAAAGTTTGTCTCTTGTTTTTTCCTTTATATCTTCTTTTTCAACCTCAACAAGACAACTTGCCCATTCCCATCCACTATTTACTGACCAGTGATTATTAGGATAGTTAGGAACTTTCAAAAAGTGTAATAAACCACTAATTAATGGGAAATATATCATAGCACACCCTGTGCTCAAAATATAAAAAACAACACTTAACTGAACAACTTTTCCTAGTTGTTCTATTTGCATTGCTTTTCAAAAAATAGCTTCAATAGAACCTTTAACTTCAGCAGGCTTTGTCTATACTTTCTCATGAAAATAATACTCTTCAAAATTTCTCACATGCTTACATTCCTCCTTTTTTTTCCATCTTATCACTGATTTTTTAAATCTGTCTATCATTTGTTTTTCATAAACTTTACCCATATGCTTTTCTATGGTGTCAATTTTTAGCTACAACCTAATTTCCTTGTTATGTTTCCAAGTGCAAATCTTTCACCTGCATTCTATTGGAGGCTCGCCTTCAATTGGATTCTCCACTAGTTCAATGAATGGATACGTTGATGCCCAATTAATTTGAAAATTTGTCACTGACATATCCTACTCCCGATCCTTTTTTGATTTTGGTTGATCCTTTTTTTATTTGGCTTTTCTTTTCCCCTTTGGGCCCTTCCGTGCATTATCATCTATGGCATTATCACCCAAGTCAATTATATCATTCCAGCTAACTTGGGTATCTACCAGATAATCTTCTTCAAGATCATCCTGATCTGAGATATCAGGTTCACCGTCGTCTTCAACATGCGGTGTAGGTTGTGAATTTTGTACGTGTACTCGTGATGATGTACCTTTCTAATTTTCACCACAATTTTTGTCAATGCCAAAGTATGAAGACAATGTTCTGGGTTTTGTTGGACTCTCATGACCTTCCCCACATTCAAGATTCCTACCCTTCTTCCTATTTGACATCTCCAATGAAATAAAGGCTGCAAAAAAAAATCAATTTTTTGAAGAAGTAATAATAGACTATAAAGTATAATATATGTTTCATTGTCCCTATGACCTACAATCTAGATGTCTGAGGTCTCTCGGCTGACTACTTGGCACTGACAGGTCCCCACTGAATAAGAATGAACTCAATAGTGCAAACAAATATGATAAATTTAGAATAATATTATAACACTTCAAAAATATGATCACTCACCTTTAGGTCACTAGAAGTCACCAAAGCAATCAACAACAATGATTTTTCTTGGTCTGAAACTTTGCTATTTATCTGAATTTAGAGATTAGAACCCACCAGATTGTGTAGAGATAGATCTAATCTTTGAATGTATTTATACCAATCCTTATGTGGTGAATTCCATGGGAATTTTATATGGTATACAAATATTTGGTGAATCTCGCTTAACTATAACATGAATTATATAATTTTTGAGGCGATTGTGGGTCATCCAAATAATTGGCAAATACAATAGAGTTGGCAAAAATTAGGGTGAATGGAGACACGCGTCAACAAAATGTCAGAAAAATTGGGTCCTCCTGGCCAACAAATCTTCATATGCCTATAGGCGAATTATGGTTGTCTATTAAGGCAACCTCAAAGAGTGTAGGTGAAAAAAATTAATTTACCGTGTGTCCACTGTATATTATATTGGTGAAATCCTCGCATAGAAACAATTAATTACATAAAACATATTGCAATTGGGTCGTAAATTTGATAGAAATTGATAATGTTCTGGCGACATGGCCACCCCCAATTGGTATAATATATTCGCCATTTCCCAGGTCACCAATGCAAATTTTTTTCCATTGGCGAATATTCACCACTAAAGTAATCACTGGTTACAAAGAAGGGGAATGAAAGTCCATTAAAGGAGAATGCAGAGTAACACTTCCCGACAATCAACATTTTCATAAACTTAAAATCAATCAATCAAATACATATCCCAACCTTCCTAAACCTCTCCCTCAAGCATAAATTGAATTCTCTAAACTTCAATCTAATCCCAATACAATCTAAAACAGGCACTGTGCATACTATCTTTTCATAAATGAAATTTACAAAGAGAAGCCAAGAGCTCTAACTTGGAAAAATGCAATCCAACCCAAAGAAGATTCAACGAAGAGCAATCTAATCCAGCAAACCAAGCAATCCAACCTTCAATCCAAGCTCCCAATTGAATTCAAAATACAAAATGCAATCCAAAATCTCCCAGACAGTAACCCGACAACACTCTAGAAAACTCAAATAAATAGAAAATCAAACTTCAAACTATAGAAAAACCTCGACCAATCTAGAAAATTCGATGAAACAATATATTATACCTACCATACCATATACCAATGCAAAAATCATATAAATAATATTTACCAAACTTACCAAGCTCACAACCAATGGTAAAATAGGGTAGGTAGAATAAACAATTAATTAAATAACCAAGAGGGTAAAAAGGAATCAAAATAATATAATCAACTAATATAAATAAAACCATGGGCACAATTAATTATAAAAGCCCATTAATTAAATCATCAAAGAAATATAAATAAATACCCACATAATACTAAAAACCACAACAAATAATTAAATAAATAATAATTATTCCTCAATCATTATAATGATATTAAATCATTAATTTAAATATAAAACCAAGGATAATTAATAATAATAATCACCCATTAATTTTAAAATATTTATATCAATTATTTATTTAATTTATTATTGTAAACTATATTAATCCATTAATTTTAATTTAACATTATTAAACTATATAAATCAATTAATTAATTTAATAATTAAATCAAACAATAATCACAACACTACGTAACAAGAATAACCCATGGAATCACTAGATGCTAAACAACAACTCGCACCAAGACACTAAACTGACAAGGGTTATCAACTTAAACCTAGAGTATAGAGTGGGTTTTTGTGTCATCTTTGATCAAATTGCCATTGGGATAAGACACGCTTAGACCTATGAAGCCAGGTGGAGTCGATGTCTGGTACTTGCAAACTTGTCATAACCAACTCAAGTACAACAACATATATAATAATAAAAAATATATATATCATATAATAGGAAGACAAGTGAAGGGGATTCACAATGCCATATTGTGCTCATGAATGAGTGGTATGACATCGTCCCTTTCACAACCACAGTAGAAGACACTCGCAATCAACACACACTATCATAATCATCATCATCATAAGATAGTGTTACTACACAACATGTTATCATCAAATCACCATAAGAAAACATGAATCACACATATAACATGAGTACATATCAATCATCAAAGATTAATCCATCATCACAATAATCTAGGAATGTCATCATCCACAAGTAATCATGATGTCAGGACAATATAATATATCTACTATCCATAAAGAAGCATCTAAATCATAAGTAAACCCATAAACATCTAATCAAAGAATCACACAATAGTCTAAGCTATGCCAATAAAGTCTAATGATGCACAAAAAGGAAGATGAATCAAGGAGGGTACTAAAAATTCAGTTACAATGGAAAGATGTCGATTCTATTGACAGACGAGATGTTGGAAAACAATCTTGAGGTAAATATTGATTTCAAAACCCTATTTGAAAAGAAATTGAATACCTGGAAAGATTTTACAAATTTTTGCTAAGACAAATGAGTAAGAATAGCAATGAGTAGATTCCACGATGAGTTTGTGTGGTTAGATCAGATCTATCATATCACTAAGGAAGTAATGAGGTTTATTACTAGTTTGAGTGAATTTGGTGTCATTCCTAATCTGAAATCGGTGAAGAAAAATGATATAGTGGAAATAAGGGGAACCTATGATGGGCATTTCCTATCCATAATTTCTATTAAAAACAAGGTCGTAAGGTATCTGTCAATGATGATAGGAAACAAACTTTACTATACCAACCGATACAATTCTATTTCTGCCACAACAATAAATGTGGCTTATGAGATAGCTGAGTTAAATAAGGTTTTTGATCTCTGTGAAATTTTGAGACAGCAATTCCTAGACAACCTTACACAGTACAAAAAGAAGAAACAACCATTCAAGTATGGAGCCCTAGCTCTATGTATTTTTTTATTTTTTGCAAGAAGTTCCTGGTCAAGGAAGAGTACTTTGGTCACTAGACAGACTGATAGGTTATCAAATTGCAAAGCGGCTAAGGAGATTTCCTGATGATGTGGTAAAGGAAAATGTGTTCACCTCCTATTTCTCTCTCTTTCAACTTAATATGTAAAGGAGACAAAGGATACCAAAGGAAATGATTAAGAAATACAAAGAAGATATTACCTTCATGCTCACAACTGACAAATGCTACATGGAGGTTGTTGTCCCAAGGAAAATTTGCATTCCGTCATTAGATAATGAGGTTATTGAGGAAAAAATAGAGGGTACAACTCAAGTGTTACTAAAGAACCTTGTGGATGAAACACAAGAAATATTTAGAATGGTAGTTAAGAAGTCTTTAAAGATTCACACGGATCATACCAAGAAAACCTATGAAAAGAATGTAAAGAAAGTTATCCGAGAATCAATGGAAAAAGAAAATATAACTGAAGAGGAGATTACAAAGTATAGGCATTTTGAAAGACTAGCTAGCTCATTTGGAGCCTCTGCCAAAGAGAATTTGAAGGTACTTCCTTCATCGGGTTTCGTCAAAGTAAAGAAGCAAAAAGATACTAAGAGGAAAACCATAGAAATTGAGTCCAAGGAAGAAGAAGAACCAAAGAAATATCGAATACACATTCGGAGGCCCAAAGTCAAGAAATTCAAGAGACCCCTTGATGTAGATAGCCTGTTCGAGTCAACTGCACAAGGAGAAAGCTTGAAAGAGGTAGGTGATCTCTACAATGAGGCTAGTAATGAAGATAAGGATATAGGGGCGAACTCACAATAATGGTTCCCACTTTTTTGCCACTTTTGACACTGAGATGAACAATTTTAAAATAATCTTCAACTTCCGACAACTATAACTTTTAAACTATTAAGAATATGGAGATGATGTAAATTAGTGATTTGTATCATTTTGTCTGTAGATAATATATATATTTTTTCAAATTTTTTTTGAAGGATTTTTTATTTATTTTCCATCTCCCTTAAAAAGTAGTTTTTTACAGCAAACTACATTTTTTAAGAGTGATGTGCCTCCCGAAACACAATTTTTTTTTTATACATGATAAAAACTCTATTATTTCAAATTTTGGTTTGTAAAATTAATATCCAGAGCTTGCAATTGGTTTGATAGTGATATGTTGAATATTTTTCATTTTATTAAGTTTTCCGCCTAATTATATTTTAGACATAGGTATACATTTGAATACATAACTTGTTCTATATATATCGAAATTCAATTTTATTTTTTTTGTTAGAAAGAATACATCAATACATAGGGCATACATATTTTTTAGAATTTTTTTGAATTAGTTTACAATTTTTCCTAGTGCATTGAATAGAGATATTCATGTTTGGTGAAAAACCTATGTTTGGTAAAATTAAAAAAACAAGTTCATAATAAACTCAATATGTAATAAAATTATAGTCATTGGATAGCTTTCTTTGAGGAATACCATACTACATTTTGGGTTGTCAAGATCATTCCATTTGAGCCTTCAACTAGAGGTTTGAAGGCCAAAAATATGCAAATAAATGTAGAAAGCTTCAGAGAAGTGTTCAAAAAGGGGTTCGAATGAAGTGGGGTTTGAGTGAACCCCCCCTTTTTAGGGGGGTTCAAATGAAGGGGGGTTAGAGAAAACCCCCCCAATATAATTAAAAAAATGATATAAACAAGCATTAAAGGTGCTTCGCTTGAAAGAGGGGGTTCGAGCGAAGTGGGGGGTTCGCTCAAGCCCTAAAGGGTAGTTCGTTTGAACACCACCACTACGCTCGAACCCCCTCCGATTTTTTTTTCCTACCACCTCATTTTTCCTTCGTGGGTGAAAGTGGGAACCATTATTGTGAACTTACCCATAGTAAAATCCTTTTTACTATATTTTGTTAAGTTAGATGTAGTTGTAGAAGAATTTAGAAAGGATATTATAGATGAATTATAGAAACAATTAATTAGAAATAGACAAGTTGCAATAGAAGAAGAACAAGTCATTAAAAATTATGCTTTTGATTTTATTGGTTTTGCTCGTTTGAAAGAAAATAAAGCTAGTCTTATAGAAGCCTGTAAGACAAGATTAAGAATAAAGAAAAGTCATGCAATCAAGGTAGGGAGATCCAATGAAGGACATCCCCACCTTACAACCTATAACACAAAAAACCATGCAAGATACCGGCAACCGGTAACAGATCACAAGGTATAACCAGTAAGAAACCCTAACCAGTAGAAGCAACACAAGATATAACTGGTAATAGATAAATCAGTCATTACAACCATTTAAAGAATTACATAATCCTTCAATGGATACACATGCTGGACTGCAGCCCAGGATTACAAAACAATCTATACAACACAAATCTAAGATCCACAAAGCTTCTGCTCAATAAATAGGCCTCCGGTAACAATCTGTATTATTTTGCATTGATCAGGACCTCAACCTCTCTAGACTTTAGTCCCCCCAAACCAAAATCTCTTCAAAAACTACATCTTCGCTCAATCTCTTCTTCCTCCCATCTTTGTCCTCGAAAATGAATCTCTAAACTTTCCCTTTATACCATCCACAAGAGATAACAACTTGACCAGGTTGGCCAAAGACCAACTAGTTCATGATGAAATGTGTAAATGATAACATGTTGGCCCAAATAACCGAGAACATCTTCAAATGCATAAAAATTCATGTGGTCCTCCGAAAAATGTCAGACAAGTCCCAAAATAACGTCACTCAACGATCCGTAAATTATGAAAACAACTCACAATCTGATTCATCTTTGTTCCATACACTGCAAATCCAACAGGTAAGAACACACCAATACTAAACTAATACTAGGATCGATGTCTCACTGGGAACAAATCCAAATGTTGGTTCAAACTACTCTGGTGCTCCTGCATCAGACTCTCAGGGTTAATTGAAAAGTGAGTCCCACCACTTGATCTAGTTCAACGATCTATCAATTGGTACTTGCAACTACCTCAGGGGTTTGATGGTCTAACTACAAATTCCTTTGCAAACAAGCCAATGCGTTCTGGATTTCATTCCTCATCTCATTCTTGAAATCCTCCACCATCTTATCTACCCTTTGAGGGTTCATCCTTCTAGGCAACATATCCTCTTCTACCTTGGTGAACTGCCATAACTCGGTGATCTGACTACCAGTTTCAATTGTCTCTCACTCGACGATCTATTCAACACACGCACAACTTACCTCCAATCAACAATCTGTCCAATCAACATTCACAAACAACTCTTCCACCAACCGGTTCATAACCAACTCTGATACAACTTCGTACAATCAAGGTAGGGAGATCTAATGAAGGACATCCTTGCCTTGCAGCCTATAACACAAAAACCATGCAAGATATCGACAACTGGTAACAGATTACAAGATATAACCGATAAGCAACCCTAACCGGTAGGAGAAACACAAGATATAACTGGTAATAGATAAATCTATCGTTGCAACTATTTAAAGAATTACATAAGCCTTTAGCGGCTACACATGATGGACCATGGCCCAGGATTATAAAATAATCCATACAACACAAATCTAAGATCCGCAGATCTTCTACTCAACAAATAGACCTGCAATAACATTCTGCACTGATCTGGACCTTATTCCCTCTGGACTTCAGTCCCCCCAGACCAAAATCTCTCTAGAAACTACATCTTCACTTGATCTCTTCTACCTCTCATCTCTGTCCTCCAAAATGAACCTCTAAACTTTCCCTTTATACCACCCGCAAGCGATAACAACTCGACCAAGTTGGCCAAACACAAACTAGTTCATGATGAAATGTGTAAACAATAACATGTCAGCCCAAATCACCAAGAGCATCTTCAAATGCATAAAGCTTCATGTGGTCCTCTAGAAAAAATGGACAAGGCCCAAAATAACATCACTCAATGATCTGCAAGTTACAAAAACCACCCGCAACCTGATTCATCTTTGCTCTACACACTACAATACCAACCGGTAAGAATACACCAATATCAGACTAATACTGAGATTGATGTCTCATCGAGAACAAATACAAATGTCAGTTTGAACTACTCTGGTGCTCCTATATCAAACTCTTGGGGTTAATTGAAAAGTGAGTCCCATCACATGATCTAGTTTGGCGATGTGTCAGTAGGTACTTGTAACTACCTAAGGGGTTTGATGGTATGACTATAGATTCCTCCATAAACCAGCCAATGCATTCCGAATTTTGTTCCTCGTCTCATTCTTGAAATCCTTCATCATATGCTCTACCCTCTGGGGGTTCATCCTTCTAGGCAACATCTCCTCTTCTGCCTTGGTGAACTGCCTCAACTCGATGATCTGACTACCGACTTCAATTGCCTCTCACTTGGTGATCTATTGAATACACACACAACCTGCCTCCAATCGGTGATCTGTCCACCCAAAGGAATACCTCAAGGTTCATAAACAACTCTTCCACCAACTGGTTCATATCTAGCTCTGATGCCACTTCATCCATTCAAGGTAGGGAGATCCAATGAAGGACATCCCTGCCTTGCAGCCTATAACACAAAACACCATGCAAGATATTGACAACTAGTAACATATTACAAGATATAACCGGTAAGAAACCCTAACTAGTAGAAGCAACACAAGATATAACCGATAATAGATAAATCAATCATTACAACTATTTAAATGATTACATAAGCCTTCAATGGCTACACATGTTGGACCGCAACCCAGGATTACAAAACAATCCATACAACACAAATCTAAGATCCACAAATATTCTGCTCAATAAATAGGCCAACGGTAACAGTCTACGTTGTTCTGCACTGATCCAGATCTCAGTCCCTCTGGACTTCAGTCCCCCCCGGACTGGAATCTCTTCAAAAACTACATCTTTAATTGATCTCTTCTTCCTCCCATCTTTGTCCTCCAAAATGAATCTCTAAACTTTCCCTTTATACCATCCGCAAGCGATAACAACTCGACCAAGTCAGCCAAAGACCAACCGGTTCATGATGAAATGTGTAAACCATAACATGCCGGCCCAAATCACCAAGAACATCTTCAAATGCATAAAACTTCATGCGGTCCTTTGAAAACATTGGACAAGGCCCAAAACAACATCTCTCAATGGTCCACAAGTTACAAAAACCACCCACATCCCAATTCATCTTCGCTCCATGCACTGCAAAACCAACCGGTAAGAACACACCAATACCAGAATAATATTGGGATCGATATCTCACTAGGAACAAATCCAAATGCCAGTTCAAACTACTTCGGTGCTCCTGCATCAAAAAGTTTAGGTAGTCTTATGCTAGGAGAGCTAGATGCTAGAGAGAAACTTAAGGATGAAATCACTGAAAAAGATAATGACTATAACCAAGAACCGTGGAATGTTACCAACTCCTAATTTGGTTACTCTTATTGGTGAATCTAAGGATGCAAATATTGATCCTATAGATAATGTGCCCATTATGAATGATGAAATAAGTGTACTTGAAACTTATGTTGATCCTCTAGTGAACACTAATTCCAAAATGGATAAAGAAATTGAAATCTCAAATGACAAATTTCAAGAAAGACAAGTGGTAGAAAAATAAGAAAGTCATGAATCTGAGCCCAAGACTGCATCAAAGGAAAATACGAAGAATCAAAACACTATATCAAATGAAAAAGGGTTTGAGGTTGTAATTATGATTATTATCGATTATGGTACAATTGATGACTCCTAGAAGAGTTTGTTTGCCTCACTTTTGAACATCCAACCTATAACTTCTAAATTAACAATTGACTTTTCTAAGGTTGATTTGGTACAAAAATATCAAATTGGAGAAGCTTTTCTTTCTTTTACTAGACAGGACTTTATAAGTGAATCACAAAAGAAGTATAAGAATGTTGAAGAATTACTCATTGCACTTCATCATATATCACTCATTCTTGGAGTTGTCATTCTAAAGGTCAGTTGCTCAATTATCTGAGAGCAACCATGACTTGAGGAATCCTATGAGAGTGAACAATGAAATATTTTTTAAGAGGATTATTGGTTTAATTTGTTTTACTCATTAGATCCTCAACATGTAATGTTTCATTGGTATTCTTGGTTGTTTTGTTCTTAACTGACCTTAACCATCTTTCTTGCATATAGTTCTTTTATTCTGTTATATTTTGTTATATTGTTTGTTATGGTATATGTTTTGGTTCGTTCTTGTAGACACCTATTTTTGACCACTTGATTAAATGAATTATATTTATTTAATCAGATTTTATTCAACTATTAATTAAATTTAATATTTAATTAATTAATCCTTTCCACCATTCTTCCATTAATTAAATAAATCATATTTATTTAGTTAAAATCACATGTCACATTTAATTAAATCCCTCCACATATTTAAATAAATGAATTTTATTTTAAATATCTATCCAAATGCAAGTTGCACCAATAATTGAAATAAATGAATTTTATTTTAATTAAAATCCTAAAATTCCCCCCCCCTTTCATTTTCCTACAAAACCCAATTGCACACTAACCATTGTCTAGATTCTTCTAAATCCCTTCCAATTTAGCCTAATCCTCCTCCTAATAATTTGCACATTCTTTAAGAAGGAGTCACTTCTCAAAAATATATAAAGTCTTCATAAAGCATTAAAAGCTTTATTTCTTCAACAAGATAACCTCCAAAGTCTTCTAGACTTGTAATTCTTTTACATAACCATTAATGATTAACTCACCTTTGACCCTTGGTTAGAGATTATCTCTCTAACCCAACCATCCTTTTAACTCATGGGTCTCTTCAAGCATTCATGGCTCTAACCATGGTTATCCTTTAACCCTTGCACAAGAATTTATCCTTTGGATAAAAGATTTATCCATTATCTCAACCCTAACTAAACCCCCTAGGGTAACCACCATGTCTTCTTAGACAATTAATGCCTCTTCTCTTTCCTCTCAATCCTTCTCATGTTAACAATTTTCATCATTTCATTGGTGAAAATTGTAAACATGGATTGAGGATCTTGCAATCCTGACCCTTGTTAAGATTATTCAATCTTGACCATCTAGTTGCCCATTTCTTCTATAAATAGGTCTCATTATTTTATTATCAATGATCTAAGTTTTATACATCGTGGTTACTATCTATCAAGAATCCATATTTGCCTCTCTTTGCAAGCTTAAGCATTTAGGAATATTTTAGCATTAGCATAATATTCATATCATAGCATGTTAGTATAACATAATATCCATATCATATCATGTTTAGTTTCATTATCATAGCATACTATTTATCATTGAAATGTTTTGTTATAATCTTATCGATATTACATGCATTTCATATAGATCATTTTCATCATATATCACTCATTCTTGGAGTTGTCATTCTAAAGGTCAGTTGCTCAATTATCTGAGAGCAACCATAACTTGAGGAATCCTATGAGAGTGAACAATGAAATATTTTTTAAGAGGATTACTGGTTTAATTTGTTTTACTCATTAGATCCTCAACATGTAATGTTTCATTGGTATGCTTGGTTGTTTTGTTCTTAACTGACCTTAACCATCTTTCTTGCATATAGTTCTTTTATTCTATTATATGTGTAAAGTTTGTATACTTGTTTTGGCATTTATCTCATGTAGTTTCATGATCTGATAAGGCATGTTAGGTTTGGTCTCATCCATAAATATTAAAGGCATGTTCTACAAGGAAATTTTGTGTCTGGTCTGATCTGGATATGATGGAAGGAGTATTCTACATAGTGTTTTGGATTCAAGAGTGTAGCCAACATCGTATGAAGCTATTTTGCAGTAGCGTGTGTGTATATTGGTCTCATCCCTTCTCCGATTGAGCTGACTTATCAATTTTTTTGGTGTGGATATATATAGCTAGTATTTTTGCAAGATAGAGATATGGTTGTTGAAAAACAATTGATGTTTACATATTGTATATATGAATTTTTTTTATGAATATGAATGTTATTTAGGCGATATATGTACAGTAAATGCAAAGGCAATTGTGTACTTCAATGAAATTGTATCCCATACATATGACATATGCAATTCTAGCAGTTGAATTTTGTATTCTGGCTATAAGCCTAACCTTCGAGAGTGAGCCTTTTTGTATTTGGGTAGTGAGCCACCCCTTTGTACTATGTAACCGGTTACATATTACACTATACTTGAGAGTTCATCCTCTTTGTGGTTTTTCCCATATTGGGTTTTCCACAGATAAATTTGGTGTTATGTTTTTTGTGTTAATTTCCTTTACTGCATTTAAATAATGTTATGTGATTGGTTGGTTATAAGTTTTAATAAGTTCAAGGGAATACAGATTCACCCCTCCCCTCTCAGTATTCTAGATATTCGACATAGAGATCTTGGTTTCACTTGATGTTTCTCACATTTCAGCTATGTGTGTAAACCTAGATGATCTTCATTTAGGAGATGGTTATCATGATTTTGTGTGTGACTCAATATCTTAGTTCAATGGTAGTTGTTGGGAGTGTGGATTCACCATTCAATGGTGGATGGTCTTCTTTAGTGTTGCAGATGTTTTGCAAGAGCTCTTAGATCTTATTGCTATTGAAGGGTATCTCACATTTTCAAGTTTACTTTTTGGAGATGCTTATCTTCATGTAAGTGGACATGTTGACATCTTGGAGCCATGGATGACTCATGGAGTCTTTGATTCATGTGATGTTTAAGCTTTATCATTTGACATGCTATCCATGTTTGATAGGATGTTTTCTATTATCTCATGATATACTACTGATAGTGAATATTATATTTTTGGCATGATACAGGTGTTTGATATGTTCATATGTAGCATGTGATCTTTTAGGAAGAGTTGGTTAGATCATGATATCATTTTAATGTTCTTGATTTTGCGATTAGTATTTTGTCATTGATCTTGTTTGGTTATTTGTATAGAGTACATGATCATTTTCTTGATTATTTCATTATAGTGCTATGTTTCATTTTGACTTTGGTATGAATTGATTGGCTACTTGTGCTCATGGACCCATAGAGACTTAGGTGAAGCTTATAGTTCTCTTGTGTTTAGAGACATGTTTTTCTTGATGGGTACTCTTAATGAGATTTCAACAAGAAATCTTAGGATCCCTATGTCTTGGTTGGACATGAGTTTGACATGGATTTTGCAATGAATTGATTGGTTACTTGTGCTCATGGATCTAAAAAGACTTAAGTGAGGCTTATAGTTCTCTTGTTCTTAGAGACATGTGTTGCTTGATGGATACTATTGATGATATTTCAACAAGAAATCTTAGGATCCCTATGCCTTGGTTGGGCATGATTTCAGCATGGACCTATGAGGATATTATTCTTGGATGAGTCATTATGACTTGGCTATCTTGGAGGAGCATTATAATTCCCCACTCATTCTCTACTCGTTGTTTTATTACTTTAGAAGTAATAAAACAATGTTCCTTTCAAGTGCATTATTTGTATGTTAAATATTTCATAGATATGGATCTTGATCTATTGACATTGTTGGGAGTGCCAAAATTTTGTTTTAATCTATGCATCTCTCTATTTCCTCAAGATATTGGGATTAGGGTTTATCAAATGGCTTGGAAGGGTTTTTAACTTTGTTCACTTTGTTGCAATTCCCTTATCATTTTGTAATTAATCATTGATTGAATGCAACAGGTCATAGCCCCTTAAGATGTTGTTGGAAGGGTTTCATATCATGACATTACCAGCCTCGCGTATTAGGTTTAATTCATTTGGTCGATTACCCCTTTCATACCGGATGGCTTAGTAAATGTCTCATCATAGTCCTAAAGTATGGGCCCACACAATGTTTCATATATCCTAGCACCTTCACAACTTATGACCCCATTACCCTCCATTAATAACCACATGTTAAAAAATATCACTTAAGTGCCAACCTTATGTGTTCATGCACCGTGGGATAGTAGGATCATAGTCTTGGGCTCTAAGGTCTTACCCCCATAAATATCATTTAATGGTCTCTCTGGTGTCGTGGGATGGTGGGGAATCATATCAATAAAGGTTAATTATTACCTCATGCCCCTCTTTGATCATTAATTTTTGTCCCACGGGATAGTGGGATACTTGAAAAAGTTGAAATAAAGATAACCCTACATGGCCTTTATGATAAGAGCTTTCAACTTGCGGGTTGTCAGGATGCATGCTGGTAGAGAGAAATTTTTACCCCATGCACTCCCTTGACAAGTTGTAAGTTTAGGATCAGTCTTACCCTATGAGCAGCACAAGGAATGGACAATATACCCACGGGATAGTGGGACACTACAAGAGCTAACAAGATTAGTAGGCCCCGCGACCTTTTAGGAGGAAAAAAAGAACAAAGACTAAAGGTTCCCTGTGGGATGGTAGGACACCTTGAAGGATTAAGTGTAAACTTTACCCAGCAAGGGTTGTAACATGTCAAAGATAGGGTTGTGGGATAGCAAGATGTGATTAGGATCTAATGAATCTTTTCCATGTAGATGTCAGAAGGATACACAAGGCATGGTACAAGATAGCTAAAGTAAAGAGAATTGTGCTCCCCTCTACCCTGCAAGGATGAAGGCCAAAACAGAGTGAAGAAGGAATAACTCTTAACCATTAGGCAAACATAACCAAAATAAGTGCTCCATAGGCTAGTGGGAGTAAAGAGGATAGTATCTTCCCTGTTATCATGCAAGTGAAATACATGGAGAAAATAATCTCGTGGGGTAATTAAATGAATAAAGGGTAAGAAGGCCTTGCCACTCCATGACATAGATAGTGGTCGAGAAAAGACCTTGCGGGGTAACAATAGTATGGGGAAATAATGACACCCTACTATCCCGCAACATGGAGAGTGGTAGGGGATGATTCTGCAAGGCTACAAAATGGATAAAGATAAAAGGGACCCACTATCCTGCTGCATTGTGGGGAATGAAAGGTGATGTTGCGGGGTAGTCAAATAGGTAAAAATTGTAGACCTTGCCATCCCGCAAGAGGGAAAATACGATGAAAAGATGGCAAAATTGCATTAAAGTTAGAAATTTAGAAATCAATGCAAAAATCAAAGGTGGAAAGGATCAAAGTGGTATGCCATATCATCATTCAAAGATAGTCAAAGAAGCATCTCAATCGATCCTTTGCAGATCAACGGTGGAATTTGAATCTTGGAGCCACCCACCAACCGAAGCATGCATGCATGAATTAATGGTGACTCCTTTGTGAATGATAAAAGCATAATTATTTAGCCATAATTGCCACCCTATATTCAAGAAGTGATCATAGAGCAAGTTCTGAGCATCCAAAGGCAACTCAAAGCATTCTTCAAGATACCATTAAGACCAAGCTCTTGTAGAAAACCAATGAGTCAGTTTTTAAAATTTTCTCTGTGCTTTCTATAGGAAATTAGCGAGTAATTGCGAGGGGTTTTCATAAGTGAAAATTTTAGTCTTTTTCCCTAGGAGTATGGGTAGGGTCTATCTATTTGAAATTCAAATAATTACCAATTTTAGATAGACAAACGACCTCCCCAGTTAAGGATTCCACCTCCACTACTATTCAAAAGATTCCCAAAGTAGGAGAAAGCTCTGCAATGCCTGAAACTATGCACACTATCCCTCTCACTATTGTCTCCCTAGTCCATGCAATCTTAGACAAGCCAACCGCCAAGCCAAACCTATCGGCTGTTGCACAAGCTTCCCCTAGTTCTAAGTCAAGCATGCCCCCTCAAAAGGAACCTACAAAGCCCAAAAGAAAGAGGGCACCCAAGTATTTTTCCATGGTCATCTCTAATAGTGAGCAATTAGATGAGCCTAGCCCTTCCCTCGGAGCCAAAAATACAACACTCAAGAGAAGAAGGTCCCCCACCAAAAAGTCATCTGCACAAGCCCCTCTTGTTGTAGAAAATTTCCAAGTTGAATAATTGTTGAACCTACAGGAGGAGGATCCCAAACCAAAAAGAAAAAGAACCCCTATCTAAAAGGCCACAACCTCGCCTACAAAGAAAACCTCTACCCCAAAAGAGAGTACCCCTCTCAAAAATGATTCAACCCCAACTCAATAGGAGAAGCCTAAGTAGGCCCCATCTTTATCAGTGCTAGCTAAAATGCAAAGGAAATTGCCAAAGAAGTAGAGGAGAAATTGGAGGAAATTTAGGAAAGAAAGAAGAGGGAAGTAAGGGGCTTGCATCAAGACCTCTTGGAGATGTTCAAGGGTTCCACGATGCATGAAACATTTAAGATGGTCTTCACTGATCAGACCTCACGCTATAGGGATGGTATCACCACTTATAGGGGTTGGGATATATTTTATTACTTCTATGGAAATAGGGATAGGGAAATCCTAATATCTAAACCTTGGAACCTCAATTTGGGAAATTTGGTAGTAGATAGCTATTGTGCTTTTGGATTCAACTATGTGAGCTTATTTTGGCATCAACATTTTGGATCACACTCCATGATCTATCTTTATGCAGCTCTCTCATCCCAATAATGGATCATGGAGTGTGACCTGAAATGTTGATGCCAAAATAAGCCCACAAAGTTTAATCTAGAAGCACAATATCTATCTATCATTATGTACCATGAAAATCTAATGTCTCAAAGTTGCTAGTCCCAAATGTTTTTTTGTAGAGCCTATGTTGATGGTGCAGGAACACCTAATAGGTCTTTATGCCTTAGTGAGGCCATAATACAATATTTTAATGTTTTTTATTTAATGTGATGTAATAAGATCAATAATGACCATTCTTTATGTAATACGTGTCTTTTAAGTCATTAGAAGGTGTTTTGAGTCATGTTGAAGTCATATTAACAAGATTGTCAAAAATTGTCAAAAGTTATTATGTTGGAAATGAGTGCCATTGGGTCAAATATGATGTTTTATGATGTGTAAGGGTCTTAATGGACTATTTGGACCCTTTTGAGTCATAATTGGGGCATGGGAGTCATAGATTAAGTTTAGATGCAATTTGGAGCAAAATTGTCAAAGTTGACAAAAAAGTTGTCAAGCAACTTTTGGGTTTGTAAGGGTAATTATGTGACTTTGTTAAAATAAAGTTATGAAGGTGGTTAAAACTGATGGGAGGCCTAGATAATGTTTAAAGAGGCCCTTACCACATTGATTATGTGTGGTTTTTCAGTGTAATAAGAAAAATACTAATAAAACATGTGATTCCCTGCACTTTCATGAGTTTTTCCTAAACATGACAGTCTAAAATTTTCTTTTTTCTATCAAGGAAACCTCTTGTTTCAATTTAAGACTTATTGGATATGTTTGAAGCATGAATCATCTTCATTATTCAATTGGTTTCATTTAAATCCATTTTTTTTGCATAAGTTATAGCATTTTTTTGTAAAAATAGTCTAAACCCTACCCTAGGGTTTGCAGTGACATTATAAAATGTAAATAGCCTCCATTCCACATGATCAAGGGCCAAAAATTTGTGGAATAGAGGGAAATTATATTTATTTTAGTTTCATTTTTGTTGTATGGATTTATACATGAATTTTCATGTGCAAACTTGAAGGAAGTTAACTGAAATTATGTCTCGGTCTGGGACAACAGTGTAAAAGAGGAGGTTTTTGGTTGGCTTGAATTCCTTGGAGGAACTTGAGGGGTCAATTGAGGGTTTTGGAGAGTTTGAGAGGCATACATTGATAGGGAACAAGGGTTTTCAAGTTGGGGAAACAATCCAAATGCACAAACTTATTGACTGTTCTAAAATTGTTAGTGGTTGTCCTAGTTGATCGTGAGACAAGAACTTTGTGTTTGTAAGTTGGTATGCTGGTTGGTACTATTTTTGGAGAGAGAAGAGAGATTGGGAAGACCCTATTGAGTATCTAGGGGCCTTTGGAGGCATTGATAAGTGGGAAAGAAGTCTGAATATATGATTGTCCTAAACTTATTTGATTGTCCAAAATGTGTCAAGATTGTCATAGAAAAGAGTGAACAAGAACTAAGTGTTTCTATGTCATCTTGGGAGGTTGGGTGGGTAGAGAGAGTCCAAAGTGAACATGTTGATAAGACTTTTAGGATTTCCAAGGGATTTTTTGTGTTGTTGAGGAATACTTGTGACAAGTTGTGAGTTGGCATTAGAGGAAGAGTGGAAGTCCTATTTGGGGGCAGTCCTAGTTGAGTGACTAGTAAGGAGTTTGAAGGTGTTTGAGAGTTTTGGAGCATGGTTTGAGGTTAAATATGGTTGAATATGTATGGAGGAATGTGTGTGAGTGGTTGGATAAGGGTTTGAGGATATTGGACGTGTTTGGGCTATTGTAGCCTTGTGAGTGGATTAAGAGCCTAGTGAGGGATTTGTGAAGTTATGGAAGGATTAGACCTATTGAATAGGTAAGTTGGGAGAAAGAAATATTTCTAATATGGTTTAGTGTGTGGATGCTTTGCATCAGTTGATCAGGAGATTTCCAAGCAGTATCATCCACTGAGCATGGCTATGAGAATAGCTAGTGGATATGTTTTCTTGATGTCTCGAGGGAGGCTATCATTCAATATTTTGACCTAGACAAAAGTTCTCTCAAGCGCATCGACAAAAAGAGATTGGCAGATGAATATTCTTCAAGGAGGAAAATAATAAAAGAATAGGTGTTTCCTCACTACCTAAAGAAGATGTACACAGGAGGAAAACGTTACCTTGTGAATTCTGAAAGACAACCTTTTAGTTTGGCACTTTTTGAAGATTACTTTATAAAGACTTATTATGCCCTCTGCCAAATTCTAGGTGAGTATTGAGGATTAACTCAAATTCCTATTGAATATACGATGATGGAAATCAAAATTCAACATTCTACGATGAATGAGTTGTATTATTTTTCTACAATCCTCCAAGAGAAAATGCATGAAGGTTTGATAAATGCCAACAATGAAAAAGAGGATTTGAACTTCAAACATTATTCTTTAATTTGTCATATAATTCTTTTTCAAAGTAGGACCAATTGGAATGAGGCTTTACAGGTGAGGAAGTCCAACCCTAGGACATGATAAAAAAAGGCCAATTAAAAGGTGGACTCAGGTATGGGATAAGGGGTCTAGGTATTCAAATTACAGAGCTTTCTTTGACCACTTTGTTGTTAAGGTCTTAGGGATGTGTGGTGTTAATCTTCCAAGGCTTCCCATGAACATAGTGAAGGTCCTAAGAATAAAGAATGCAAGGGCCAAAAATGTTGAGTATCCAAAGGGGGAATTTTCCCACAACTTTGGTGATTTTTTCTTATATTATGACTATACAATAATCAAGGTGTATGGGTGCCCTCAACCACCCCATATTTTTCCAATCACAGTCTCCTCAAGGCTTTCTTTCATGGAATTCATGTGGGAGCTGATGTGGATGGAAAAGGAATTAATCAGGACTAAGAAAAAGGGACAACACCTTCCATAAATGATTATGTATGATGATTTCAGTGTGGGTAGTGATTCTCTTGAGAAGGTACATAATTTCATGGTGAGCACCTATCAGCTCAAAGTAAGTCGGGCCATAAATTTTGACCTTGAAGGTTCTATTAATGATTTAAGAACTCATAAATTGAAGGTAAAATGCTATTCCCACCATTTTGAAGTCGAGAAACCAACAGAGAAGCGCAAAGAAACGCCTATTGATATCCCTCTAGTTGCCACCAGAGAAAAAGGAAACAAAATTTTAATTTAGGGATCTTCTCAAAGGGAAAAAAAATTAATTGAGGGATCTTCTCAAGATGCCCCCTCACAACCTCCACCATAAGAAGAATAGCCTACAACAACTATGACAAGGAAAATTGAGAAGGGAAAAGCCAAGATCTAAAACTTCATAGAGGTTATTGACTTTGAGGTAGGTACTGATGTGCAACCACCTTCCCCACCAAGAGAAACTTGCAAGGATGATGAAGCAACTAAGGTTCTCATGGATTTTGACTAGGAAATACTCCCAAATGTCATCCAATAAGAGGAGGGTAATGATGAGAGAATAATTGCCTTAATGCAATTCATGTCAAATGACAATTTTGTTAACACTTTGGAGTTCAAATCTTTTTCAATCAGAGAAAAATTGAAGAATTTGTCCAAAGAGGAGATTCAAAATATTGACAAGAAAAATATCAAGTGCACCCCCCAAGAAGCAAAGGAAATTGTAATGGAATGCCCTGTCTGCTAAAATTTCCTTGTCAACCCTGCTGTTGGTATTTCTTCATAAAGTTTACTAACATTCAATAATGGTCTATTTTTTTCCTTTTCACTGAGATGGTTTGGTAGTTAAGGGTTCACCTGGTACATTTTAGTTTGTATTTTACATTCATACATTCCAAGTTCACATACAAATCACATCAAATGCAAATAGAGTATAACAACAACTTAACTAATTCAAAGTAATAATATTGGTTCTTCATTATTTTGTGAAGACTAATACCCTTTTACAATGAAAGTCATTTATAAAAATTTAATCTCCACATTTAATTTCAAAGGAATTAAGAACCATACACACTCAGAACCCGATAATTATTTGTTGCAGGAAAGTCCATGTTGGCCTCCAAATAAGCTACTAATATTAATTGATGTATAAATCTAGCTTCACCAAATGACCTAGCCAAGCTCATGTTTATTCACTTTGGACACTCTTGGCACTCTTCAGTACATGTATTTCTTCTGTGGTAATACTAGACTCTAACACTTCCCTTTATACTCCCAAATTCCACGACTATAGTTAAAAATGGCAACTAAGACCTAGTACATAGCTACAATAAAGTTGACCTATAATATCCCTCAAAATTCCTTCTAATCCCAACAACGTATAGTGTAATGTGACCACGTCCCAAGTGATATTTGCAATAGCTTCTATTAACTCCTATTGCACCCTTAACATTTCACAGGTATCACATTTTTTAGTTTGGTATGACTCCCATATTCATTGGCATCTACAACAACATTATATTTCCAGCACGTAACTCATTGCTCGAGGATTTCGTGCATCTTGAACTAATATTTCAATGCTAGTCTAATGTTCTATCGACTCCCAAAAATCCCACAACTATTCCACTGCTAAAGTTTATATGCATTTTGAAACTTTTATAAGTAAAACAATCACATAGGATAAGCTTACCAGTTCAAAACCTCCACTGCCACTGACTTAAGATGTTCTTTAGCCTATAATAAATCGATCCATACTTGTTATTCCTCTAAAAATTTATTAAACTCCCCAGTCTTGGTATTGCATAGGTGTAGGGAATGTCACATAAGAGGGGTTTCATCCTCCAATGCTTGATCCAAATCTCCATATTTCTCAAGAAATTCAGACTTTAGAATATCACAATTTCCAAAATCACAATTTCCCAGATATCTCAATCTTCATTAAATGCCCATATTTATTACTTCTTTTTGGCACAAATCCCAAGGAACTATCAATGTGGGATAAATGAAAATTAGAATAAAATATTATTATCCCCTTATGTCTCCACAAAGAAGGGGTACTTAATATTTTTTTTTTAAACATTAGTTTCAACATTAAATAACCCCTTAAGTTAATAATTAAATTTAACTTGAGAAACTTTTAATTTTTGCCCGAATAATTAATTCCCCTTTATAAAATTTAATCTAGTCAAATAAATAAATGCACCAAAATGAAGTCAACCAAAATCGCTCCAAAATTCACCTGACACTATGTCCAAAGTGACTTACTATAAACAGTAAGCTCCTGGAAACCCTATCAAATCAACTTTGATTGGCCTGAAACTGAATTTGCCTAAGCCATATTCATCACTGATCCCTACAAAGTCCAGGTTAGCCCTTGGGACCAAGGTAAAAAGACCTAATGACAAATCACTAGATAATTGCTAAAAAGGGGACATTATAGTCCGCCCCCCTTGAAATTGCTTATCCTGAAGCAATCTCAACTCTCGATGTTGTAAGACCTGCACAACCTCCCAAGTAGGATCCTCTACTAGAAAGTTCTTCCACTTCACCAAATACTCTCTGATGACTGATCTCTACAAATTACACTCTCTAGTCTCAAGAATTACCTCAAGAACCAAAATAATCTTCCCCTCATCATCAAGAGAAGATAACTCTATTGAAGGCAACACATTATGACCCAACGTCTTTTTAAGGTGCGAAACATAAAAAAAATTGTGTACCTTGTTGTCCGTTGACAACTCGAGCTCATAAGACACCTCACCAACCATCCTAACAACTCTAAAAGGTCCATAGTAGCATGGTTTCAACTTCTTTGCACCACTCCTTTTAACAGTGGATTGATGGTAAGGCTGCAACATAAGATAGACTATGTCACGGACATCAAAAGATCTCTTTGTCTTGTGCTGATTTTCATATTGTTTCTGCTGATTCTGAGCCTTCCACATGTTTTCCTTCATTGATCTCATGATATCTTGGCTCTCTTGTAAGAGACCCTTAGCCTTAGGTACTCGACTATCTCCAAAAAGCAAATCCAAGAAACTCAAAGCCTCATAACCATAAAGGGTGACATTTGAATGGACATATGATAAGTGGTGTTATAAAAATACTCTCCTAAATGAGACCACTTTACCCACACCTTTTGTTGCCCTATGATATAATTCTAGAGGTATCCTTCTACCCACTTATTCATAATCTCTATAAAAATATTTCGTCATCTACACTATTGTATAGGTGGATGAAATAGTGAAGAAATGAGAAACCTTCATCAACCAATCCACCACAACATCTATTCAATCCCTACCTTGGGCCTTAGGTAGGCCTGTAATGAAATCCATCGACACATTGTCCCACTTCCTCTCAAGAATGGGTAGGGGCTACAATAAACCACCTGTAAAAGAGTGCCCATGCTTATTTTGCTGACACACTGGGAACTCCCTCACATACTGTAATACTTCTGACTTGAGCCCTTTCCAAGTTAAGCACTCTCTCACCTACATGTAGGTTTTGAAATACCCTAGATGACCTGCTAATGGTGAGTCATGGAAGGCTCTCAAAATATTATACTTCATAGTATATCTTGGCACTAAATAAATCCTCTCCTTGTAAATGATCAATTCATCTACCATAGTGCACCTATCATCTTGGATAGTGTCGTCAATGATACCAGTAGCCCACTTGTCTTTCGCGTATTTCACTGAAATCAATTCCCTCTAGTCATCTTCCTATACTCCTAAATCACAAAAGTGTGGTCTCTTGGATAAGGCATTAGAAACTATTTTTTTCTTTCCCTTGACAAAAACTAAGTTAAAATCATAAGCTTGTAGTTTGTTGAACCAATTCTGTTGCCTATCATTCAGATCCTTCTACCCAAGGAAATCCTCAAATTGTTATGATTTGTCTTGACGATAAACTTACTGCCGACCAAATATTGTCTTAATTTCACTAAGGCATGTATAATCGCTAACATTTCCTTGTCATATATGTTGTAAATCCTCTCAAGCCTCCTTAATTTATTGCTCTCAAAATCAATGGGGTGTCTATATTGCATCAATACCACACCAAGGCTTTCACCTAAGGCATCACAATGCAACTCAAAAGGCCTAGTGATATTTGGAATGGCCAACACAAGACATGTACTCATTAAGTCCTTGAATATGTCAAAACACTACTGAGCTCTGTCTGACCACTCAAAAGCATCTTTCCTAGTCAAATTGGTAAGGGTTGTAGTAGTCTGAGGAAAGCCCCTCATAAAGCGGTGGTAGAATCCACAAAACCCAAGGAATCCCTTCATCCGAGATATATTCTTTGATGACGGCCAATCCATAATAGCAGTGATTTTCTCCGGATCCACACGAACACCCTCAACACTAATGATGTGTGAGGCCCCACCTCGACTCAGTCTGACATTCCAGTGGTTTTTATATTGAGACTATTACGGATACTTTATTTTGATACATTTTGGATTTAGAACTTATATGATTTCATGATTTGGATAACATTGCTATATATTGATGATTTATTTATATGCTTTATGAGATAGAACACTACATGATTTTTTTGAATAAGACGAGTTTACGGTGATAAATGTCATTATTGAATTTGTAGGACTTTACTATGATAATAGAATTATGATGTATGTTTAAGTGTGGATCAACATTATGAGAATTAGGATGAATTGCTTATGTGAAATTGCTTGGATAAAAGATGTATTTAAATTGTTCAGATGTAAATTGTATGCAAGTGATGATGTGTATTATTATTCCTGTGAATTATATTATATGTGGATATTTGAAAGTTACTAATGTGTAAATTGAGATGCGCAGGAAGTTATCCATGTGACCATGGAAATATTACGGAGAACCAAACCTAGACCTATGTATGTTTGTAAGCCATGGTTTGTCTATTTGGAGAGACAACACCCCGTTTGTGTTGTATTTTATTCATAATAGTAAATGATGCGTGTGTGTTAAGTGTTATTTAATTGATTTATGTAAAATCCACAAGAGACGATTTCATGTATTAAATTGTAAAAGTGTTTTCTTGTGTCACTTGACACGTGTGGATTTAAGTTTGAATTTTTATTTTTGTCTCTTGGTGGGAAAGTGTTTAACTATAGCTTTTTCAATTAATGTAACGTGATGTCATAAATGCCTTGGGTAAAGAATCTTTGGGATGGTCAACATAGGTTTGACCCGAAAATAAACTTCAGAGGGGTTTAAAAAGGGTTAAATGGACACCTAGGGGTAGTTTAATAGGGTTTCCTAAAGCCCATAAGGTATACCTAAGGGTTAGGGGTAATTTAAGGCAAGTTTCTACTCCCATGTGACCTTTTAGACACCCTAAAAATTGACTTTTCTAAGTTGTGCGAAAATTGAAATTAGAAGATTTGAACCTAGTTGTAAACCTTCCTTTTCGAATGAGAGTTCCCTTTCCCATTCTATCTTACCTTCCTCTTTAGTTTTTAGAAACTTGTGAGAACTCTCACAATGGGCTTCTTAAGCAAGAATTAGAAAACTTGTGGGTAATCACCCACTCTCCATTTTTGGAGACAAGAGAAGTTTTGAAAAGAATAGACTAGATTTTGAATAGAGAATTTTGGCTAAGGGTAGAAGGAGAAGAACCATGGAATTGGGCTTTTCATCCTCAAAAAAACTAACCTACCTTTGGTCAGATTAAGGTTGGTTGCATTCTTTTTAAAATGGCTTCCTTATTGCATGTGTTTGAAAGTAATGTTGGTGTAAAATATTTGCTTCCTTGCATGTTCTTTTGGAAATTTCATTTGGTATTTTGTGTTATATATTGTATGTGTTTTGGGAGTCATCAAGACCTCTTACTCTTGGGAGAGAGAAGGATCTTGTGGGTGGTAGAAGTGATAGCCCTCGAGTGAGAGACTCTCGTTATGAGAGCGATCACAAGGGATTTTTTGTGACCCTTGTTGCATGGCTTGTTTGTGCAATGGGGGTCATAAGGAGGGAAATAAGGCATGAATGCCTTGGGGGGCATAAGGAATAAGGGGTTGCTATTCTTGATGTTTTTGGTGTGCCATGAGGTGGCTACATGTTTTTCCATACTTGCAGTTCTCCTCAGGGTATTTGGTCCACTACCACCCTTAAAAAGGTCATCACCAAGGTGTGGTGCAGTGTAGCCGGGATGGGAGTGTGTTTGAATTTGTGTGCATTCTATCCCTTTGTGTTTGTATGTTTGTTTCCCGTCTAGGGCTTGGTTCTTCGAGCTCGGGGGTGGCTACCAGTTAGCCTAGGTTGGGAGGTGAGCACTCCATGGTCATAGTTTTGATTTAAAATGCAGGACTGTCGGAAGAAAAGAGTAGGACAAGTGGAAGGTTGCAGGAGTTATTTGTTGCAGGAAATTAAGTGTAAATGTAATTATTATTTGAAAAAAAAAGTCCTCATTTATTGGAAATGAGAGACCCATTGTATAGAGACAAGATTGTTTTTGAAATACGATTCTTTTAAAAGTTGTATTTTTTTTTAGTATGCTATTCATTGCAGAAAAGAAATGAGTATTCCTAAATTTAGAATTTTCCCAAAGTTCAAAATATTATATCTAATGTGTTTGTAACAAATTGCAAAGCAAGAAAGTTATTTAATTCTTATGCATTCTGAATAATAAAAAAGAAGAAGAAATAAATAGATTAGAGTTGCATGCATGTTATAGTCTGCATATAAATCATTTAAATTCTGTTTTCTGTAAATGCATTTTAGTACATTATAGTCCTGGAAATTGTCTTTTCGTTTATTCCAGAAATTAGTAACTAAGATAGATAGTTTATCTAGTCAATGTAAATTTAACTTGTTACAGTTGCTGTATGAAAATTAACTAAAATCAGTCAGTTACTTTATGCATACGATAATTCCAAATCTGTCTTTTTATTAGTTGCTGTAGATTTTTGCAAAGTCTGTAAATTTATTTATTTCAAAAATGATAATCACAATCTAATATAGTCTTTATTAAATAAAATCTAGATTATTTAGTTGCTGGTAAAACTATTAAATCTAGTCATGTATAAAGCTGAAGGTAGATATAAAACACTTGTATAATTATTGCTTAGAAAAGTATACCCTTGCTGTAAATGAGTTAGGAAATTATTAATCCATTTTTTTTTTCATATATCTAAAATCAAAATACTAGGACCTATTTATTTCAAAATTGCTGTCATATAAAATATATATATTTATATAAATATATAATTTTATTGACATGCAGATTACATGTATATCATTTTATATATATTTAAATAACATGCACTATTATAAATGATCACAAAAAAATAACGTATTTATGCTTGCATGTATATAAAAATGCTATGAATATATATATATATATATATATTTATATATATATATATATATGTATATATATCTATATGTATATATATATACATATATATATATATATGTATATATATCTATATGTATATATATATACATATATATATATATGTGTGTATATATATGTATATATTTATGTATATATATATGTATATATATGTATATATTTATGTATATATATGTATATATTTATGTATATATATGTATATATACATATATATATACATATATACATACATATATACATATACATATATATATATACATATATATATACACACATATATATATAAATATATATATATTACATTTTTATTTTTTTAAAAATTTATAAATTTAAAAAAAGAAAACAAAGGGATGGATGGGGCCTCGGCCGCGCAGGGCACACAGTCCCTGTGCAGGCCGTGACCCTCACAAAGGCTGCAACCTCTGTGCGGGTCGCATCCCTCACAGGGGCCTGCGGCTCCTTGTGTGGGTCACACTTGCACCAGTGGCCGCAGCCACTGTGCAGGCCACGACTCACACAACGGCCAAGGCTACTGTGTGGGCCGCGACCCCCACAGTGGGTCATCCCACTAGTGGTGCCCCTCTACTCAACCGCCATGGCCGTCACTTTAACCCTCCGTGCGGGCCTGCAAGTTAACATTGAGCATTAAAAGAAACATGAAACCCTAGCTCGGTTAGAGCTAGGGTAAATAATAAAGAAGTATAAAAAAAGGAGGTATAGAGAGGTTAATTTATAATGTAATTTAAATTTTAGGGTTTGCATGGGGTTTTCTTTAAGAAGTGGAAATTTAATATAATATTTAATTATATACATATATATATATATATATAAATATATATATATATACATATATATACATACATATATATATAGATACATATATATACATACATACATACATATATATATATATATATTCCAATACTTAAGGAGTTGAAAGTGTAAGAGAATAAGACAATTTAGGATTAAATACTTTAATATGTGGTAATAAATTACATTTGTTTTTTTTTATAAACATATGGGGTTACGTTTAAGTTATGAAATTGTTTTGTTTGAAATTCAAAAAGAACTTTAAATTAAGTTGGGAAAGGTTAACTTGGCTATTGGGAAATATTTACGATTTATAGGAAAATAATTATTACCGATTTAATTGAACCTTAGTTGATTTAGTTCAATCTTATTTTAATTAATGTTGAATAAATTTTAGGCTTTTATGATCTAAGAGTTAGGACTAAATTAATTAGTTTCCTAGGGAAAAATGCAAGAATTGGTTATTGGAGATTAATTCTATCTTCATCTACTATCTTAACGAGTTTGATTTAATTAATCTATTGACTAGGTTTCTTGAGAAAATAAATTTAAATCATTTAGTATTCCACAAATAAATTTTAAATTAATTTCGTTACTTGATTTAATATTAGAGTTAGCTCGAATATTGTTTTGACAAAACAAAATAGTGCATGTCGTGTTAGTGAACTTTTTGTTATATAGTTATTATTTAAAAAAAAAATTATCCCGTTCCTGCCCTAAATTTTGGGCATGACATGATGTTCTCCAAGTACAACTCTATCATCGCAAAAGCACATTTAGAAATCTTTGCTTAAAAGGATTCACATTCAAGAATACTCAACACAATATCTATGTGTTTCAAATTCTCCTCCCAAGTCTTACTGTAAATAAATATGTCATTAAAGAATATCAACGCAAACCTCCTCAGCTGATCTCTAAATGTCCTATCCATACATGACTTGAAGGTAGCTAGCGCATTAGTCAAGCCAAAAGGCATGACTAAGAACTCGAAGTGCCCAAAATGACACTTGAAAGTTTTCTTCTTCACATCATCCTCTCTGACCCGAATATGATGATAGCAGATCTCAAAGCTATTTTGGAGAAGTAGCAGTCACCATGTAACTCATCTATTAGTTTATCAATATAGGGAATTAGATATCTATTTTTTATCATTTTCTTTTCAACTCCCTGTAATTAGTGCACATCCTAAAAGTACCATCCTTATTTTTTACCAACACCACTGAAGAAGAAAATTGACTCTTACTAGGTCTGATGTGCCCCATCTTGAGAATCTATTTAATAGCCTTCTTGATCTCATCCTTATACATTTTTGGATTCCTGTAGGGTATAGTGATAATAGGTTTTTCTCCCTCCTCTAATTCTATAACATGCTCAATGCCCCTGTTAGGAGGTCTACTTGGAGGTATATCACTAAAGATGTTGGAGTGTCTGGTCAATAGTGACTGAACCTGTGGAGAATAATCCCACTTTTGCTATTTCATTCCCTCTAGAATCACTAAAATCTCAATTCCCCATTGCACCTGGTCATGATGAATCAACCTCTCAATTCATCTAAGTGATATCATTCTAAGACCACTATTTGACAAACCATGAAGTACCACTTTCCTATCTTGATGCTCAAATCTCATTTCTACTCTCTCCAAATTAAATGTAAACTCAACTAGAGAAGTCATCCAAGTCATGCCTAGTATGAAATAATAGTCTCCCATGTCTACAACATAAAAATCACCAACCAATTCATAACCTCCAATCCTCATGTGTAAATTAGAAATTTTTTGCGTACATGGGAATTTATGCCCACTAGCCACCATAACTCTGAATCCATCATGATCCTCTATTTATAATCTCTATTTTTCTACAACTTGAGCATCAATGAAATTATGATTAGCACCAGTATTGATCAAATATATCACTTGTTGTCCCTGAATCACACCATGCACTTTAAAGGTAATAGACTTTTGAGTCCCTAGAAAGCATGCTATCACCTTGTCATCACTATTATCCCTATCAGCTACTAATTTACTATTGTTGTCCCCTAAAGATGATGAACTATCTAAACTCTCAGAAGTTGTCTCTTTAGTTGAAAAGTACTCAATCTGATTGGCCTTAGACTTAAGGGGACATTTATGAGAAGGTTCCCAATGCTCCCTATAGTGAAAACATAATTTCTTTCTTTGGAGCTCATTCAACTGGTCCTTATCTAGTTTCTTAGTACCCTCACATGGTTGATGTGAATCCTTTTGGGATGTCTTCCTATCTTTTTCCTTCCTATATAAAGAGTCCTTAGACTTGAATTTTCTCTTGTAGGAAGAGGGTGCCAAGTCCTTAGCCTTTTTGATGACCTCCTACAATGTCAAAGTGTCATGTCCCTTGAATCAACCATGTAAAGGATCTAAAAGACCACCCATGAATAAGACCACAAGTCTCCTCTCTAAAATATCAATCACCAACACTGCTAACCACTGAAATTTTGAAATATAGATATCTACTAATCCCCATTGTCTGAGTTGTGCTAGCTCCTTGAAATGCAACTCAGGATCCTTGGTGTCAAACCTCTCAATCAACCATTTTGTGAACTCAACATAGGATGTAATCTGCCCATGTCCCATAGTTACCATATCGTGGTGCCACCACTCAGGAGAAACTCCATCAAGGTGTATACAAGCATACTTAATAGCTTCCTCCTTATTCATAGGATTAGGCTAAAGGTAAGTGTCCACCTTTTGGACCCAAGCTTGTGTTGTAGTGTTACCAAAAGCATCAAAATAAAGTAAAGACAATTTGCCCACTTTCTCCTTAGCTCATAATTTTTGTTCCTATCACCTGCATGAGGCATGTGTCTCATCCTCATATCAATGTAGTCTCAAAGAGTTATAGCTGCCTGAAATTCCTGGCCACCACTCTCCCAATCTTTTTGAAATTGATCCTGTAAGTCTACAATTTGCAATTCACTAGCTGGCTAAACTGGAACTCTAGGTGTAAAGGTGGGTATGAGAGGTCTAGAAATTTCTGTCCTAGTGGGTTGTTGTTGTGACCAAAATTATCTATCATATATCCTCCTCCATTTCCATTGTGCCCACCATTTTGTCAATTATTTCCCGCTTGCTGATTATTAATTCCACCTTGCTGATTATTTCTAGCATTACCACCACCAAGGTTATTCACATTTATGCCCATTTGTCTAGCTATCATCTGTGTCAATAAATCCAAATGTTGATTATTTTGCTGTGCCCTTTTTTCTGGTAACTCCTACCCCTATACCAGCATGTCTAATAATTGTATAAACCTCTCACCCGGATCTCTTCTTTCACCCATATTTTATGTTGATAATGAATTACTTCTTCAAAAATAGGTAGTTCATTTGGGTAAGTGATTATGGGAATGGAATCTCCCTATTGTGAAGAGGACCCTCGATTCATACCCAAAATACTTGATGGTGTTTGTCCTTTAGGAACTAATGGTGGTTGCCACTTTTTTCCCAATTCTCATGGATAATATATCCTTTCTCTTTCACTCATTAGCCATCACAGGTTGACAATTCTTAAAGCTCTGATACCACTATAATGGGATGCCCTATCTGTTAAAATTTCCTTGTCAACCCTAGTGTTGGTATTTTTTCAAACAGTTACTAACATTCAATAATGGTTTTTTTCCCCCTCTCAATGAGATGGTTTGGTAGTTAAGGGTTTGCCTGGTGTGTTTTAGTTTTTATTTTACATTCATACATTCCAAGTTCACATACAAATCACATCAAATACAAATTGAGTATAAAAACAATTTAACTAATTCAAAGTCATAATATTGGTTCTTCATTATTTTGTGAAGACTAATACCTTTTTACAATGAAAGACATTTAAAAAAATTTAATCTCCATGTTTGATTTCAAAGGAAGTGAGAAACATGCACACTCAAAACCTAGTAATTATTTTTTGCAGGAAAGTCCACATTGGCCTCCAAACAAGCTATTGATATTAATCAATGTCTAAATCTAGCTTCACCAAATGACCCAGCCAGGCTCATGTTTGTTCATTGTAGACACTCTCAACACTCTTCAGTGCATGTATTTCTTTTGTGGTAATACTAGACTCCAACACTTCCCTTTATACTCCCAAACGTAATGAATACAGTTGAAAATGGCAACTAAGACCCAGTAAGTAGCTACATCAAAGTCAACCGGTAATATCCCTCAAAATGCCTATTGATCCCAATAGCATATAGTGCAATGTGACTACATCCCAAGTGATGTCTGCAATAGATTCTAGTAACTCCTATTGTGCCCTTTGCATTTCATAGGTATCACATTTTTTAGTTTGGTATGACTCCCATATTCATCAGTATCTGCAACAACATTATATTTCCAGCACATAACTCATTGCTCCATGATTTCATGCATCTTGAACTAATATTTCAATGCCTAGTCTGATACTCTGTCGGCCACCCAAAATCCCACAACTTTTCGATTGCTAAAGTTTATATGCAGTTCGAAACTTCTATAAATAAAACAATCACATAGGATAAGCTTACTAGTTCAAAACCTCCACTGCCACTAACTTAAGATGTTCTTTAGTCTGTAATAAATCAATCCATACTTTTTGTTCCTTTGCAAATTTATTAAACTCCCCAAGCCTGGTATCACATAGGTGTAGGGAATGTCGCATAACAGGGGTTTCATCCTCCATTGCCTGAACCAAATCTCTAGATTTCTCCAGAAACTCAGACTTCAAAATATCACAATTTCCAAAATCACAATTTTTGAGATGTCTCAATCCTCATTAAATGCCCATATTTATTACTTCTTTTTGGTATGCATCCCAAGGCACTATCAATGTGGGATAAATGAAAAGTAGAATAAAATATTATTATCCCCCTATGTCTCCACAAAGAAGGGGTACTTTTAATATTTCTTTTTTAAACATCAGCTTCAACATTAAATAACCACTTAAGTTTAACAATTAAATTTAACTTTAGAAACTTTTGATTTTTGCCTAAATTATTAATTCCTCTTTTTAAAATTCAATCCACATGAATAAATAAATGCACCAAAATAAAGTAAACCAAAATCACTCTAAAATTCACCCAACACTGTGTCCAAAGTGACTTACTATAAATAGTAAGTTCCTGGAAACCTTGTCAAATCAACTTCGATTGGCCTGAAATTGAATTTGCCTAGGACAAATCTATCACTGATCCATGCAAAGTCCTCATTAGCCCTTGAGACCAAGGCAAAAAGTGCTAATGACAAATATCTAGATAACTACTAAAAAGGTGACATTACAAAATTAGTAAAGAGCAATGACATGCTGCTTATCTTGGGATGGGACTTAGAAAGGATTTTTGTACTAGACCAAGTGATGAGGCAAAAGGATCCAATTTATGCACAAGAGTTTGGAGAGTATGGGTAAGGTTTCAATCCAAGTGTAAAAGATTTTGCACTCTGGACTAGGGTGTCAAATATAGATAAGCCTATTCTTTTGCATGAATTTAACATAAGGTGGGGGATGCAATTGTTAGAACCCTAGCGGATACAAGTGCAATAGAAGTTGCAACAATAACAAAGCATTTTGCACATTTTGTAAAGGTTGCAACTGAAGAAGAGGAGAAGGCATGAGGATCTCAAGAAGTTACATATGGCCCTCACTACTAATCACAATAAGCTTTATGTTGAGAATGTGAGATTAAAAAGGGAGCTAACAAAGAGGGACTCAATGTCCTTAATAGGGCCCAAGCCAAAAGAATTGGAAAAATTAAAGGAAGATTTTCAAAAAAAAAAGGAAGAAGCAGAAAAAATATATTTTGAAATAAGAAAGTCTACAATTTTGCAAATTTCAACTAGGGTACTTAATAAGTTGGATGAATTCCATACTTCCTATTCTTTGGTATTACAATTGCATGGCTATCTAGATGATATCCTTTCATTATTTCAACCTCTTAGGGTCTTGTGGTTCCCTAAGGCCACAAAGTTGAGAGAAATTCTTTTGGAAATAAAAAATGAGCCTATTGTTACAAGTGTGGTTGTCGTTGCACAAAAAGATTGACCTATTAATGCCCGATACAACCACTAGACTTATAGAATCGACACGAGGTGGTTAATCCATGTCACAAATCTGAGAACTATGCTACACAACACAAGGAGAGCAAGGGCCCACACCTTGTGCAAAATCCCCCCAGTGCAAGTGAGGGGTTGCAACTTGTGACCAAGCTCTATTACCACTTTTTAAAAGTGTGGTTGTCATTGCACCAAAAGTTCAACCTGTAAATGCCCGATACAAATACTAGATTTATAGAAACCATAGGAGGCCATTAAGCCATGACACAAAACCAAGTGTTGTGCTGCACAACACAAGGAGACCAAGGGTGTACAACTTGCAACACCTACTACACCCTAAATTATGGGGACCACGTGGAGGAATTACAACCTGTTAATAAAAGAGCTCCCCCATGTAGAGGAAGAAAGGAAGGTGTTTCTATGCTTGAATGTCATATGTATTAAGCTAATTAGCAAATAAGAACGAATCACCAATTCTCAACTAATTGACAAACATCAAACATTATCAATGAAAATAAATATGAAATAAGAAATGAATTCAAATAAGAACTCCCTTATTCTACATCTTTGCTTCCATTGTGCTTCTCCAATTTGAGTGGTTGGTGGCTCTCTGGTATTGCACCAATTTCGTGCATACAAATACTTTGAAGACTCATTTTTGTGATTCTAGACTGAATTGAGAAAAGAGGTTGAATTTATAGATTTTCAACACAAATGAGGTGAGAATTTGAACTCAAGTGTTGATTGATAGATAACTGATTTAGATTGATCAGTGAACTCAATTGATTGATTTGTTAACTCATTTGATTGAGTAGTGAACTCAATTGATTGACCAGTAGACTGAATAGATGGATTAGTTGACTAGATAGATTGATTAGAAGACTGAATTGATTGATTAGAAGACTGAATTTATTTTGAGTTAAAAAGGATGATTGATGAGTTAACTGATTAGACAACTGATTTGACCAATCAGTTCTAATTTTAGCATGTGCTGTAGGAATTTGAAATTGAATTTGATTTTCATTTTCAATTTGAGTGAATTTGGTCATTCAAATGCTGAAATGCACATGAAATTAACTAAAATTCAGATTTGGGGAAAATGTGAATGTGATGATTTGGAATTAGATGAAATGAAGTGAAATTTGAATTTGGAAGAAATGAGATGAAATCAGATGGAATTAATTGGAATTATAATTTGGGGAATTGGAGGAATAAGTTAATTAATTTAAATAATTTAAATGAAATTATTTAAACTTAGGAAATAGAATTAATTAAATAATAAAGATTATTTAACTAAGGAAAAGATCATAATTAATTAAATAATTGATATTAATTAATAATTGAGATATGGATAACTGATTAAAATGATTTGAGAATAGAAATAGAATAATTAGAAGTGTCGAAGGGTGATGATTAGAAGAAATGGTTAGTTTAATCAAATAATTAAAGAATTACTTAATCAAATAGACGAATAATTAGTGTAGAATTAACGAGACATTTTTAGGTGTTTACATTTGCCCCTCTTTGAGACAATGTCGAAACGATGTTGTTTCAAAGAAAATGAAAAATTTATGCCCCAATATGCCTCGGTGACACTAGGGTATAATGCCCCCTCGAGAGATTGTTTGTGCATTGAAGACATGAATGATCTCTCAAAAGAAGTATAATGTTAGATGAATGATGAAGAATGATTAATTTATGGCATGAATGAGTTTGATTAGATAAAATAAATGGTTAGAATGATTTGTAGATAAGATTGAATGATAAGATTGATGGGATTGATAAGATAAAGATAAAGTCTGGTTTTAGGAAGGACACATCCTATCTAAGACAAAAAATGATCAAAATGTCTGGTTTCAGGAATGATACATCTTGTATAAGACTGATCTATCTGGTTTCAGGAGGGATACATCCTGTATAAGACAAAGATAGATGATCATGTCTAGTTTCAGGAAGGATACATCCTATATAAGACAAAGATAGATGATCATGTCTGGTTTGAGGAAGGATACATCCTGTATAAGACAAATAATAGGTCAAAAATGTATGATTTCAGGAAGGATACATCTTGTATAAGACAAAGATAGATAAAAATCCTTGAGTAGCTAAAAGCCAATTATAGATGAAGGTGAGGAATAATTGATTGATAGATAGAATAGTTGATATGAGAAAATGATAGAATTATAGACGAAAAGATTGAAATTAAGTGATGAGAGAGATCATGTTAATGAAAGAATGATTGGAAAAAATGATCAAGTAGAAAAATGCTTGATGAGAGCATGATATAAAGAGATAATCAACATGATGAGATTAGAAAAATGAAATGATATGATTGATGATGAATAGTCTTCTTGTCTTTATGCATAGTGCAATACATTTTCATCATTGAGCCTTATTGTATAACAATGGAGCTTTGTACACCAGGGTATAAGGAACCAAGATGTATAGATATCTCATTGCAAAGAAACAAACACATAATAGACAAGGAATGAACCCTCCATTCTGGGAATTACACTAGGGGTTGAGGTATGTGTGGAATTCACAAGATGAATGCTCCTATCACAGACACCCACTAGAGAAATTGTCCCAGAACTTCATTGGTTCAAACCACAAACAACAAACAAAGAAAAGGATCATGCCCATCACGGCTCCTCTAGTCACTTTTTGGACATCCTTGAGTAGCTAGAAACATGATCGTCGTCAATTGATAAAAGATAAAACCAAATAGAACAAAATGCAGTAGCCATACTGAGTTGTGTCTTCATGTGATTGCTTGATGTGATTTTGATAATGTCCGGTTTCAGAAGTTTTGGACCCCGTTTAAGACTAGCCTGTCTGGTTTTGAGTGTACCGATTCTATTTAAGACAAGATGTTGATCACATTGATAGTTTGATAGTGATTCAATAGATTAGACAGTTGATCAATTTGATTGCAGACATTTTGACAGGATAGTTGTATCCTTTGTTTAACTTCGTGTGAAATGTTTGTTGGATAGCTGCTAGGATATTTGATTCTTGCGAGACATGTCATTGCAAGTTTTTGATGTTTTCAATGCTTTTGTATTTTATGGATTGATATTTGAATGTTTTTGGTTGGTTTTTGAATTTTTTGATGTTTTTGTTTGATTTTGAATTTTTCAATGTTTTTGTTTGATTTTGAATTTTTTCAGGACTTTTTCGAATGTTTTAGTATTTTTATGGTTTTCAAATGTTTTTGGTATGGATGAAACATGACTTGCCAATAATTGATAAACATAAGACTTACTTGGAAAAAATCTAGCAGTCATACTAATTTATGTCATTGTTTCGATTTGTGTGATCATTGATAGGAATGTCTAGTTTCAAAGAGTGAGTACCTCGTATAAGACCGATCTATTTGGTTTTGAGTGTACCCTTCCTTATAAGATATGTTGATGTTTGATAAAATTTGATCGATAGATTGATTAACAAGACATGTGATCAGTTTGATTGTAGACTTTGAGAGTTTGCTTGTTGTTGATTTGATTTGATTGATGGCCCATGCTTTCTTGCTTTGATTTTTTAATTTTTTTAATTTTTTCATGACATTTTGTAATTTTCTTGATTGATTTTTTCATGACATTTTATGATTTTTTGATTGAATTTAATGACATTTTTGTGAATATTTTTGATTGATTTTTTTTAGGACTTTATTTGAATGTTTTTTATTTATTTTTTCAAGAATTTTTTAATGATTTTTTGAATTTTTCAGTTATGCCCCCAAGTATGCAGACCTATGATGATAACACGATGATGCATAATGCAGTGGAGACAATGAATTTTTTGATATGAGTTATGCTAATGCAGGATGCATGACAAAAATGCAGTTCCTATTCGAACAAGGATGAGTGTGTGTGTCTTTCATTCTAAAATGCACTAATTGAATTAAAGGTGTGAAACATTTTAGAGATAGGAGTTAAATTCATTCTCAAAAGACTTAGACCATCCAGCCTAACACACTATGTAACCAAGATTTATGAATGGAGGCATGGAAAAATTCTCCATTGATTCTTGAAATTTTGATCTTCTTTTGCCCATGTGTGTGCAATTGAGTTCATTCCAAGTTTTATAACCATCAAAGACCCTTGGAATCCTAAGTGGCTAGCTACATGCATTATTCTGACTTCAAAAGCAACCTAGATAGAGCCTCGCTGGCAACAAGATTTTAGGGCTCCGACGAGGTTATACACTATAATCTCTCAAACATTGCTTCATTGGTAGCAAGCATCCATAGCCCTGATGGAGTTACTTGCATGTTCTCATAGTCAAGCTTTTTTTTTTTGTCGCACTTGTATGCATGATATTTTAGTAATATATCATTTTTTTTGTTTTTGCCTTGAGATTGACATAACACTTTTTTCTTTTATTTTATTGCCTTGACTTGTAAGTAATGAAACCTACTTGGGTATGACAATTACAGTGACACTGAAGCAGAATATTGGATTTTTCACTAGCCATATGATCAACTAGGTATCTATAATGACTTAGAGCTTTTGATTAATGTGTGAGATATAACAATTGATAGATTTTGGGTAACAAGACTTGATAGTGAAAATTATACCCAACCAAGGATAAAGCTTAATCACAATGTGACGTTAAAGATGAATCACTAAAGGCCTCCTAAAGACTTCATGAACAAGTATATAGGAAATGAGACAACCTTCATTCCTTTCAGTGCAGACAGGTGAATACCTCAGACAATCATCAAGTTTTATTGATGAAACTATATGAGAAAGAAATAATGATAGGCAGTTATATGTTGTGCAATGGTGATATGCAAGCAACTATGATGCACTCTGAAATGGAGATATGTAATGCAATAAAGAAATATGCAAATGCAGTATTGAAAATTGAAATGAACCCACCCTTAGATGTAATATCTTTTTAGGTGCACATTGTTATTGAGTTGGTATGAACTTTGTGTAGATAATTCATTGGTCTTTGTTTAAAGAGTTGGATGAACCTGTCTTTTTCAATATGATATGCGGCTAGGAGTCGTTGATGTACAATGTCTGCTATATCCCCCTTATTTTCAAACCAATTCAGTTATGGTAGACCTTCTTGCCCCCAGTTTTTCAAGTGTGGGTGTATGAGGCAAATAGATTTTGGTTTCAAAGTTTTGATACGAGCGAGTGTTATGCCTATTTTTTATAGATGCACTTGAAGAGTATGATCAAACAATTTGGGTGTTGATTTCATTAGCTAGTGTTATGCTTGTGCTTGAAGAAGATGATGTAACAATATGGGTGTTGATTTCATTAGATGGTGTTATGCTTGTTTTTATCATGGCATTGGCATTTGATGATGGTGCACATACAATTGTTGAAAAGTTGTCTTATGTTGTATGATCTAGATTGGTGATTTCATTGATAAGGGGTTCATGAACAACTTGTGTATTGGAATAATGAGAGAGACTAGGAGAAATGATAATGGGATCTTGTTTAGGAGGTGGATGTTGGATTCTACTTGAAATAACATCTTGCACTTGAGAAACAAGGGTGTTATTATGAGTGGAATAGAAAAGAATGAGGGGACCATCATAAGATACTTAATAGGTGGAGTCTTTATCAAAAACTAGGTAGCATGAAAAGGTTTGTTCTTGATCTTGATTTATTTCATGACTGATTTCTTCTGATTTTGGATTGTCCTCCTGACATGGGGGAGTTTGCATGGGATATTTTTGGAAGGTTTCAACATTTTGACTTGATGATAAATGATCTTGAATGAGACTCTTTGAATCATGACTTGGATTAGATTGGATTTGTGCTATGGATACCCCTTGGGAGATTGTGTTATTAAATAGAGATGGCATGGGTTGGTCTTGTGTGACTTCAAGGGATGATGAAATGGTGGATAGATATGATTGATTTGGATTTTGTTTGAATGGGATTTTATTTTGGTTGGAAGGAGTATGATTTTGGTTGAAAAAGGTTTGCTTTTGGTTGAATGAATTTTTATTTGGACTTTGGTTGAAAGGGGTTTGATTTTGGTTGAAAGGGGTACTTTGAATGCTGGGTTCAAAGAAGGTTGACATGACTCTAATGCTAGTTGAATTGAGGTAGGAATGATTTTGTTGAAGAATGAAGGTTGGCATGTTTGAATGGCCTCACAAGAAGAAGAAGGTTGGCCTAATAACAATTCCCTTGTGGTTATCACCTCCCTCATCATATTTTCTAACTAGCCCCTATGGTTGCTAGGACTAGTCGTGTCTGTCATTTGTTGTTGCAAAAGTATTGATTTGTTGAGCTAATGTTTCTATGGATGGTGATGGAATAGGAATGGAACAGATGAATTCTTCACCTTTCCTATGAAATGCACAACGCCAATCCATGATGTTTGCTTGATTGGCTTGTGGTGCAGGAGAACCCTTCAAAGGGCTCCCACCATTTTTTTTTGATTGTGTTCTTGCTTCTTTATGAAGCCAATGTATATAAAATAAGAGCCATGTGCTCATTGGTCCTAGTTAGGGTCCTAGTTGAGGTCTTAGGGTCATAAGTCAAGATTGAGATTTTCTTGAAAATAGAGGGTATGTGTGCCTTTGAGGTGTTTAGGGGTCCTTCATAGCATGGTGGTGTCCTTAGGTTAGCCCAATGTGGGTCTAGAAGTCAAGAAAAGCAACATTGAGAAAGTTGCTCAAAAGTTGCAAAAGCTGCATGACAACTTTTAAAAGTTGTCAAGCAACTTTTCCACCTAGTGGTCAAAATTTTAGTTTAAGAATGGACAACCCTAATATGGGCACATAGACCGAGGAAAGAGTAGTATATGTAGTTAAAAACCCTAAGATAATGGGTTGGATGTCAGATGTTGTATGGCCCAAGCAAAGTGACTTGACTGTGATTGCAATTTTGTTGCCAGTCGGCACAAATGGAGTAAAAGAAGATTGTTAATAGATTGATTTTTGAGAAAAAATGTGTGCATTGTCTTGTGTGGTGTATTTACTTCCATTGTGATAAATTAGATTAGGTTTTGTTTTGTAGGTTGTGTGTGTTTGCAAATATTTTGTGAACTTGCTTCTTACTGTCCAGTTTTGGACTGGTTTGTGTCAATGGGCTCATAACTCCATTCCCCATTGTGGAATCACCATGAAACCATGGGGAATGAGAGTAAAAACCCTATATTATACTTCAAAGCAAGCAGGGCCCTTGAAAATGCAAGGAGGCCATCTAAAGACCCACTCCTAGGTGAGACTAAATAGTGCTTGGCTAGGAAGGGTTAAGTTGCAGAGGTCTTGGAGAGAAAGGAAGGTCAGAGGAGGAGGCACCCTTTGGAGGAGTTGTAGAGGGGTGAGTGGAGCACCATTGGTGTGAAGGAGGAGCTTCCACCAATCTAGAAAAGGTGGAAAGAGCACCAAACCTACACTGTGACCCTGGCAGGCCTAAAAAAACCCTCTTAAAAACCCTTAAAAACCTTAAAATCCACTTAGGGAACTGTACAAACACTTGGAGGCCTACAACCTAAAAAAATCCATGAGTCCTTGTCAAATGAATATCAGGTCTTTTGGGAGGTTTCACAAGAAAATGCATCATTTTCAAGAGGGAGACCTAAAGGACCGGGTAGGAGGCCTAATTGGTCACAATCCTTGTAGCCCTATTTTGTAGGTAAAACACAAAATAGTGAAATCGGTAAGGGGTTGAAAGGTTGAAACCTCTTGGGAGCATATGAATGGGTGGAAAAACCATGTTTTAGTCCTGACCTAACCTTGCTAAGACCTTGGAAGGTGTGGAACAAGCCAAACCCTTATTAGCCTAAGTAAGGGTTCCTTGAAACTCATGAGTAGGTGAGACCTTAGGAGTAGTTTTTCAATTTGTTGGTGGGTGGATTGGGCAAGGTTAGGGGATTCCTCAGGTAGAGGAAGTCCTAGAGACCCTAGTGGTGGTTAGTACACCTGGTGATCCAAGGAAAGGATCCAAGAGCATAGACTAGGCTAGTCTATCCCAAACCCCATCCCATCAGATTGGCATCAGAGCAAGTTAAAGATTTGGTGGACCATGTATGTCTCTGTACTCTAGTGAATCAGTAGGGGAAAGTACAATGGTCACTAATGCAGAGCTAGCTAGGGAGGTAGAAGAGAATAAGGAGAAGAATAAACTCCTTGAAGAAGCTATGAGCGAGATAAGGGATAAGCTACAGGAAGTGGTGGATCAGAGGACACAAGGACCTTGGGGTGAGGACACCAAGGATAAAGGCAAGAAAACTATAGAGATAGATGACATTATACCTAAACTAGATCCCTTGATCAATGAAGAACCTTTTGTAAAGGCTATTAAAACTTTGAACACTAAAGCTTTTGAAGGATTGCCACATTTTAGTGGAAGGATGGACATTGACACTGTCATGGAATGGATTGAGGGCATGGAAAACCACTTTGAGTGTGAGGGAGTGATAGAGGCTCAAAAGGTTAAGGTTGCCAAATCTAGATTAAGGGGAGCCACTTTAACATGGTGGAAGTACCTGCAAGAAGAGAGAGTTAGCATGGGGAAGCTACCTATTGCCAATTGGAAGGCCATGGTGAGTAAGATCAAGGAGAAGTACTTACCAGAGGATTATGAAGTCTAACTTCATAAGAAGAGATAGGGATTGAAGAAAAAAGACCTTGATGTGACCTCCTACATTGAAGAATTTCAAAAGCTTTGTCTTAGATCCAAAGTCTAAGAAGATGAATCTATTAAGGTGGCTAGGTATCTAAGCGGCCTAAAGTGGAACATTCAAGAGGAGATAAGCCTCTGGACTCCTACTACTATTCAAAAATTTCATCAACTTGCTGCCAAGGTGGAAGAGAGGAACAAAAGGAAAGGAGACTCTAATACCAGGGGTAGAGGTAGAGGTAGAGAACAAATGAATCACTGAGGTGGTTACCAAAGCAAGGCAAATGAGCAAAGGAACCAAGGAGAAGCCAAGTTGGCTGAACATGGTAGTGAAACCAATCTCAAAGGGGGCCATTCTAGAGGAAGAGGTGCACAAGGTGGTCCAAGTAGGGGTAGAGGTACTGGCAGGGGTAACTCCTACTTTGCAACCATGAAATGTTACAATTGTGGTCAATTGGGACACCCAGCCTGTAGATGTCCTGACAAGCCTACATAATCAAACAGTGGAAAGAGGGTTTCTTATGTACATGAAGACTCTTCAAGGAGAAAGACACCTGAGGTGGACCATATTAAATCAAAGATTGGAGAAAATCTAATGTTCAATAGGGTCTTGATAAGACAGTCGGTTAAGAATGAACCTAAGCATAGGAGAGAATTGTTTAGGGTGAGATGCAAGATCCTTGGTAAAGTTTGCAAGGTGATAGTTGATTCAGGGTCAACTGATAACATAATATCAGAGGAGGCAACCAAGAAGTTGAAACTCACAAGGATACCCCACACTAACCCTTACAAGGTGACATGGTCGAATCATGAGCAGAGTGTGCTAGTCAATGAATAGACTTGGGTAGAGTTTTCCATTGGAGGATACAAGGATAAGCTCCTTTGTGATGTGTTACCCATGGATGAATGTCACCTATTGCTAGGTAAACCTTGGCAATTTGATAGGAAGGTGATCTATGATGGAGAGGGGAACTCCATTTCCTTCAAGAAGGATAGCAAGACCTTTAAGATTCAGTCTTTGATAGAGAATGAAGAGGGAACTTCAAGAATACCTAGTGTCTTATTGGCTACTGGTAAAGAGTTCTTACACTTGCTACATGAGGAAGAGATAGTGAAGTGTGCCATCTTTGTGAAGCCAAAGGAGGAGGAAGACAAGTTGCAGGTAGAGGTACCCAAGGAGGTGAAGCAAATGTTGCAAGAGTATAAGGACATAGTGAGTGATGGGGCACCTGCAACACTCCCACCAAGAAGGTCTATAAGCCATCAAATAGACTTTGTTCCTGGAGCATCCCTACCTAACAAAGCTACATATAAGCTCACACCTAATCAAAACAAGGAGGTGCCAAGGCAAGTGTAGGAGTTATTGGAACAAGGACTGATCAAGAAGAGCATCAACCCATGTGTAGTCCCGGTAGTGCTAGCATCAAAGAAGGGAGGCAAGTGGAGACTTTGTACTAATTCAAGGGCAATCAATAGGATCACCATAAGGTATAGGTTTCCTATTCCTAGAATAGAGGATTTGATGGACTGTTTAGGAGGTGCTATGTATTTCACTAAATTGGACCTTAAAAGTGGTTATCACCAGATTAGAATTAAGGAGGGAGATGAGTGGAAGACTCCTTTCAAGACCATAGAAGGATTGTATGAATGGCTTGTGATGCCATTTGGACTCACCAATGCCCCAAGCACCTTCATGAGGTTGATGAATGAGGTGTTAAAAGACTTCATAGGCAGGTTTATGGTGGTGTACCTAGATGACATTCTCATCTATAACAAAACCAAAGAGGAGCACCTTAAGCATTTGAGGTTAGTCTTAGAGAGGTTGCATGAAGAGAAGTTATCAATCAACCTAGATAAGTGAGACTTCTTGAAGCAAGAGATAGTCTACTTAGGATTTGTGGTGTCTAAGGGAACCTTGAAGATGGATCCAAGCAAAGTGGAGGCAATCTTGAATTGGCCTGCACCTAGAATAGGGACTGAAGTTAGGAGTTTCCATGGTTTAGCCCAAATCTATAGGAAGTTTGTGAGGAACTTTAGTGGCATATGTGCACCAGTCCTTGACACCATAAAAGGAGGCCTTAAAACTAAGTTTAAATGGACTAAGCAGTTGATAAAGCATTTCAATTATTGAAGCAAGAAGTAGCCACAAAACCTATCCTACTCCTACCTACTTTTGAGAAGCTGTTCACATTGGAGTGTGATGCAAGTGGAATTGCAGTAGGGGGTGTATTGAGTCAGGAGGGAAGACTTGTGGCATTTTTTTAGTGAGAAGCTCAATGAAGCAAAGAAGAAGTACTCAACCTATGACCTAGAGTTGTATGCATTAGTGCAGTCTCTTAAAAAATGGAGGCATTACCTACTCCGAAAGGAATTTGTGGTGTTCATAGACAACCAAGATTTGAGTTACATTAACACTCAAGAGAAGTTTAGAAATAGACATCTGAAATGGATGGAATACCTCCAATCCTTCACCTTCACCATCAAGCATAAGAAGGGGCAACTCAACAAGGTGGTAGATGCTTTAAGTAGGAAGTTGTTGATAGTTCAAGAGTTACAATTGCAGAGCATAGGAATAGAAGGTTTCAAGGACCTCTATGAAGGAGATGAAGACTTCTCATCAGCTTACAAGGTTTGCAAGGAGTTTGAGAGCCATTTCCATGGTGAGTATGTAGATTACACTCTCCAAAATGGTCTCTTGTTCAAAGGTAATCAGTTGTGTGTGCCTAGGGGATCCATGAGGGAAAACCTCATCCAAGAAAAACACAATGGTAGTTTAAGTGGACACTTTGGAATCAACAAAACCTTGGATTTAGTATAGAGGTACTACTATTGGCCCAAGTTGGCAAGAGATGTGAAGAGGTATGTGGAGCAATGTGGTGTGTGTCAAAGAGCAAAAGGAGGATCAAGTAATGTTGGTCTCTATCAACCATTACCGGTCCCAAATAGGCCTTGGGAATGCATAAGCATGGAATTTGTAGTAGGACTCCTCAAAACAAAGATAGGTATGGACATCATCTATGTGGTAGTAGATAGTTTTTCCAAGATGAGCCATTTCATTCCATGTAAGACTACACATGATGCTAGCTATGTTGCACATCTCTTCTTTAAGGAGATTGTTAGGATTCATGGAATCCCATTAAGCATTGTTTTAGATAGGGATAGCAAGTTCATGGGCCATTTTTGGAAAACATTATGGAGGAGACTTGGAACTAATCTCACATTTAGCTCAGCTTACCATCCATAAACTGATGGTCAAACTAAAGTCATCAATAGGGTGTTAGGCAACTTGTTGAGGTGTCTAACCAAGGAGTATGGGCAGACATGGGACCTAATCATTCCTCAAGAAGAGTATGCATATAATGACAGTGTGAATAGGACCACTGGAAAGAGTCCTTTTGAGGTTGTCTATGACAGACATCCAAGGGGAGTGAGTGAACTTAGGGAACTTGGTTCCATGGAGATGAAGAGTGGGCAAGTAGAGGACTTCACTCAAACCATCAAGGAAGTCCAAGAGTAAGTCAAGAAAGCCATCCTTGAATCCACTCAAAAACTAAACGCCAAAATGGATGAGAAAAGGACAGAGATTCAGTTCAAGGTGGGTGACTAGGTGATGGTCCATTTGAGCAAAGCTAGGATGCAAAGTGGTAAGCCTACTAAACTACAAATGAAGAGGGTAGGACTTTATAGAATTATGGCAAAATATGGTGAGAACGCCTACAAGGTTGATCTTCCTTTAGACTTATCCATTTCACTAGTCTTCAATGTTGCTGATCTGATCATGTACAAGGGTGAGATAGAATGGCAGACTGAGAATCAAGCCAAGGTATTGCAAGACTTGGATATGAATGCCTTACCTCAAGTGAAGAAGCCTATAGAAGAGGAGATCTTGGAGTTAAGGGTGAAGAAGTCTACTAGACACTAGGTCTACATGGAGCACTTGGTGAAATGGGCAGGTCAACCTGTGTCTGAAGCTACTTGGGTGGAGGAGAGCAAGTTCAAGAAGCTTGGCATTGATCTAGCTCTTCTCACTCCCCTTGTTCCTTAGTTTGTTGTAGAGGGGGAGTATGGTACAGGAGAACCCTTCAAAGGGCTCCCACCATTTGTTTTTGATTGTGTTCTTGCTTCTTTACGAAGCCAATCTATATAAAATAAGAGCCATGTGCTCATTGGTCCTAGTTAGGGTCCTAGTTGAGGTCTTAGGGTCATAAGTCAAGATTGAGATTTTCTTGAAAATAGAGGGTATGTGTGCCTTTGAGGTGTTTAGGGGTCCTTCATAGCATGGTGATGTCCTTAGGTTAGCCCAATGTGGGTCTAGGAGTCAAGAAAAGAAACATTGAGAAAGTTGCTCAAAAGTTGCAAAAGTTGCATGACAACTTTTAAAAGTTGTCAACCAACTTTTCCACCTAGTGGTCAAATTCTTTAGTTTAAGCATGGAAAACCCTAATATGGGCACATAGACTGAGGAAAGCATAGTCTAAGTAGTTGAAAATCCTAAGATAATGGGTTGGATGTCAGATGTTGTACGGCCCAAGCAAAGTGACTTGACTATGACTGCAATTTTGTTGCCAGTTGATACAAATGGAGTAAAAGAAGATTGTTAATGGATTGATTTTTGAGAAAAATTGTGTGGATTGTATTGTGTGGTGTATTTAATTCCATTGTGACAAATTATATTAGGTTTGGTTTTGCAGGTTGTGTGTGTTTGTAAATATTTTGTGAACTTGCTTCTTACTGTCCAGTTTTGGACTGGTTTGTGTCAATGGGCTCATAACTCCATTCCCTATTATGGAATCACCATGAAACCATGGGGAATGAGAGTACAAACCCTGTATTATACATCAAATCAAGTAGGGCCCTTGAAAATGCAAGGAGGCCATCTAAAGAACCACTCCTAGGTGAGACTGAACAATGCCTGGCTAGGAAGGGTTAAGTTGCAGAGGTCTTGGAGAGAAAGGAAGGTTAGAGGAGGAGGCACCCTTTGGATGATTTGTAGAGGGGTGAGTGGAGCACCATTGGTGTGAAGGAGGAGCTTCCACCAATCTAGACAAGGTGGAAAGAGCACCAAACCTACACTGTGACCCTGGCAGGCCTAAAAAAACGCTCTTAAAAACCCTTAAAAACCTTAAAATCCACCTAGGGCAGTGTACACACACTTGGAGGCCTAAAACATAAAAAATCCTTGAGTCCTTGTCAAATTAATAGTAGGTCTTTTTGGAGGTTTCACAAGTAAATTCATTACTTGCAAGAGGGAGCCCTAAAGGACCGGGTAGGAGGCCTAATTGGTCACAATCCTTGTAGCCCTATTTTGGAGGTAAAACACAAAATTGTGAAATCGGTAAGGGGTTGAAAGCTTGAAACCTCTTGGGAGAACATGAATGGGTGGAAAAACCATGTATTAGTCTTGACCTAACCTTGCTAAGACCTTGGAAGGTGTGGAACAAGCCAAACCCTTATTAGCCTAAGTAAGGGTTCCTTGAAACTCATGAGTAGGTGAGACCTTAGGAGTAGTTTTTCAAGTTGTTGGTGGATGGATTGGGAAAGGTCAGGGGATTCCTCAGGCAGAGGAATTCCTAGAGACCCTAGGGGTGGTGAGAACACCTGGTGATCCAAGGAAAGGATCCAAGAGCATAGACTAGGCTAGTCTATCACAAACCCCATCCCATCAGCTTGAACCTAAGATCACAACATGTAATATGTTTTCTTCATTTATAGAATGTTGCAAAAGTTTTATTTGATGTTGATGTTGACAAGTTTGTTTTCTGTAGGGTTTTGATCTTGTTGATATTGAAACTTGACTTTAATGAGGGATTTGATCTTGTTGATGTTTTTGACAAAACTTTGGTTGAGATTCCACTTTGTTTTTGGTATTTTCTAAAATGTTTTAACTTGGTGAAATGTAGAAAAGGACACAAAAGACACATCAAAAAGAACAAAACCATGAAAAGAATACTTGTTTAAGGATTTTTTTTCAAAATCCCATGAATGTTGGAGTCTTTTTCAAGACCCCATTTTGTTTTTGTTGTACTTGGGAAATTCGATATCACAACAAGTAGACTCTCCTAAGGTCAAAAGGTCACAAGTATTATCACAACCCACATCTTGATACTCTGTCAACTCAAACAACCCTGTCACACCCTAAGGTGCACCCATTTTTTAGCCTTTTCCCAGAAATTAGACCAAAGAAGATTGCTCCTTAATTGGCCCATTATCCAAGGTGATATATGGTGAGTGTCTTGGGGGTGGATTCCTACCCACCCTTGCACTATGATAAAACAAGTGTCTGGTTACTGACTCAGTTTGGTTTCTAATTTCTATGGTATTTAGACAGGGTTCCATTCGAGTGGTTACAATCAGCAGTGTAATGCCCCATGAGGAACCCTAAAGGAATACCACATCTAAGGGTGAAATATTTTTTTTTGTAAAAGTATAAATAATATTAAGTGCATTAATTACAACATGCACAATAATAACACAAGCAGAAGACTTACACTAGAATTCCTTAAAGGGTTACCAACGAAGAATAAAACTAAAAGTTAAATTCCATAATTACAATTAATCCAATTAACCATCAATTACTAAAAGAACATAATAAGCCATATGCAATAACAGTTACACCAATGAAAGATTGAAAGGATACAATATAATTTATCTTCAGCAAAGCATTTACACTAATCATAAAGAAAGCTGATAAGTAACATCCAAAACTTAGGATTATATTAATCTTCCAATACATGACTCTCAATATACATATAAAGTTACAACTTAACCAAATTACAAGGTTACAAAAATTCATTGGTACAATTGATCACATGGGTCTCCAAAGAACAATAATCTCGAAACATGAGATAGAGCATGAGTCATAGACCATAGGAACACCTATGAAGACAATCCTCGCATGAAGGTACAAACAAGAACATCCGATGGGAAGTGGCACTACCACCCAACCATGTGATCCCAAACTAGAATCACCCCACCGTGCTAGCAGATAGCAGAGGACCCTCAAACAAGAAAAAGTATGACATGGTCGACAAAATAATACAACTCCATGACAACATAATATGACTCCACAATATTCTAGGTGACTCGACATCACAATACAAGAGTGACTCGACATCACAATACACAAGTGACTTGACATCACAAAACACAAGTGACTCGACATCACAATACACAAGTGACTCAACATCACAAAACACAAGTGAACCTAAAGAGAGAGTGTCATTGTATAGCTTATGATGGTTACCATGGTAGGCATCCATAGGTCCTGATGCCCATCCTGGGTTATCCTAGTAACCTTACCTGAAACTCTGGCTCCAACTAAGTCTCATGTGGACCCTACCAACCCTTTGTGATGACAAGGTGGTCAGTTTTCCATTCCAGGCCTTCCCACTACATCTTGAGCCTTTACGAGCACTCAACCATGCACGAGGTACAATATCTTTTATAATGTTATTATCTACCCACTTCCTAATCAATTATTATATTATCACTTATTAACTAACTTTTGAGGGGTTATCCTGCCATCCCCTTTGAGAATGGTCCCACTCAAAAGCCACTCTCTCAAAGGACACTAAGCAAACATGGTCACTCCATGAGGACCCTATGGCAAAGCAGACAACCATAACACCACTATCCAAAAACAAGTGGTCAAACAGGGACATACTAACTCTTGGTTAACCATAAGGAAAGACACTACATGGTTAAGACAATGAGATCATCATACATCACTTGATTAATAGGTACCAAATATGCCACAATAGGATGACTGAACCATAGACGAGAAATAACCACCAATATTACTCTTTACAAGGAAAGCTAATTCACTAAGTCCACACTCAAACAATATTTGAGAAAAATAGCATCATAAACACTTGCAAATATCATTGATTGAAACAATAAAAACACCCTTTATTTAATGCATCACTGAGATATGACATTCATCTCAATATAATTTTCCAATTCAATATTCCAATAGGAATAAAATTCATATTAAATATTCAACTGAATAAAATATGAATTAATAATAAACATTTAATCCATTTCCAAAAATACATCTAAAATTACCAATATGAATTAATAATTCCAATACCGTGATTTCAATAAATAAATTTATTAAATCAAAATAAAAATAATTTTATAACTACCATTAAAATTTAACATTAAATCTAACTTAAAAAAATTTCATTGCATTTTATAAAATTTAATCAATGGCATATTAAATTATGCCACGGAGGGTTAAAGTGGCATGCGGTGGCCAAAGCCTACCTGCAGTAGTGCTGCTGCTGGAAGTAGCAGTCACTACCTACTAGTAGTGCTGCTACCAACCAATAGTGTTAGGATTCCTAAAGATACTAAGAGGGGGGGTGAATCAGTATCTAACCAGTAAATAGATTTTCTGACCTTGCATTCCAAAATATTGTACTGGTAAACAAGAATTAATGCAGTAAATGTGAACAATAAACACAGCATAGAAAGCACACAATAACACAAGATTTTTAATGAGGAAACCCGATGTGGGAAAAACCTTGGTGGGATTTGTGACCCACAATATTCACTCACTGACCAATGAATGGATATTACTTACAATAGGGGCCTGCACATGCAGGAAGGCCAACTGCCTAAAGCTCACTACTTAATTACAAAAGAAGTCTCACTAACTTACAAAATGGATTATGCAAATCCAATATAATGTACTGCTTTAGTTCAGCATCTGCTATGCCAGGCTCAGTACCGATTTAAGCTCATACAATAACCATAAACCTTACTCCAAAATCTGCATTAATATTCGCACATTACTTCTGCAATATTCTAACCATGTCTGCATCTGAAATGATCTACAAGATCTCATACTTATATATGAGTCTTATTACAATATGCCTTGTCGGATTAGAAAAATATATTAAAATTAAATATAATATAAAATAATCAAAATCCTGTCGGCTAGGGTGTCGGTAATCATCTTTGTCATTGCCAATGAACTATCTGCCGGTGTAGAGTCTGTCGGTGACGATGCCTGCCGGTGCCATAGGATTGAAAGGTTGCCATCAATGACAATAACTTCAATCATCTACAATTCTCATTGGAGTGTACAATGCGAACAATCTCCCTCTTTGGCATTGATGGCAATACCCATGAGAAAAATTCAAAATTGTATCCAAAAATTGAAGTCCAAAAATCTTACCAAAACTATGTGCTCCCCTTGAGCAGATATGATCTCTAAGTCATTGGATTTTTCTCTTCTCTACTACTCCCCCTTTGGCATCAATGACAAAGGTTGTTAAAATGTCTATTGAGTGTAGTTATCAGCTAGAACCCTGTAATCGGTTGGGTACAATCCGAAATATGTCTGCTAATACAAAATTTGGGCTTTTAGTGAATTTGTCACTATCCTTCAATGTTGCCTTTGTTCTTTGAATTGTATCGGTGAGGTGATGCATTTTCTCTTCCGGTGTCTTCAGTCCTTGAACAAGTGCCTCTGATATCTCTTTCCTTAAAGAGATGAGATAATCCAATTTGGGACTGAGTCTACATTTAAGTTATTTTGCCTTGTATTGTATTCTTTCCTTTTTCTTCTCCAATTTTTCAAGTTTCTCCTCAAAACCTACTATCTCCTACTCTATAACTGATATTGGTTTGGAGGAACCAATGATGTTGTCAGCTATATCATTTATTTTTGTATGTACTATACTAGTCTCCTTATCAATATCCACTGTCAAAATATTAGTCTTGCATGTGTCTCTGTACAATTCGTTAAACTCCATTATTGTTTTGCTTAGTGCCAGTAGGAGGGTGTCAATGTGTTCCGTGCACTTCTTTATTGTCTCATCGAAGAATTTTTCTTTTTCCTTATTCATTTTCTCTCTAAATGTCTCCTCATTTATTTGTTCCACTGTCAATATGTTACCGGTGATATACTTAGACAATGTGTCTAATTGAGTTAAAGAGTCTTTATTTTCCACAATGCACTTGGGTGCAATCAATTTTAAAATAGGAATGGTATCATCAATAGCCTTATATGCTAGTGCATTACACTCTATGATTTTCTTAATTGAATCTAATAATACCTCTATTACAATAGTTGGTCTGAATTTTGTCATGGAAGAACTGGATGATTGTCCAACTACCTTAACAATCTGCATTCTGTTGGTGTGAGTAACCTCTTTGCTTGTATTGACCTTTGGTAGGTCAGTTTGTTTCTGTATTTCTATCAGCAAAGGCTTAGGCTTCTCAGTTGTTACCGATGGCACTGTCTCTGCATGAACCTATGACTCAACCTTTTTCTCTTCATATTTCTCAACATGTACCTTAGTGGGTTTCTATGTGCTCTCTACTGCCGGTTTCTTTGATGATGTCTTAGTGGTATTCACTACCGATTTCTCAGTATGCACCTCTGTACTGTCCACTGCCAGTAACTCAACTAGTTTCTCTATGTTATCAATCACTTTCTCTAACTCTGTAGGTTTTTCAATGTTTGTATTAACGGAATCGTCAGTTTCCATGCCAGTAACCAGGGGATCAACTGATTGTTCAGTTTGTTGTGTCTCAACCCCAATGTCAATATTATCAGCTGGTGTTTCAACTGCAACATTGTCAACCGGTGTCTCAGTAGCCACATCTTTCTTCTCACCATTCGTTTCCTTATCAACCACAATATTGACCTCATGTGTATCTATATTCATTGTGTATAAAACTTCAGAATCAGGATTTGTATCCTCATGTGTAGTCTCCATATCCTCAATTGTTGGTGTGTCAACAATTTCAACTGGTGAAGTAATAGAAGGAGGTGGTGGCAAATTATCTATTAATTTTATGTTGGGTAATCCACCTACCTTGCCTTTACCTTTATCCTTATCCTTTTGGTATACCTTTCAAACTGGGTCCTTTAATATTTGTCGGTGATGCCTTACTTCTATAGAATTTTGCAATATGTCCAATCTTGTTACAAGCATAACAAGTCACATTGTTTTTCTGAATAGCCTTTCCATATCCTATGCTGGTATGTGTTCTGCATTGATTAGATAAGTGTCCAAATTTTCCACAAACATAACATCTTACATTCATTCTGTAGTTTTCTGAATTATGACCAATTTTGTTACATTTTGAACATTGACCGGTGGGTGCATTAGTGTTCTAATAGTTTCTAGATCTACACTGATTATCTCTATGACCATACTTGTTACAGTTAAAGCATTTCCCATTAAATTTGTAGGTGTTAGGTTGTCTTACTGGTTTACTATGATCATGATTGTTTGTAGTACTAGAGCTTTCACCAACTTCAAAGTCAAGACCATTAGTGTCTCCATTAGGTTTCTGATTTTTCAGCATGTCATCAAGTTCTTCTGAAATTTTCTTGAATTTCTCTTTATGTTGATTTGCAGTAGCCAACTCATTTTCCAAGAAATCCTTCTGTCTCATGAGTTCAGTTTTATCATGTTCCAAGTGAATCAGATATTTCTTTGACATATCATTTTCATGACTAAGTCTTAGATTTTTCAGTTCTAGCATCATTGATTCTTCTAGTCAAGTCATCTTCATTCTTCTTTCTATCTTCAATGTCTTTACAAAACCTCATAGTCATATCTTGCATCTCATTCCTCAACGTCATATTTTCTTGCTTCATCTTGCTTACAAGATCATTAAGAGTTTCCTTTTCATCATCATCATTTTGTATCTTCTCATGAAGTTCTCTTCCTTTGTTTCTAACAATAGTAAGATTCCCCTGAAGTCCTTGAATGATTTCCTGTGCAGCCTTTAGATCATCTTCAAGTTTGATATTCTTCAACTTTTCTACATCATAATCTAAAAGAGCTATTTCCAATTGCTTTCTCAAACTTTCCATCTGTACCGATGTCAGAATCTCCCTCAAGCTGTTAGGCTTCTAAAAATAGAGGACCACGCTCTGATACCAATTGTTAGGATTCCAAAAGATACTGAGAGGGGGGGTGAATCAGTATCTAACCAGTAAATAGATTGTTTGAACTTATTAAATAAATTGCATTCCAAAATAGTGTACTAGTAAACAAGAATTAATGCAGTAAATATGAACAATAAACATAGCATAGAAAGCACACCATAACACAATATTTTTAATGAGGAAACCCGATGTGGGAAAAAACTTGGTGGGATTTGTGACCCACAATATTCACTCACTAGCCAATGAATGGATATTACTTACAATAGGGGCCTGCACATGCAAGAAGGCCAACTGCCTAAAGCTCACTGCTTAATTACAAAAGAGGTCTCACTAACTTACAAAATGGATTATGCAAATCCAATATAATGTATTGCTTTAGTTCAACATCTGCTATGTCAGGTTCAGTACCGATTTAAACTCATACAATAACCATAAACCTTACTCCAAAATCTGCCTTAATATTTGCACATTACTTCTCTAATATTCTAACCATGTCCGCATCTGAAATGATCTACAAGATCTCATAATTATATATGAGTCTTATTACAATACACCTTGTTGACTTCAAAAAATATATTACAATTAACAATATACAATAATCAAAATCTTGTCGGCTGGGGTGCTGGTAATCATCTTTGTCGCTGCCGGTGAACAATCTACCGATGTAGAGTCTGCTGGTGTCGGTGCCTGTCGGTGTCGGTGCCTGCCGGTGCCATAGGATTGCAAGGTTTCCATCAATGACAATACCTTCAATTATCTACAATTCTCATTGGAGTGTGCAATGCCAACAAATAGTAGTCCTATCGTCTGGTAGCGTTGCTAGCGCGTAGCAGCCCTACTAACTGGTAGTGCTACTACCTGTAGGTAGTATGACACTACTATCCCACATGGTGGGGCTAGCCCGCCACGTGGGTAAGGTTAAACAATTTTAATAAAAAAAAACTCTTCTTCCCTAGCAATATTAAATCAATTCAATAAGAAATCAATTCATCCCTTGCTCACCATTTTCATGGGAACACAAGCATAGTGTAAAAATCCAAAACAATATGAAAGGATTATTTTCCATAAGGAAAATGGTGAATTAATATCACACAAGAGCCCGAATTAAATAAATATTTTGGGCAACATAGGAGAATCTAAGAGATAGGAGAAGGATTAAGATAAATTTCTTCACTTCCATTACACATGAAGAATTCCTTGCATCTTGCAAGAGACAATAACCAATTTTTGCCAACATAAGCCCCAATTCTTGGGCAAATAGATACTAGAAAGCACACAGAAAACTAAATCTAATTCTTTCTATCCCAAATAGAAGAGATAATTCAAGAACTTGATTTTCAAAAAAATAAATAACAAACAACAAATGGAGAAATGAACCATTCCTTTCCCATATGAAAACATTTGATATGAATTCAAGAAAATCATCAATAACAGGCACTCTTTCTTCCATTCCAATCATTCAACAAGAATTTACAAAGAGATTTACATTTTTCAACACACAAGAAGCAACTAAAACATTCAAAAATTAAATAGCAAAACAAGAAGAGATTATCCAACCTTCAGGCAAACTAGGAAGCAAAATGATGGAAGAATACAAATTCTTGCAAACCAAATCCAATTCCATCTCTTCCTCCAGAATAAATTTTGAAATTTCTCCTTCAAAATTTTGCCTCCCCCTTCTTCCCGTGAACTCCTAGGAATATATGGGAAAAGTAAATTTCAACCTAAACCTTCTAGGTTAAATTTTTTTCCAACCAATCAGATTAAACTATTTAAAAAGTAAAAGCAATTAGATTTACATTTTTTTCCATAAACAATTCTTTCCCAACAAAATAAAATACAAAAGTCAAATGGAAAGGTAAAAGGAAAAGCTTTTGTTTTTATTTCATTTCTATTTTCACAATACTTTCTTTCAACATAATCATTTAACATTTAAATGGCAAGGCAATTATTTATTTATTTTCACATTATATTAATGCAACTTGATACACTAAAATAAGCCAATTTAACCATTTAATTCTAGCAATTCCTTAATTTAATTAAATCAATAGACTTAAGAGAATAATAATTAAATAATTATGCCAACGCAAAATAACATCATTCACTCAATTAAATAACCATTTAAATAAATAGAAACACGCAAAATGAGGAATGATCAAATGATGACTCACAAGACAAAAGCATTAAAGCACTTTGACTCACATACCGGTCAAACAAAAAAGACGACCGACTGACAACGCTCACACGAGGTGTAACCGCGGGTCAAGCTAGGGTCCAACAACTATCTCCTCCATTCCCATCAAACAATTCAGGCACGCTTAGACCTGTGAAACCAGGTGGATTCGATACCCCATACCTACCTGGTACTTGTACCTGTAATGTTCTGCATCAATGAACCACATGTGCATATAGACAAGTATATAAATAGACACGACACACACATCGATGAAGGAGAATCATGATGTTCCCTATCTCATTGGAGTGAGTGAAGGATAATCATCCCCTCACATCCCATACACTTGCAAATATGAAACATATAAATAACACATCGCATGTATAAAGTAAAAGTGTCAGTCCATGATAATGATCCATAAAAATAACATTAATCATAAGCACTGAGATACTACATAAAAGAATGCACCATGAATCCAGATAAAGCATGAAATAACATCAGAAAAAGTCTGAATCAGTATACAATAATGTTCCACTGAATAGTCAACTCAAGTCAAACATAGATACAAAAAGAGTCTGATCGAGGAGGGGTACTACATCCTCCCCCCAAAAACTATGCTTACTCTTGGAAGCCTAAAACAGATAAGAATAAAGCTCTCTCATCTTCACTACATGCTCCCATGTCACTGAGGTCTCATCATTTGGGTTCCATAGGACCCTTACCTAGTCAATGGTACGACCCCTAAGGGTCAAATCTCGATGCTAAAGAATGCGCATGGGCTCCATGGAAAGCTGCCCATCCTCAACCTGCAAAGCATTCCAATCAAGAATATGAGACACATCAGGATGATAAGGTCAAAGAACAGAAACATGAAAGACATCGAGGATGCGGGATAAACTTGGTGACAAGGCAAGATGGTAGGCAACAGGGCCTATCCTCTCAAGGATCTCAAAAGGGCCAACAAAAATGAGGTGCCAACTTAGAACCCTTTCCATAACAGATTGGACTCTTCCGTGGATGCACTCTCAAAAACACACGGTCACCAACTTGAAAATGATGATCTACTCTATGAGCATCAACATACTTCTTCTTTCTATCCTAAGCAGCAACCAAATGCCCACGGATCTGCTCAACCTACTGCTCCATCTCATGAAGCATATCCAGGCCTAAATGCACCCTATCCTCCAACCAATCCCAACTCAAAGGAGTACGACAATGATGACCATACAATGTCTAGAAGGGAGACATGCCTATAGAGCTATGATATCCATTGTTATAAGAAAACTCCACAAGGCAAAGATATTCATCACAACGCAACTGCTGATCCATAATATAAATGCCAAGCATGTCCTCCAAGACTTGATTCACACACTCAGTCTGACTATAGATCTTTGGGTGATAAGTTGAACTAAAGTTCAACTGGGTCCCCAAAGCATGCTGAAGTGAGGTCCATAATTCTGAAGTATAGATAGGGTCTCTATCAGAAATGATCCACCTTGGGATCCCATGCAACCTCACCATGTCTTCCAAGAAGACTCATGCCACCACTGTTGTTGTATAAGAAAATCAAATAGGAACAAAATGAGAAAATTTGATCAATCTATCAATAATGACCATGATGGCATCATGATGATGTGAAGAAACAAGCAACCCTATGATGAAATCCATGGAAATGATATCCCATTTCCAATCTGGTACCAAATTAGGTTGTTAAAGCCCTGCAGGGTGCTAATGCTTTGCCTTCACTCACTGACATTCTAAGCACTTTGATACAAAATTGACAATGTCACATTTCATACCAGCCCAATGATATATTTGTCTAAGATCTGTGTGCATCTTCTTGATACCAGGGTGTGCCGAATAAGGTGCATGATGGGCCTCAGTCATGATCAAGATGCAAAGACCCTCCAAAGGAGGTACATAGATCTATCCAAGATGTCAAAGAAAACCATCTGACTTGAGATCATATCCAGAATGTCTACCCTTCAATGGTTTTCCGAACTCTGCCACAGCTCTAATATCCTGATACTTGGTGTCCAGAGGAAGAACTCCTAGAATTCTATCTCTCAAGTCCACTCCAAGGGACAATGCTGCAATCTCATGTCCCCTATGACTCAAAGGATCTACCACTACATTCTCTTTCCCCTGAATATATCAAACTTCAAAATCATACTCGCAGAGGAATTCCATCCATCTTCGTTGTTGAGCATTCAAGTTCGGCTACATGAAAATATATTGTAAACTGTGGTGATCACTATGCATCTCAAATTGACGCCCAACAGAAAATGTTGCCATCTAACCAACGCATGCACTATAGCTGCCAACTCCAAGTCATGAACTAGATAGTCCAACTCGTGGTCCTTGAGTTTGCAAGACTCATAGGAAACCACATGTTCATCCTGCATAAGTACTACACCTATACCTTCTAAAGAAGCATCTGTGCATACCAAAAAATCTATGGATGGATCAAGGACTACCAAAATCGGAGCACTAACAAGGATTTCCTTCAAGGTATGAAAAGATGACTCACACTTCTCTGACCAAACAAACTTCTTTCCTTTCCTCTGAAGAGAAGTGATCAGGTGGCCTATCCAAGAAAATCTCTAAACAAAGTGAGGGTAATATCCGATCAAACCCATGAAACTTAGAACCTTTGAAACATTGGTCGGCAATAGACAATCCACAATGGCTTGGATCTTAGAAGGATCCATGAAAAAACTTGCTCCCAAAACTATATGACCAAGATAGCTCACCTCTGCTTGGAAGAAATCACACTTTGCTAGGTTGGCAAAAAGTTGATTCTCCCTCAAGCACAACAATACCTGTCGCAAGTGTCCCTCATGCTCTTCCATAGATCTAGAATAAATCAATGTCATCCAAGAACACAAGGAAAAAATGATCAAGGTAGATGCAAAAAACCCCATTCATAAGGCTCATGAAAACTGAAGGCGTGTTTGTCAACCCAAATGGCACCATGGTGAACTCATATTGACCATAATGAGAACGAAACACCGTCCTATGAATGTTTGCATCATGAATGCACAGCTGATGATACCCAGATTTCATATCAGTCTTAGAGAACACCTTGGCTCCCTTCACCTGATCAAAAATATCATCTATCCGAGGCAATGGATATCGATTCCTGATGGTTACCTTATTCAGCTGTCGATAATCAATGCATAACCAAAGAGAACCATGCTTCTTCTTAATGAAGATAACAGGTGCAACCCAAGGAGAAACACTAGGATGAATGAACCCCTTGGCCAACAATTCCTCCATCTGCAACTTCAACTCACTCAACTCCTGAGTAGTCATCCAATATGGAGCTCTCAAAATAGGTTCTGCACCAGGAACCAAATCAATGCAAAAGTCTATGTCTCGCTTCGGAGGCATACCGAGAATATCCAAAGGAAACACATCAACATACTCTCTAAGAATAGGGTGACCATCAAGAGTGATTTCTTGACTCTCTTCCTCATCCACATCCTCAAGAGAAACTGCAAAAAGATGACACCCTCGATGAATGCACTGCTTAAGTTGCATAGCAGAAATCATACGTAAGGATATCAATCGATAAACTCCAATGATCCCCACTTTCCTACCATGGTCATCTAAGCACTCTATTGTCTTCAGACGATAGTCTACACGAGCACTGTGAGATGATAGCTAATCCATCCCCAACAAAACTCCATAGGACCCCAAAGGAATGACTCAAAGGTCAACTGAAGTAACAAAGGGTCCTAGGTCCAACTCATAACTGGGAACGAAGGCATCGATAAACACACGCACACCAATAGCCAACTCTACTAGCCACCTATCTACCTGCTTAGCAAATGTAATCCCTCACCGCTCCATAATGAATGAAGAAATGAAATAATCTAAAGCACCGAAGTCAAAGAGTATAGAGATAGGGATACCACACAACACATCTACAACCTTAATCACTATACCCTGATGCTCAACCTAGAGGCCATCCACCACTACAAATACTTTGTGGGATCTACCTGCATCCCCCACTGTCGGCTCTGATGTTCTTGGCCTCTGGCTACCCATCTGGTGAGAATGTTGAGAGCACTAAGCGGAAATATGACCAAACTCTCCACAGGTGAAGCAAGCTCCTCTACCAGGTCCTCTACTCCCAGATGGCCCACTGGACTTCTAAAAGCTTCCCCTACTAGGGGCCTGAGATGCACTCTAAGAGGACTACCCTGGAAAACTCTGCTTGCTCCTCTACTAATTCTTTCTCTTCTGATACTAAGAGTTGCCACCTTGCTGGCCCTAAGACTGCTTCGGTCTCAGTGGCTGATGTTGCTACTGCTGTTGACCACCCTTAGCGGGTGCCTGAGGACCCCTAAAAGGTACAATAGTCTGGGATTGATTCCCTCTCCCTCTAGACCCACTGAAAGGATCACTCCCGTTCTGCACTCTAGACTGACCACCATGCACACGGCCAAGATTTTGCTCCACCAGCCTGGCTTTCACCATAGCTACCTCTAGTGAAGCAGGCTCAAACTCTCTCACTCCTCCACTGATGCAGTTGTTTAGACCCCTCAAGAAGTGTTGAACAAGCATCACCTCATCACTACCAATACCAGCATACTATTTAAACTCATAGAACCTATGCTCAAACTAGTCCACTGACAAACCAAACTGGTGCAAAGCATAGAACTCATCTGCTTGTGAATGCCTCCACTAGGGTGAGAGAAATCGTGCCCTGAATCTCTCTAGAAAGATCTCCCATGATACGGTGTTAATACTCACACCGATCCTCTCCTCCTCTAACCGCCACCAGATAGATGTAAAACTCTTGAGACACATAATAGCACATCTCTCCTTGGTGTTGCTACCATATGGATACATGGTGAAACACCAATCTAAATAGATAAGATAGGTCTCTACCTCGAGACCGGTACCTTTACCATCGTAGAAAGGAGAATTAGACCTCATCAAGTCCCTCATGTGACCCATGATAGTTGGATCCTGGTCCACTAGGACCTCTCTCCTTCTAGGAGACCTCTCTCTCTCCCTCTCCTCTAGAACCTTCTAATGCAACTCCTCAACTTGAGCATGGAGGGGCTGATCAACCTCGGGTCTGGGGCCTAGTCTAGCTAGAACCTCCTGAAACATCTATTGCAACTCTTCCCTTTCGAGAACATGCTCTTCTAAATGTTGTTCATCCTAATGAACAAACTGATCCTGATCCACACTCACATGAGTGGGTGGTGGCGAAGGACTATGGTAGTCAGAACCTCACCCTCGTCCCCCACTTCTGCCTCTATTGCGGCCTCCAACACGACCACCTCCCTTGGCTTTCCTAGCCATGACCTAACACTGCAACACAAAAAAAGGTTTAGATCAACAACAAGGATAAAAACAAGGAAACACAACAATAAGACCTACACAAAAGGTCTAGCTGAATGGGCTCACTACAAACCTAGTGTACCCAGTGTTGAAACTTGGGCTCTGATACCAAATGTAATGCCCCACTAGGAACCCCAAAGGAATACCACATCTAAGGGTGAAATAGTTTTTTTTAAAAGTATAAATCATATTTAGTGCATTAATTACAACATGCACAATAATAACACAAGTAGAAGACTTACACCAGAATTCCTTAAAGGGTTACCAACGAAGAATAAAACTAAAAGTTAAATTCCACAATTATAATTAATCCAATTAACCATCAATTACTCAAAGAACATAATAAGCCATATGCATTAATAGTTACACCAATGAAAGATTGAAAGGATACAATATAATTTCTCTTCAACAAAGCATTTACACTAATCATAAAGAAAGCTGATAAGTAACATCCAAAACTTAGGATTACATTGATCTTCCAATACATGGCTCTCAATATACATATAAAGTTACAACTTAACCAAATTACAAGGTTACAAAAATTCATTGGTACAATTGACCACATGGGTCTCCAAAGAACAATAATCTCCAAACATGAGATAGAGCATGAGTCATGAACCACAGGAACACTTGTGAAGCCAATCCTTGCATGAAGGTACGAACAAGAACATTCGATGGAAAGTGGCACCACCACCCGACCATGTGATCCCCAAGTAGAATCACAACACCATGCTAGGAGATAACAGAGGACCCTCAAGCAAGCAAAAGCATGACATGGTTGACAGAATAATACGACTCCATGATAGCACAATATGACTCCACAATATTCCAGGTGACTCAACATCACAATACAAAAGTGACTCGACATCACAATACACAAGTGACTCGACATCACAAAACACAAGTGACTTGACATCACAATACACAAGTGACTCGACATCACAATACACAAGTGAACCTAAAAAGAGAGTTTCATCACATAGCTTATGATGGTTACCATAGTAGACCTCCATAGGTCCTGGCCCCCATCCTGGGTTATCTTGGTAACCTTTCACGAACCTCCATCTCCAACTAAGTCTCACACAGACCCTACCAACCCTTCATGATGACAAGGTGGTT